>NW_005365155.1:3745388-3751847 GCF_000412655.1 Myotis brandtii | reverse complement strand
GGAGGAAGCCATGCAGCAAGGGTGCCGGGACTTCCCTCGCCTTCTTCTGTCATTTGAGGGTGAAGGTCACACAGCTGCTGCCTATGGGTGCCTTTGAGTCATGGGTTCAACGTCACAGCTTTTGTGAAGGGAAGGGGAGGGGACAGGAGGGCAGGCGGCCTTGGGGACGCAGCCGGCCCTCCCCGCACCATCGGCCAAGGGGGTGGTGCTGGCAGAGACCGGTGTGGCCTCTCGTGGTCCCAGGGCAGCAGGGGAGGGAGGGGTGCAGAGGAGGGGCCTGGGCAGAGCGGAGCATTCCCATTTAGGGCTGGAGCGGCTTTGAGCTGGGACCCCAATGGGGTCAGGGACCCTCAGTCCCAGCCTCGCAGGAGCAGAGGGGAGGAGAGGGAGTGGTGGGAACTCACTGTCGTCCTCGGGCACTGAGGGCATCCCCCAGCTCTGCACTCAGAAGGGAAGCTGCCCGGGAGCCCGGTAGGGCACTGGCCCCGCAGGGGCATGCATGCCAGGGACCACGCGTCCCCACACTATTTGCTCCCCGAAGGCCACCCCTCGCCCCTCCACCCTGGAGAGGATGCCGTGCACCGGGAGGAGGGGTGAGGTGGGAGGTGGTTGGAGCCGGGAGGCGGGGTAAGTATCTGCCTCCATGGCCATGGTAATGTCCACAAGCACCTTCAGTGGTTAAACTTCAAACAACAGGTTCCTCAGTGCACGTGGGTGCGAACGCTCTGTCCCAGCTCATACCCACCGGGGGCAGGGGGGAGGCAGGTCATGGTGGGGAGCGGACACAGGAGAGTCAGACCCTGGGCCCGTGGGTGCGAACGCTCTGTCCCAGCTCATACCCACCGAGGGGGGGCAGGCCATGGTGGGGAGCGGGCACAGGAGAGCCAAGCCCCGGCTGGTTTGGAGTCAAGCTGCTTTCGCGGTGACTGGTAGTCAAGGCGGCAAATGAGGCTGGTGTGTCTGTGCCCCAGCGCAGGGCGTCCCCTCTCCCCCGGGTCCCCATTTGCAGGTGCTTTCACGGGCTGCCGCCTGGGGTCGCTACTGGGGTGGACAAGTGACCTGCCTCAGACACCGAATCCGCTCTCCTTCCTAAGACATCTGAGAGGAGCCGGCTGACTGGCCAATGGCTGCTTCGTTTTAGAAAACGCCGAGTACCTGCAACAGCATCGAAGCCCGGAGCGCGTCACACCCGGTGGTGGAAGTGGCCACGGACCCAGGCGAGGTTCCAGGCCTTAACCTTCCGTGAGCTTTCCCGAAGCCACAGATCACACGTCCTCTTAGAAGGGCCTCCGATTGAGGGCTCTGCACACAGTAGGTGCTCCATACGTCGCTGACATGTCTACCCTGGTTGTCATGGTGACTAGACCATCCAAATGCAAGTGAGGATGTTCCTATGGCCTGTAAAGAGTCTGTGTGGATCAGGCTGCCCATATCTTCTGAGCTGATTAGCTCAGGATTGGCTTCATGTCTGCTCCTAGTAGCCTAAGATGTCAAACACAGGCTTACTGAGCGCCTCTGTGTTCCTGGCACAGAGCTGGGGGCTGGGGGGCGAAGGTGGATGCACAAAGGCCCTGCTCTCGAGGTGTCCTAGCGTAGTGACAGCGACAGGTGTCACAGCCAGAACGAGGTGCTGGGGGCTGAGGAGGGGTGAAGTCTGAATTGGGTTCTGACAGGCAGGGGGGAGGCAGCCAGGCTGGCCGGGCCCCTGCAAGCAGAGGAAGTCGCGTCCCCATGGGCGGCGCCTGAAGGGCAGCAGGAGACACTGATGTCTCAAGCCCCACAGCATCTGATCACAAACTGGGAGAATTCAGGCCCCTCTGTTTTGGAGGTAGTCAGGATATTCCTATAGAACAGTGACTCTTACACGCCTGGGGACATGGCACCCTCTGAGAATCTGCTTTTTAAAAACCAGCTATGCCCCTCCCCCACGAAGCCACCCTGGGACTCCGTCTAAGAAACCCTAGTGGAAGCTGGAAAGTGCGTGGAAGCCAGTGAATCCACACTGACCCTCAGCCACAGCCACAGGACACCTGGGCTATGGTCCCCGCCTCTGCCTCCCGGGACCAGCCCGATGTCCACACCCTCCCCCCGCCCCAGCTGCTGGAGGGTGACAGTGCGCCCTGAGGGTGTCCAGGGGCAGGGAGCCGGGCAGCCAGCTGCAGGCTGGCCCAGGATGCCTCATGTGCAGGCGCAGGGACCTGCTTCCTACCCGTCACGCACAGGGGGCGTCCGGCGGCTGCTCCCCGTGGTGTTTCCCCGGAGCCAGTCAGCGCCTCAGCCAGCGGTGTCTGCAAACAGAACCTCCCACCACAGCCTCCTGCCGTGACGGCTCTGGACACTGTCCATGAAGCGGTCAACAAGTAAACAGACATACTGGACAGGCCGAAGTGCTCATGTAGGCTGAGCGTCTGGGGACCTGGACCTACACCCTCCTTCACCACTGACCTCTCTGTCCCTCCCCTGCCCTGAGCTCAGGCTGCCCCTCTGTGAAGAGGGCCTGAGGGTTCCCACCCATCCACAAGGTAGATGGGAATTAAAGCCAAGTGAGCTGATAGGGTGAAAGTGTTTTGAACTCTAAACCTTATTATTAGAAAAAATATTAAAGGACGAATGATAACATCACAGGAAAAAATTGGCAACTGTAACCCCAAAATAAAAATTTGACATTAAAAAAATTAGAGGCCAGACACCCAGTAGAGAGAATAAATAGCGTCTGCCACTTGCTATAAGGCATTGTTTCTCAACCTTCCTAATGCGGTGACCCTTTAATACAGTTCCTCATGTTGTGGTGACCCCCAATTTCATTGTTACAAATTGAACATAATTAAAGCATAGTGATTAATCACAAAAACAATATGTAATTATATATGTTTTCTGATGGTCTTAGGTGACCCCTGTGAAAGGGTCGTTTGACCCCCAAAGGGGTCACGACCCACAGGTTGAGAACCGCTGCAAGGTATCACAAATACTTTTATTTGTTTATTATACCGTTTAGAAAGGAAAAGGAAAGAAAAGGACCCCGATGTAATTCCAGGGGAGAGTTCAGCGCTTCCTGGAACACTGGCTGAACAGAGCAGGTGCCCAGCGCGTGCTCATTTTTATTCTAAAAGATGCGCTGAGCTCGGTGAGACTGCGAGGATGGGGAGGCTGTGTGGGTGAGCCTGGCCAGGCCACCCTGTAATGGGGGCCTCCCAGGCTCCATTCTTGTCCTCGTCACCCCACTTTTGTCTGCTCGAGAGCAGAGCCCCAGATGGAGTCCGCTTCCCTGTGGGTCCACCAGCTGCTGCTTCTCCCCATCAGGCCACCGCATTGCCCTGGCTTCACAGTGGTTATGGGGGAGCAGCCAGTGAAGGACAAGAGACATCCAGATGGCCTCAGTGGAAAGCAGATTAAGCAACGCACATACAAGTTCAAGTGCGGTTCAACATGTCTGTGCTTCGTTCATTCATTTATTCGTTGTGCGTTTTCCACGTCCAGCTCCTGGCTGGGTGTGGAAGTGAATCTGCATGACAACGGAGGAGGCAGACAGACCAGCAGACAATCAGATGAGAGACTGCCAGGCAGGAGGCCATCACACAGAGTCTCAAGCGGTGGGAGCACTGCAGGATTTAAGCCTGGGAGGGGCTTAAGCTTTAAAAAAATTCCCCAGGTAGTTATGAGAGAGATGGCAGGGGATATGGAATTGGAAGAGTTAAGATCTGAAGCAAGAAACCAACAGAAACTGTTCAAGTAATATAGGCAACATGCCCGAGAGCTTGGAGCTTGAGATGAAAAGGAAGAGGTAAGTGAGAAGTACCTGGGAGACAGAATTTGGACACGTGGAGAAGGCAACATCCTGCCTCCAGCTCACAGCTCTGCCACTTGGTAGCTGTGTGAGCTGCAGAGGACGGGACAGCACTGAGCCTGTTTCCTCATCCGTAAATGGGTCTAGTTATGTGAAAATGTTGTGAGGATTATAAAAGAATGGGAGTAGCGAGATTAATCTGGCACATGGCAGGCATTCAGTAAAGGTTAGCTCCCTCAAAGGATGTGGTAACTCATGCTATCGGTGTTAGAGTCAAGCCTGAAAATAAATAGTAAGAAAAAGGGAATGAGCAAAGATGAGCTGCTGTGCAACCCTAGTGGTGGGCAACAAGGCCGCACATAGACCTCAGGAGAAACCACATTAAAATATGACTGCAGGGCCTGGCCGGTAGCTCAGTGGTTAGCATCGACCTATGAACCAGAGGGTCATGGTTCAATTCCAGATCAGGGCACATGCCCAGGTTGCAGGCTCAATCCCCAATAGGAGGCAGCTGATCAATGATTCTCATCACTGATGTTTCTCTCTCTCTCTCCCTTTCCCTTCCTCTCTGAAATCAAATATACATACAAACAAACAAGACGTGGCTGCAGAGACAGACGTGTGCCCGTGGCCTCACTCAGAGTGCCTGCAAATGCGGGCAACCCCGGTTGTGTGGAGTCTCTAGAGGACCCACCCCCGTGCTGCCTCCAACCCCAGCCCCGAGGGAAGGTGGGCTTTATGCTCAGGCTTCTTACTGCTGAAATCAACTTGACAGCACTGCTCCCCTTTCACAAGGTCACCAGTCATTCAGAGAACCCCCAGATTCTTCGTCGCCCTCCATTCCTTTGTGCCAAACCTACAGACACAGGAGAGGAGTTCAGGTCGGGGAAGAGCCTGGCGCAATGTGCCCTGCCCCTGTGAGCCGCACATCGGGCATGGAGCATGTTGACTCCACCGCCGTGAGGCACCCAGCAGCCTTCCCTCCCCTCTCAGGCCTGCTCCCCGAGCTTGTTCAGGCCACACGCTGACCCTGAAGATCCTCGATCATTTCACATGTTGGGTCTGGGGAGCAGATCGGGTGTCACTAGAGCGAGGCCAGCCAGCACTTTCACTATGAGAAGCCACATCCAGCCCCCAGGGCTGGAAATTCAGCGCCACGTGGAAAGGCAAAGGGGCAATTATTTCCGTTCACCAGGTACTTGCTACATCACTTGTTTCTTATTTCAGTGCGTTTCAAAAATTTCCCCCCGGTGAGAGCGCTGAGGAGGCTTTGTTGTGAAATATGGTTAACACGGGTTGCTTTCTGTTTCATGACCTCACTCAGATTCGTCTCTGGGTGTGGAACTAAAGCCCGGGGCGGGGGTGGGGGTGCTCTTCTGGGACCTCAAAGAGATGCAAAAAAGGGGAGGGGGCAACTAGGGGAGGACAGCAGTGAAAAGAAAAGCGAAGGGGCGGGGGAAGTGTCTAGCCCAGGGGTGGGCAAACTTTCTGACTCAAGGGCCACAATGGGTTCTTAAACTGGACCGGAGGGCCGGAACAAAAGCATGGATGGAGTGTTTGTGTGAACTAATATAAATTCAAAGTAAACATCATTACATAAAAGGGTACGGTCTTTTTTTTTTTTTCAGTTTTATTCATTTCAAACGGGCCGGATCTGGCCCGCGGGCCGTAGTTTGCCCACGGCTGGTCTAGACGAAGATTAAAATGTGGAAAGCCACTTGGCAGAGCAGAGTTCTGAAGAAACTACTTCCTTTTACTGGTCATGGATTATCTGTGTCCATGGTTTTAAAAGCTCACATGAATAATTTAGACTATAAAATAGATTTAGATCTGTTACTCTCAATATGGTTTATAAATATCATATTAAATACATTCAAACATTTTGCCCCAATCACCAGAGGCTCCGTAGCATCTGAATGCTTTCACGTGCTCTAAATCTGCACATGACACGATGAATTAGGCCAGAGGTCAGAGCGTTTCTCCCCACGTGTTGAAATAAATGGTTAGAAGTAGTTAGCATTTAATAGAATTTTGATTTAGTGACTTTTGAAATAATTGGCAGTAACACTGAGTGCAAATTCATATGTGGTGCCAGTGAGCTGCCCCTTTGGACACAGAGCATGGCTTCTGCCATTTCCACAATCCCCCCACTCCCTGTCACTCACTTCACCCATTCACCTTTCCTGCCTGGCCCCCCAGGTATTTGAGGGTGCAAACTCTGGGTTAGGCAGTGTCTGATGGGTATAGACAGACAGACAAAGTTGTACTCCAGTAGTCAATAATAACTGTAATAATTACAATAATTGTAATAACTATGCACCAGGCCAGGTGGGTACTGGAAATATCTGGGGGGGGAAACACTTTGTAAAGTATATGATTACCTAACCACTAGGCTGTACACCTGAAACTAATACAAAATGTAAACTGTAATTGAAAAACAAAAATTAAAAAAAGAATAGCAAAGTTGAACTCCATACTAGTGCGTTATAATCCTTCACGTATATGGATATCATCTGGCATTTTCCCAAGTAAAGAGAAAACCCAAAGGCATTTACAAACAGCAGGGAGTTCTAGTCCCAACCCCTGCGTCCTGTTCCTCTCCCTAATTCATTAGCCACCAGGGGGCGTTGCAAACAGCTCACTTCTGAACCCCCCCCCCCGCCCACCCCCTTGGC
>NW_005365155.1:3725455-3745374 GCF_000412655.1 Myotis brandtii | reverse complement strand
ACATGAGGACACCTCCTCCTTTTGCAAGAAACTAGACTAGGGCAGTGGGAGGTGTGTGGTGGGCGGAAAGGTCAGAGCCGAGCGGCGCTGGAGCGGGAACTTCTCATCAGGAGCTCAGCCAGGGCCTCGCGCCACACCACTCATTTCTGGAGAAGACTGGGTGTCAGAAATGGTCATGTTTGCTTTTCATAACAAAACCGTGTCCTTAAGCCCAACACAGCTTTGGTCAAAGACCACATTCAAATTAAGCAGAAGGTTCCCTAAGAGAACTGCCGCCAGGAGTTAGTGTTGCTGTCTTGACAAGGAAAGGAGGTGCACGTGAGCAGAAGTCTTAACAGCCAGCAGGTGGCCATCTTTACGGCCTAATTCCAGAGCGCGAGAAAGGTCTCTATCCAGCCCTCCTTTTGCGCATGCGCACGCACAGCACGCATACGCACGCACGCACGCATGCCCGCATGCCCGTGCAGCTGCCTGCTCAAGTCCTCAGTGTGTGCCAGAGACAGGGTGAGTGACCCGGAAGTGAACAAGCTGTGAGGACGCGGCAGGAAGAAGCCGTTCTGGGGTTGCAGGAGTCACTAGGGGACGATTGGGAGTCCAGCCGGGAGTTCCGACCGCTCGAGCGGGAGCTCCCGGGTGCGGTGAACCTGCACTCCTGCCAAAGGACGGTGGGGACGAAGACCACTGATCTAGTCGTTCGTTTAGATTCACAGCAGGCCGACCTCGGCCTCTGCAACTTCAGGGAAACCTCCCTAAGTACGTGAATAAGTCAGCGCTTCCCACCCAAGTGAGGCCCCAGGTGAGTGGCCGCCATGCCCGCCACGCTGCGCCGGTGGGCCAGTGGGCCTTCCCTGCCTGTGCTCCGCGGGGCGGGTGCAAATATCGTCATGTCGTGAATAGTGTGTGCTACGAAGTGACAGTTTGGGAAGCATTGCCTTGGGTTAAAGTTCTCAGAAACCCTGCATATGCAATAGCAAGCGTTATTAGTGCTCACTGAAGCAGGACCCCACCCCCCAGTCTGCTCTTCATTGTGAATCCGCTGTTTAAAGTTCGGGTTTGAGGAAAACAACCTGCGATTAGCCGCTTGGGTGTTTTCTCTGCTAACTTCCACCCCAGTTAAGTCAGCCCCGTAGCAGCTTGCCGTTTGGGGGCCTCGCTCCTCACCCGCTGTCCGCCCTGGGTCACATTGCACACACCAGCTTGCTCAGTCCTCACACCGTTTCACAGATGGGGCGGGTGAAGCTCAGAGAGGCCGAGTGCTGGCCCCCAGTCCCACCAAGAGGAAGCAGGCCGTGAGCCTGCACCCCGTTTCTCCAGGTGCAGCACTGCCCCCCGAGGCACAGCCCCCTCTGATCCTGGGGGCCCCGACTTGAGCCAGGCTCCCCAGGGGCACATACACATCAGACAGGATCGCCCGTGTTTCTCAGAGAGACATGGACAGGTGGAGGGAATGAGTGTGCGGCGGAATTTCACGCTGGCAAGACAGGCAGGGGGATAGATACAGGCGTTGGGCTGTGCGATTCATCAGGGAAATAGTGGGGCTCCCCGAGGGAAAGCTCTGATGTCCCCCCGTCAGCAGCAGGGACTTCATACAAAGCCTGGCCCAGAGCTGCGGGAAGGAGGCGAGGACTCGGTGTGCGTGGACGATGACCGCCATGGAGGGCTGTAACATTGTGCTTCTGTTTTGTAGGAAGAGACATCTTCAAATTTTCTATACTTGAATTTCTCTTGAAAAGTTCTATTTTAAGCTTTAGGGGGAAGTGTGCCACATTTTAACGAACTTCTCACACCTACCCATCAGGATGATGTTTTTTAGAGGCTTAGAGATTTCAAAGAATTAAAACGCATCTGGCATCCTCCCCCGAGATCCCTCCTGGCCAGGGATGTGTTGTTTTCAGAGCCCTGAGAAATCCCCGGAGACACAAACAGTCGCAGGGGAAATCCTGCCCAGCACATCCCGAGAGCATGAGCCAGCCCCTTCCTGCCTGGTCTGCCCAGAGCGCGTGCTGAACCGCAGCTCGGTTTCGTCCCAGTGACACCCTGAATCCCTCCTCACAATAGGCTGTACTCACCACGGTGAGGGATGCCAGGGGAGAACAAGCAAGGGGTGCTAGGCCCGCTCAGCTCCAAGAGCCCGGCATCTGTGGAGACCCATTGTCAGCTGTGAGCGCACCCCATGCACTCAGAGGCGCTGTGGGCTGGCTGGAGACACCAGGTGACTTCAGCTCAAGACCTCACCAGACCTGGCCACCCCCTGGCTGCAAGGCCCGTAGCAAAGCCAGCACCCCAGGCCCTGGACTGAGTGTTCAGCCCCCTGCTTCCAAAGGATAACACGGGGATCCAGGGCGCTAGCACTTTCTAGGCGTATTAGTTGTCCACACACTCCAAGGCCCAGCCCTATGCCGCATCTTCATCCCCTCTAAGAGCCCAGCTCCTTCTTGCCTCTGCACCTCTGTTCCTGCTGCTCCAGCCAGCAGGGAGGTGCATTCTCTCACTGTGGCCAGCTCTAACCCATTCTCGGTGCACAATCAAAGCACACACCCTGGAACTACACTGCTCAGAGCGAGTCCCTGCTCTGCCATTCACTAACTGCCTCAATTTCCTCATCTGTAAAATGGGATGAAAATACTATTTACCTCACAGGGTGGATTGGGACAAGGAAGAAAACTGTTGAAGTAAGAAACGTCCAAACCCGTAGGGAACTTTTATCAGAGTTTATGTGAGCCAAACTGATGACATATGATGGGGAACAAGAGCTCAAATAATAGTTTTGCAGCTTCTTTTACTTAATGGAAATTAAGGAGGAAAGGTACATGGATGTGGGAGAAAGCAAGGCAGGGATTGGATTACAGGATAGTTGACAAGATTATGTGCTCTTTTGAGGGTTAATATCCCCTTCAGGTATTTCAAAGATGCATTGACCTAGATGCGCAAAAACAATGGAAGGGCTGGGGCATGGCTACCCATCACACCTGCCCAGTTAGGAATTCATGATCAGGTCACCCTGTGAGGTTACTTTCCATCGAACCTCCACAAAGGAAAGACTACATGTACAAAGCTTAGAAGTGGCCTGGCACATGGAAGTGTTTACTATGAAAAGGAGTCACTTTCTTTAGTGCTTTCCAGGAAGGGTTCTGGGGCCACACCCTTGGCCCAAAATGAGAAGAGAAGGTTACACCCTGGTATGTAAGACAGAAGGTTTAGGCTCCCCAGCAGTTTATACTGTAGTAGGAAAGTTTAACGTCCACCAGCCTTGATGGACCAAGCAAAGGAATGATGACTAACTCATTAGTTCATGTGTTTCTTTAATTCAAAGAGTGAAACTCCTGTTTAATTTAGAATAGAATCTTCTATACATTTTCAAGATGTACTAGATACCCTATTCAAATCTATACTAATAAAAGGGTAATATGTTAATTAGACTGGACATCTTCTGGATGTCCTTCTGGACAAAGCCATGGTGGCGGGGGCCAAAGCAGAGGCAGTTAGGGGCGATTAGGCTGGCAGGGTGGAGCAGTTAGGGGGCGATCAGGCCAGCATGGGGACGCAGTTAGGGGGCCATCAGGCCAACAGGGGAGGTCAGTTAGGGATGATCAGGCCTGCAGGGCGGAGAAGTTAGGGGGCAATCAGGCTGGCATGGGAAAGCAGTTAGGGGGCGATCAGGCAGGCAGGCAGGCAAGCCGTTAGGAACCAGTGGTCCCGGATTGCGAGAGGGATGTCTCATTGCTGGTTTAGGCTCAATCTGGCAGTCGGACATCCCCCTAGGGGTCCTGGATTGGAGAGGGTGCAGGCCGGGCTAAAGGCCTCCCCCCACCACACACACACGAATTTCCTGCACCGGGCCTCTAATATTATAATAAGAAACTATTTTAAAGATGTTTTAGTATATTTTTACAGGATTCTATGTCTGATTTTTATAGCACTGTAGAACTCTGAGCCAGAGAGTTATTTTCAGGCCTGTGTGATTAGCATTCGTGATGAAAATCAATGATGGCCTCTATTGACAAGAACACACACCCTTTGCCTCCACAGCCAAAGGCAAATGCTTTCGGTTGCATTTTACTATAAATAGTATGAAACACAAAAAATGTGTATTTCACAACACACCCAGATGGTTTTGAAATGTCCTTTTACCCCAAGGCGGTAGCAGTTCACAATGGATAACTACCCTGGGCTGGCTACATAATTCGCAGAGTTGAGGGCAAAATGAAAATAGGAGGTGCTTTGTTCAAAGAGCAGAACATGAAACCAAGCACAGGTACTTTCTGGGCCTGGGGACCTGTGTGCCTGCAAGGTCACATGTCCATGAGGCTGGCCCTGGCTGCCCCTTATGGATTTGATGTATTTTAACATTATCATTCACGTAAGAAACTTCCAAACTTAAGGCCTTTACTTGACATATTTACCAACATTTATCAATATATCACATTTCCTTTACTCTGCAAGAGGTCATTTCTTTTCCAAAAATCACATTTTAGAATAAAATAAATACAGCATCAACATTATTTTTAAAATAAAAGTTATGTAAGTACATTTCTCATGTTTTCTGTGAATTTAAATGAATGGTTTTCATTGTTTTAGTCTGAAAATGTGAGTTCAGTGTAGATGTCACTATGCGCTCTCATTCACATGTTGTCATAGCCCATCCCAGCACTCCTACAAGGGCTACGCTATCACACAGCAGGGTTTAGAGGAAGTTAGGTTACCTGTTTCTGTTGACTAAAGTAACAGATACCTGTTTATTCCCACACCTTGGGAAATCTTCCTCATCAAGGCAGCCCATTTAAGAAGAGAAATTTTCGGGGCTGGCCCAACGAGCGAACCTGCTGACTATTGCAAACGTAACAATATGTGCTCACTTTGTGCCAAGCACTGGTCTAAGCCTTTCCCTGTAGTAATTCATTTAGTTCTAGAAAAAATTCCCATCGAGTTGGAAATGACATCCCATCACTTGTGTCATAGTCTGTTCTTAGAAGCAAGTTAACAAGTCCAGCCCACACTCAAAGAAAAGGAAAGGTCAGCTTCATCTTTGGGGGGAAGATATACCAAAGGGTTCATGAACAGATTTTTTTAAGCCATCATATTAATATATTTAAAGGCATGAGACCAGATAAAATCACCAAAAAAGTGAATGTGAAAAGAGAAGAGACCAAGGACTCGACCCTTGGATGCTTCAACGCTGAAAAGCTATTCTGTTTTATAGGTAAGCATGGAAGTTATGCAGTTTCCCAAGGTCACTGAGCTGGTGGTGATAGAGCTGGACCCAGGACCCAGGCAGGTAGGTTTCAGAGCTTGCATTCTTTGTTACTCTGCTGCTCAGAAGGAACTACAAAGGCCCAAGTTCAGCAAATCAGCAAACTAATGGAGGTGTATAAATTGATATTTGTCATTTGATGTGGTGTGTAAGATCCATGGACAGTATTGTTTCTTCTTAGGTTCTTGGCCTTGATGTTTCTGCCACCAGGCGATAGTGCTGGTTACGTAATTGTTCATTCAGTGAACATTTTGAGCATCTCTGTATGGCAGGCACTATTCTAGGCACTTGGGATAAAATAGACAATGAATTCTGCTCTTACGGAGCTTTGTTCTAGCAAGGGGAGATAGAAAATACTCAAGAAACATGTAAGTGATCTAGTATTTTGGAAAGTGGTATGTGCTTATGGGGGGAAAAGTAGAATTGGGTAAAAGGAATTGGCAGTTCATAGCGAAGTAGGTTTATAGTTGTGAGCACGTGAAACAGTTTATTCTCATATTATTATTTATTACTTTTTGTATTATTTTCCATATGAACAACTTTAAAGCTACTTTTGCCTCGCCCCCCTCCCCCTTTCCTGAGCGAACTGAAATTTGGGAAGTGTTTTAGGTGATGGGAGGTCATTGGTAACCAGAGGAAAACATCTAATTAGTGATTTAAGATTATCTAATTGGAGTTTACTGTGAGGCATAAATCAGCACCCTTCTCATTCAAAATGTATTTGTAATGAAAATTATTGAAGAGCTAATTAAAATATTAACTAGTATTAACATAATATATTAAATAACATACCAAATTGAAGTCAGATTTTTAAAATCTCAAAAACAATTAGTTCACTAAGTTTTAGCTCTTGTCAGTCTCTGTTTGAGGTAATCACAAGTTGTACTAGAATTTGAGTGCACAGCTTTAATCCAGACTCACTTTATGAATTAGGGATCTTGAAGAAAAAATGGCCATTATAATGCTACAAGATCAATAGCTCTTCTTGTTGTTGAAACAAAATAATGTGACAAACTGGCCAAAAGAACGTCTTCAATGTGATTCAAGTAGATAAAATAGAAACAGACATACCAGGATATTTATTCATAATTATTCATGAAATGCGTTTCGTTTGATAAATACAAAATCTCCCATGGCTGCCCTGCTCTCACCTTCTCTGCTGGCCACTGAGGAAGGAGTGACCCACTGCACCGTCTCCACTTAGCTTATGCAAGTTTACATAACACCTGTTATTGACCTGGCCCTCGCCGGGCCCAGAGGCCCTGTTTATCACTTTGCACGTCTTCCTCATTAAGGTGCCCTAGCAGCTCTGTGCAGTGCACAGTCCCTGCATCGCACCTGCATACCTGCTCTGGTCACAAAGCTACAATACTGCCTCCCAGCGCATGGCCATTTGTCAAGTGACAATTACTCAGGTGAATCATTAAAACCAAACGCTGGCTCCTTTTGGGCACTGTTAAGAAATGGGAAGCTGACATTAACTTTCATTCTACTTGTGTTAAATATTCTTTTCTTGGGTCATTGGCTTCATTGAAAAAGTAATCTCCATGCACAGGAATAGGGGATTATCTGAACTACTCCGGTGAGCACTGGTGAGGAAAAAGACAGTAGAAATAAAAATTATTTCTAAATTCTTTATAAGAGTCTCTGGAGTGAGTAGTGTTCTCATTTTTGCTAGCAGAAACTATGAAGTGGTTGTATGATAGAGGGTCCTACTTATAGGTATCAGCCCTCTGATTGTGGGGCTCTATCTGAGGAATCACCCTGGGGTCATGACCACTGTAGGGACATCTGGGTGCCTTTCACAAGAGAGTCACACACTGGAAAAATCACACACTGGGAGGAGGCAGTTAGGAAGCCAGGGCATGACAGAAGATTGGGAAAGACCAAAACCTAATTCTCACTGAGCGGTTACTGTGTGATGAACACGATGCCCTTTACATACTGTTAACTAATTTTATCTTTACAATCATCTTATATATCAGGTACTGTATTAGTCAGCTAAGGTCACAAAAATGACACAGAATAGATCTCTCAAAAATACAGTAGCTTAATGCAAACAGGCATTTACTTCTTGCTCATGCATCTGCAGGTCATCTCGTTTCTGGTTGGTCTAACTGGGCTGAGCTGAGCACGGGCATCCACCACACAGGTCAAGTTCATGCATTTCCCAGTGTGAAGTATTCTTCTGGGACCTTAAAGGTTTATGCTTCTAAGGATGATGGCAGAAGTGTGAGAGGGCACACCCAACTCACGAGTTTGCTTCAAGCCTTTGCTTGCTTCTCATACACTAACATTATATTGTCTAAACAAGTCCAAAGGCCAAAACCAAAGTCAGGGGTCAGGCATGTACACTCTGCCCATCAGGCGGCCACATCAGGAGTATTGATGTGTAATACTACTGCAGTGGAGTGAAGATGAGGCCAAAAACTGAATCCCGCACAGGTGCTATTATTATACTCACCTTAAAGATGAGGACACCAGGAGAGGCTCGGAGACCTGCCAGCGTTCCACTAATGTGAAATGGAGAGGTGACATTTAAACCCAAGCAGACTGGCCCCAGAACCCAAGCTCTTATGCAGGGCAGCTTAGTGAGGAACAGGAAAAAGCTCATGTGGGCTGGGAAGACACATGAAAGGTCTGACACAGAGTGGAGAAAGGCCAGGGAAGGGGAATCTAGAGATCGTGGCTCTAGAGATCACTTCCCTGCAGGCTTGTTCAGGGCACCTACTCCAGGCCAGGGGTGGAATCATCACTTGTCAAGCTTATACCCCCAAATAGAGGTTACTCCCAAAATCTTTATAAAATTCCACTACTTACCCAAAACTTTATTCTCTTTATATTTTTCTATAGTTTCAAATTGTCTGCAATGAGGAAAAAATAAAACTTCATAATTATAATTTATAATTTTTAAATATAACTAGAATTTTCCCACTGTTTGAGAATTGATTCATGGGAAGTTTTTCGGTTTTGCTTTGACTATGTTTAAATATAGTTTGAAATATATATATTTTTTTTAATTTGTGGAATTCCAAAGATTTTACAGATATTGAGTTTAATTTTTGAGAATTTTTATTAGAACCTACAAATCTACTCCATTTGCATGTATAAGGAATAAATTTCTAAAACTATTTTCTACATTTTGTAACCAATTTTGTAGGCAATGGATAAAAAAGTAATGATATCAGAAAAATGAAAAATTTAAACTTATTTTTTTAAATTTTTAATA
Organism: Myotis brandtii; assembly: GCF_000412655.1. Classification (NCBI taxonomy): domain Eukaryota; kingdom Metazoa; phylum Chordata; class Mammalia; order Chiroptera; family Vespertilionidae; genus Myotis; species Myotis brandtii. The sequence continues at coordinate 3,736,894 of NW_005365155.1, read as the reverse complement.
GCTGTACATTAAGTGCTTATAACAAAAATAAGATGAGTATAATTAAAATTGATGAGAAAAGGGTTTTTTTTGGTCCTTAAGTAACTTTTTTTCAATTATAGTTGACATTCAGTATTATATTAGTTTTAGGTATACAGCATAGTGGTTAGACGTTTATATCACTTATGCAGTGATTCCCCCTGATAAGTCTAGTATCCACCTGGCACCGTACATAGTTATTACTGTACTAGAGGCTCAGTGCACGAAATTCGTGCATGGGTAGGGTCCCTAGGCCTGGCCGGCGATCAGGGCTGATCAGAGCCTTCTGGCTGCTGGCCAGGGCCTGCCTTCATTCTGTGCCACCCCCTGTTGGTCAGCACACATCATAGCGGGTGGTCGAACTCCTCCCGGTCTGTCAAACTCCCAAGGGGACAATTTGCATATTAGCCTTTTATTGTATAGGATTACTGACTATATTCCCTATGCTGTACTTTACATCCCAGTGACTACCAGTTTATCCCTTTAACTTTTCCCAGACCCCAGACCCCAAACCCCATCTCCTCTAGCAACCATCAATTTGTTCTCTGTAACTATGAGTCTGTTTGTATTTTGTTTGTTCATTTATTTTGTTTTTTATATTTTATTTATAAGTGAAATCATATAGTATTTGTCTTTCTCTGTGTGACTTATTTCACTTAGCATAATACCCTCTAAGTCCATTCATGTTGTTTCAAGTGGTAAGATTTCATTCTTTTTTATGGATGAGTCATATTTCATTATTTATATGTGCCACATCTTCTTTATCCAATCATATGTTGAGATTCTTAAATTGCTTTTATATTTTGACTATTATAAATAATACTACACTGAATATATAAGGCTTCATATATCTTTTTTAACCAGTGTTTTGGATTTATTTAGGTAAATACCCAGACGTGGAATTATTGGGTATTTATAAGGCAGTTCCATTTTTAATTTTCTGAAGGAACTCCATACTGTTTTCCCCTATTTGCAATCCCACCAAGAGTACGCAAGGGTTCCCTTTTTCCCATATCTTCACCAAAGCTTGTTGTTTGTGGATTTATTGATGATAGCCATTCCGACAGGTATGAGGTGATATATCATTGTTTTAATTTGCATTGATGAGAAGGATTTTTTTACATTTAAAATTTTTGACATTTTGATTTTCTGTAAGCAAAATGATTCGAATTTGGGCAATCTTAAAATTTCAGGGAAATATAGTCATTTGTATTCTATCAATGAGTTTCTTATTCCTGACCAGATCAAATCATAATAGGCTAAAGGGTTATGAAACATATTTCAAAGAAAACGCCATTAAAGGAGAAATGACAATCTTGTATTAACCTCAAAATAGATGAAGTTGTAATTACTTCATATGCAGGTGATGCAACATTAGTACTTTCATAGACACAAAAGTATTCTTATGACATGTCATTGCACAATTGAGATACACACCCTATATCTCACTTATGAAACTTCTACCTTAATTTCTATTCAGCTACAGATAATTCCATGTATAAATTGTATCTTTGTTTACAAAAAACTTTAAATATAACTGTGGTAAAAGTTCCAACCATATTATTAAAAATAAATTTACTATTTAAAAATGGGATCTCTTGTTTTACTGTTAGATATAAAATTTTAAAACTAGCCCATGTTAGATTTTATTTTAAAATGCAATTGTTAAAATATAAAAGAGAGTGATAATACATGAATCAATCATTTAACTAAAAAATATAGAGAATCAAAATTAAAATACATCAAGGTGAGTAGAAAAAGAAAAAATAAAAGTTGGAAATAACAGTTTTTAAATGTAAAAATAAAAATAAGGAAAAATATCTAGTTTGCAGTAGCAAACAAAATCATTAAAAATATAAGAATAAATCTTTTTAAATATTCAGACTTTATAGAGAAAGCTTTAATTAAATATGAAATAAAAGAAGGCTTGGATAATGGAGCACCATATTCATGAATGGGAAGACTCAATTGTGAAGTTATTATTTCTCCTCCAAATTACTGTATAATTGTGCCAGTCAATATCCCCAGGGGATATTTAAAGTACAGCTGATTCTTAAATTCTTAATGTGCAAAAACAGTCAAGACAAGCTTTTGAAGACTATTTCTCCCCTTTGTGGAACATTATTAGACTAGCTCAGAGGAAAGAAGGGTCTTTTCCTTTCTCAAAAGCTAGTGTGTGCACCCACAGCCCTTTCTATGAGGGGAACCCCGTGACCAGTCCCCGGCCAGCCCACTGTCCCACTACCGGATGTGAGCAGTTAAGTGGCCCAGTGTCAACAAAGGAACTACTGTACCTCCAGCCATGCACAGATGGGACAGGCCTAGAGGTTAGAAGGGGAGGGGACAGGGGAAGCCCAGGGTTATTTTATGGGCCCCCTGCCTCTGGTGAGGCACTAATGTGCTGTTACAGCACGACCTGAAACGCACCTGCATGTGTCCAGCTCTATGCTGCATGCACCTTGGCCCAGTCTGTTTCCTGACCACAAGGAACTGTGGCTGCCCACCTCTCTCCAGAGAGAATCTAAGTGGGGCAGCTCTGCTGGGCCACGAGTCCTTTGTGAGCCTACCAAGGCACCCAAATGCCACTGCCCATGAGCTTGGTTTGTATGGGTTGAATTTACTCCGTGTTGGTTATATGCCAGGCTCTGTGCTAACATTTTTATATTTATGTAATTCGATCCACACAACCGCTGTGGCTGCCCACCTCTCTCCAGAGAGAATCTAAGTGGGGCAGCTCTGCTGGGCCACGAGTCCTTTGTGAGCCTACCAAGGCACCCAAATGCCACTGCCCATGAGCTTGGTTTGTATGGGTTGAATTTACTCCGTGTTGGTTATATGCCAGGCTCTGTGCTAACATTTTTATATTTATGTAATTCGATCCACACAACAACCATCATTGGTATTTTTATTCTCAGTTTGAAGATGGGGAAGCCAATGCTTGGGTGGCTTCCCTGCCTAAAACCGCAGCACGAGTAGGCAGTGAAGTAGGATTTGAACCCAGTTTGCCCAACCCCCGAGCCTATGCGTTCCTGCTGCATGGGGCCTCCTAGGTCTGGGCCCGGATGTGACCTAGGCTTTCTTGGTAGAGCCAGTGGAAAGACTGCAGAACAAACTGAAGGAAACATTATAAGATAAACTATGGGTCCCAGGAGGCTGTAGCCCAGTTTTACCTCGGGTCTGTAAAGAGGCCTCAGAAATTTGCCTCCCCATCTTACAGTCCACGTGTCCTCCGACAGCATCGCTTTTCATTCTTGGTGATTCAGACGTCCTGGAAGAGAGGTTATCCTTGAATTGTCCCAGGTTAACATTTCCTCGTCGCATGTCTCTCACATCTATTTCTACTAAGTGCCAGATGTTTTCATTTTCTGCCAAACCGAGCCCTGAATGCTAACCTCCATAACCCAGCGGAGCTCCCACAGCGGTGAGTAGGCGAAAGGTGAAAGGCAGAAAGGGAGGTGAAGCCATTGCTGCCAGTTGAATCCCACTGACTTCCGACCAGGAAACTGCCCCGTGCCCTGCGCCTCACTCCAGGCCCTCGTCCTCCCTCCTCTGGGATTGCCCTGGCCTTGCTGCCTGCCAGCCCCATCTCATCTGCAGCCCATCGCTCTATGACTCCGATCCCATCGAGCCTCCCACCTCACCTCCCTCCCATCACTTCCAGTCCTCAATGTCAGACATCAGCTCAGTGAAACTGCCAATCACGTCACACGCCTTCTGCTCGAAGCCCAACAACTTTGGCCTGGAGGTCACTTTTCTCTCTGATGTCCTGCCCTCCCCACGCCGTGGAGAGAGAATGATGAAAAATGTTGACCCCATAAGATTTAAAAAAAAAAAGTTAATAGGGGTGATCAGGCCGGCAGGGGAGGGCAGTTAGGGGGATCAGGCAGGCAGGCAGAGTGGTTAGGGCAGGCAGGCAGGCAGGTGAGCAGTTAGGAGCCAGAGGTCCCTGATTGGAGAGAGTGCAGGTCGGGCTGAGAGACAGCCCCCCTCCCCGTGCACGAATTTCATGCACAGGGCCTTTAGTTAATAATAACAATAGTAATTATAATGATTGCACCTCAGAAAGCAGATTTCTTAAACATAATTCATAGGATTATCGAAAAGATTAAATGGGAAAATAAATGTGAAAGTACCAAATACAGAATACAGCATATTTGATGTATGTTTATATTTTCTCCTCTCTCTTATCACCACCAAAAAGGCTCCCAATATTTTTCATCTAAATTATTACAGAAACCTCCTATCTGATATTTTGCTTCTGGTCTGGCTTTCATCTAATCATACATCAACCAGAGTCATCCATCTAAAAGTTAAATCCAATCATGCCATTCTCTTGCTTAAATTTCAACAGCTCCCTACAGATTTCTGGATAAAGTTCAATCTCCTCAGTTAAGTTCCAAAGGCCCTCATGATCTGACTCCTTCCTGTATATCTTCCCAGTTCTATTCCCTGCTACAAAGCAAAGGAACTACAAAGGCTTTGGACTCCTTACAGTTCCCTGGGAATACCATGCTAATTTTTATTTTTATTTTTTGCTTCTATGCTTAATAACATGTTCTTTACCTCTGCCTGAAAAGTCTCCTTCTTTCTCTTTCCTTGAATCCATATCACTGTATACCCATTATCAATCTTTACAAGTATTCTCAGAAGTAGTATTATAATTTTCATTTACAGACAGGAAAATTAAGGAGGTTAAGTAATTTGTCTAAGAACACATAACTAGTAACTTGATAAGCTAAGTATAGTTCCAAAGCCTATGTTCTTCACTTCCATGCATTCCAAGTCCTACTGTTTCTTTATTATTGGATCATATGATATATATATGTATACACATACATACACACACATACACACACACATACACTCACATACATACATTTTAGGTATTTCAGAGGTTTAAGATAGACAGTGACAAGAGAAGTACAATAATTTGCTTCAAATATTTGATTAGTTATTATTAGGAAAGACTATTCTGTGATGCATAGAAGATAAGAATTAGGACCAATGAGTAGAAGCTATAGTAAGTCAAATTTTAATTCAATATAATTAATGCTCTAACAATTAATGTTGTCCAATAATTGGATAGTCTGTTTTTTAAAGGATAGAGCTTCTCATAACTATTCAAACACAAGTAGGGTGATGTTACATATGAATCTGTATTCGTATAAGGAAAGGGAAGTTGGTTAAGATGTTCTTTTAATTCCACTAAAACCATAAACTCAATAAAATATTTACCATTACCTCAAAAAAAAAAAAATGTTGACCCCAGTGCCAGGCCATGGAAGGGCCCATTAAATGCCACCTTAAGAAAAAGCTCTGGACCCATGAAGCTCTAATTTTATTATTTATTTTTCCTTAATCGCTTACAACCGACTTGAGAAGTGCTTTCCCTTTTCAGTGAGAAGGGGGCCAAGTGCCCGCCTCCTCAGTGAAACGGGCAGCGGGAGAGGCGTTGGGCGGGAGGCCACAGTGGGGTGGGCTGTGGAACTGAAGGTCTGGAAAGCCCATGGTTTACCACGGAAACCGTGACAGAGCCTTCACGTTCACACCCGCCTCCCGGCCTCCCCCACCTCCGGAGCCCCCTCAAGTGAAAGGACAGTGGCCACTGCGCCAGCAGCCCAGAAGCCCACTCTGTGGTTTGACTTTTCCTGTCCTCCCACTCGCTGCAGGGCCGCTGTGCTGCTCGCTCAGGGCCGCCCCCTTGGAGCCCAGGGCAGCGGAAATCACAGGCCGAGGTCTGGGCAGGAGCAGGAGCTGGAGGCCACCACGCTGCTCCCTTCTCTTCTGAACACTGGGTCCTCTCTCTCCTGCAATGGCTTTCCCTGTGGCAGCACTGTTTCCCCCTCAGCACCCCATCTTTTTAAAAAATATATTTTTATTGATTTCAGAGAGGAAGGGAGAGGGAGAGAGAGATAGAAACATCTATGATGAGAGAGAATCATGGATCAGGTGCCTCCTGCACCCCCCCCCCCACACACACACACAAACATTGGGGATTGAGCTCACAACCCCGGGCATGTGCCCTGACCGGGAATCAAACCATGACCTCCTGGTTCATAGGTCGATGCTCAACCACTGAGCCACACCGGCTGGGCTACCCCATCTTTTAAGAAGCTATTGTCATCCCATTTGAAGAGCTTCAGAAAGTGTTCTAATAACTGAAGACCTGGTAGAATTTTCTAAAATCATCACAGGCCTTAAAACATCTCTGCTGCCCAGAGGTTCCAGCCCAGTTGTCAGCGTTGGAATCCTGTGCGTTTACCTTCCCCTGCTCATCTGGGAATTGGTCCTCACGCAGCTCTCAGCTCCGGGAAGGGTGTACCTGTAGAGGTCAATGGTAGTTCCACAACCAGGCTGGATCTCATTCGACTTGAGCAGGAGGCATCAAGTACTTAACTTGGTCCCCAAAGCAAGTAACTGGTACTGCAAATAGAGAAATGAATCATTCACAGGGTGGACATGGAGGTGGCAGGGATGGATGAAAGTTTTTTTTATTTCCAGCAAGCTGTCGTTGAACTTCATCCTGTGCTGGGCACTATGCTCGTCCCGGGGTGTACACTGGGGGCTTTCAATCTCATCGGAGAAACACGAGCACCGTTTACTTGTCTTCTCTGGAACAGCCGTTCAACCCCAACAGATGCTTCAGTGAAGAGATCGCTGGGCATTAGGACCGGGAAAGGCAGTGCACTCATCCCCATCTCATCTCGAGAGGCTGACACAGCAGTTTTGTCAAGGATCTGCGGAGTCTCGCAGTGAAGAGAGTGCGATTTTCTGTATCGGTCAGGGTGGGCCAGCTTATGCTGTGAGAAACAACGCAAATTATCAGTGGCCGAGGACCCAGAAGTTTATTTCCTGCTCCTGCTGCATGCCCACTGTGGGGCAGCTGGACTCTGCCGCAGCTCCTTCACCCCAGGACACAGCTCAGGAAACAGGCTCGATCTCGAACGTGGCTGGTCATATGATAAGGGAGAAGAGAAGAGGTGAACGCGGGCGGCTGGTCATGATAAGGGGAAGGGAAGAGGTGAACGCTGCTGGTCATCATGATAAGGGGAAGGGAAGAGGTGAACACATGCATGGCAAGTCTCTCTCGGGCGAATGATGGTGACGTGTGCCTTATGGCAGCCTGGGAGCAAAGGGAATGTGCTCTCCCCCAGCTCAGGTTCTTTGCATTTGCTGCTCCCTTTCTTGGGAATTCTCGCCTCAGCCAACCCCACTGATACCACCATTCTCTCACCAAGTTGCAGCTCGTGACTTTGTCGCCTTTGCAGAGAGCTCTGCCATCTCATCTAGCATCACTTGAGCGAATGGATGAGTGAATTGCAGGAAGAAGATGCACAGGCAGATGGAGAGCCTAGATATATAGAAGGATGGATTTCCGGACTTTAGCACCCACTACTATGATTGGGGTTTTTGTTTTTTTTGGGGGGGGGGTTGTGTTTTTTTTTACTTTTCAACAAGATATCTCCATATTATTTTATTCATCTCCATGAATAATTAAGAATTCAAATATCCATAGATTTTTTTAAATACATGTGTAAAGTCTGATACAATGTTTTTTTAATCTCCAGTAAGCTCCAATGAAGGTAGAGACTGTTTATTCCCTCACACCTAGTATAGTTTCTGACACATAGTAGGCACTCATCAAATATTGACTGAACAGAAGAAAGTAGACCACTCTTACAAAACACAAGAGAGCTTTCGCCACCAGGTTGCTTCTGATACTGCTCTCCTAGCTCTGCTTGCCAAGTCACAAAAGATCAAATGTCAAGGTTGTGAAGCTGGTGAGAGTGTTAGAACCAGGGGGCAGACACCCTGTTCCCTGTCATGTTAGTTAACTGCTGTGTGTGTGACCGGGGACAAAGCATCGCTCTGCATCAGTAATGTGGACATAGCTTTTTTTTTTCTTCAATGACTTTGAACCCTGGTTGTACTCAATAACAGAGTACTCCCAGATTAATTCAAATACTAAAGTTTTGTTTTGTCAAGTCTGAAATTTAGACACCATTGTATATATATATGTTCTCTGTTGAATTGCTTTTATTCTTGTTTTCCCCCTGTACTAGGTATACCGGTTAATAATAGCAGATTTCATAATCAAAGAAAACATGATAATTTCAAGAGAAACATCAAAAGTGTTTTATTCAAAGTAATGTCCATTGCTAGCTACACATTTCCCCCACCTTTCAGGTAATTTGTGGATACCGTCCCAACAGAACTTTTCTTGTTTTGAGGCAAACCATTCAGAGACCCAATTTCCACTTCTTCATATGTTTTGAAGTGCTGCTCAGAAAGCGTGTGTGCCATTTATTGGAACTAGTGGTCATCTGAATACAGCGAGTAGGTTAATACTTCCCAGGCAAGATCTTTTAACGTGTCTTTAACTGGTTTTGAAGTGTGTGATGGTGCGTCATCATGAAGCAAAATTACTTTGCTGTGTCTTCTAGAACATTCTGGTCGTTTCCCAATCAAAGCGTGGTTCAGATTGATTATTTGTTATCAGTAGCGATCAGTATTAATGTTTTCACCTGGTTTTAGAAGCTCATAATACACCACACCTTCCTGATCCCACCAAACGCAGAGCATTGTCTTCTTTCCCAAGTGATTTGGCCTTGCAGTCGATGTTGATAGTTGACCTGGATCAGCCCATGATTTTGTGCATTTGGGATTCACAAAATAAATCCACTTTTCATCGCCAGTCATAATTTGATGCAAAAAAGACTTTCATGCCGTTGAAGCAACATTTTACTGATGACTTTTCGGTTTTCCATTTGTCTTTCGTTCAGTTGATGTGGCACCCATTTTCCTTCCTTTAACATCTTTACCATTGCTTGTAAATGATTGGAAATTATTTGCTGAGCAATGTTTAATCTTACTGCAAGTTGTTTTTGAGTTTGACACGCATCTTCATCCAATAATGCTTGTAATTGTTGGTCTTCAAACTTTTTCGGTTGACCTGGACTTTCTTTGTCTTTCACATTGAAATCATCACTTTTAAAGCGTTTAAACCAGTGTTCACAAGATCTTGAGATGGAACATGTTCACCATAAGCTTCCCGAAATATTCAGCAGCACTTTTCTTCAAAATAAAGTAATGAATTATAACTTCCCGCAAATGCTCCTTTTTTTGGCACGAAATTCGACATTTTTAAGTGTAAAAATATCTATGATGTTAACACCTTCAGCAAATTTGACATATGAAGTTTTGAAGCTTCTTGTCAATACAACAAAATAACATACATATCAAGTCACATATATATCAACATATGTGTAACTCCATCTATTGAAAAAACTGCGCATTATTACCCAGTACACTTGGTAAATAGGAAAAAAGACAAAAGAGAACCACACAGTGGAATGTATAGTGCTGCTCTGTAATGAGCAACAAAAACCAAAGTTGCCTTGCACAAAAATGTGAGATATTTCTGGAAAACATGATAGTCCGTCAAAATATGTCTCACCAAAATTTGTCCTTACCCTATTAGTTGTTGTTTTGAATTATTCTTTCTCTCTCTCTCTCCCCCTTGCACAACCCCTGAAGCATTTCTCTACTGGGTTGTTAGCTCTCCAGCCCTTCTCCCCTTCCCAGAGGATGACGGGGGGGCAGGAGTAAGAGGCTGGAAATGCCATGTGTCTATTCATGGCCTGGTCTTTCTGGTGACCAGCCCCCATCCTGAAGCTTTCCAGGAGCCCACGAAGTCACCCTATTAGAACAAAAGACACCCCTATCACCCAGGAAAGGCCAAGGGATTTAGCAGCTGAGTCAGGAACCGGGGACAAAGGCCACATAGTAGAATCAAAGATGCTCCTAAGTGCTCTTATCACTCAGGACATTACAAGGATTTAGGAGCTCTGTGCCAGGAACTGGGGCAGAGACAAAGACATATATGTTTTGTGATTTCACAGGTAGTCCCCTTTTTTCCTTTTGGTTCAGTGACATGAGGAGCCCCAACTGATCAGATGGCAGCCTCAGCTGCTGATTCAGTGGGACCACTGCTGGGCCCCCTGGCGAAGCATTCCTCCCGTATAAACCAGGATCTCCAAGAAGAGCTTAAATTTGGGGCAACAGGAAGCAAAAATTCTAGAAGTGTGGTATTAGATATAATCATGAGATTCCTGACCCATGAATACTGGCTAAGGCAGAAACAGCAGTATTTGATGAAACCCAATGAACTAGCAAGATCACATTCATTTAACTGGGGAACCCGGTTTACTTTTACCTACCCCCCCCCCATACATAGGCAACCCCCACCCAGCTGTTCAGTCAACATCACTAGTGAAAGCTTACAGATAATCTACCTTTTCAGCGATGTCTCCCTAGCCTGAGGGAATGCCGGCCTTGGCCTCTGCATTTCTAACCTCTTCCAAGGCAGCACAGCCATGCCGCTGCCATCTTCGCGTGGCAGAGGGAGGACATCCTTGTTGCACAATCCCTGACTCCTGGGGCTTGTAAGAAAGGTGTCTCCCTGGAACAGCAATGCAGTGCTTTCCACGGGCATGTGAGAGTCCCTGGGATGCTCCGAGCTGTCTCTCAGCTGAGGACACACGGATTGAGTCAACTGCACGTGGTTTCATCACCTCCTAGGAGTGAGGCAAGGTGGCAGGCACTTCAGAGAGTGCCGCGTCACCACCCCACACATCCTGGGGACCCTCTCCAGGGAAAGGCCGGTCCTGTGCCTTCCCCTGCCTGCCCAGGCCATCGAAGTTCCCCCATTTGCCTTCATGCTTTAATGACGACATGTGAAGGGTAGTTACAGAGCAAGGAGACAGCTTTCTGTGTCATTTCTGGCACCCATATCACTACTTTATAATCATATGTCACTGCTTGTGGTTTTGTTTTGTTTTTCCACAGCTTGTGTTTACATCTTCTGTCTTGGTGCAGATAAAAACAAAGCCTCCCACCCCCCGAAAAAAGCCAAGAGCTGATTTGGGGGGATAAGCACCCCCCACTACCTCCCAGAAGAGAAACCATTGACCATTTCTTTACATGAACAAAAGCATGGCCTCTTGCTGGGTTGAAGTATCCTTTTGTCTTGCTGTCAGCTAAGTTTGTAGAAAAGGGCGAAATCATGGATTTGGCTTGTCATTTGGAGAGCCACCTAGAGACAAACCAAAATAACACAAACAAACACAAAATAAGCCGGCCTGCCGCCCCTGGAGAAGGTGGTTGGCAAACCCCATCGTGAAGGTCATAAAACACAGCGGCTGGTGTGGTGGGGGCGTGGAGTGGAAGAGGGGAGAGCCCCTGTTGAGTATCCAGAGCATATTTTTTAAATTTCACATTGTAGAAGGATGTGGAGTTGAGTTTAAAAACACCGGCATCTCTCATTGCTCTTGACAGGCCACAGGCAGTGAGGGAGGGATGTGTTACTTGCAAAGGGTGCCCGTGCCAAGACACAGCTCTCTTGAGAACAAAAATGTGTGT
>NW_005365155.1:3686517-3724817 GCF_000412655.1 Myotis brandtii | reverse complement strand
TCCCTCCCCCCCCCCATACATAGGCAACCCCCACCCAGCTGTTCAGTCAACATCACTAGTGAAAGCTTACAGATAATCTACCTTTTCAGCGATGTCTCCCTAGCCTGAGGGAATGCCGGCCTTGGCCTCTGCATTTCTAACCTCTTCCAAGGCAGCACAGCCATGCCGCTGCCATCTTCGCGTGGCAGAGGGAGGACATCCTTGTTGCACAATCCCTGACTCCTGGGGCTTGTAAGAAAGGTGTCTCCCTGGAACAGCAATGCAGTGCTTTCCACGGGCATGTGAGAGTCCCTGGGATGCTCCGAGCTGTCTCTCAGCTGAGGACACACGGATTGAGTCAACTGCACGTGGTTTCATCACCTCCTAGGAGTGAGGCAAGGTGGCAGGCACTTCAGAGAGTGCCGCGTCACCACCCCACACATCCTGGGGACCCTCTCCAGGGAAAGGCCGGTCCTGTGCCTTCCCCTGCCTGCCCAGGCCATCGAAGTTCCCCCATTTGCCTTCATGCTTTAATGACGACATGTGAAGGGTAGTTACAGAGCAAGGAGACAGCTTTCTGTGTCATTTCTGGGACCCATATCACTACTTTATAATCATATGTCACTGCTTGTGGTTTTGTTTTGTTTTTCCACAGCTTGTGTTTACATCTTCTGTCTTGGTGCAGATAACAACAAAGCCCCCCACCCCCCGAAAAAAGCCAAGAGCTGATTTGGGGGGATAAGCACCCCCCACTACCTCCCAGAAGAGAAACTGACCATTTCTTCTTTACATGAACAAAAGCATGGCCTCTTGCTGGGTTGAAGTATCCTTTTGTCTTGCTGTCAGCTAAGTTTGTAGAAAAGGGCGAAATCATGGATTTGGCTTGTCATTTGGAGAGCCACCTAGAGACAAACCAAAATAACACAAACAAACACAAAATAAGCCGGCCTGCCGCCCCTGGAGAAGGTGGTTGGCAAACCCCATCGTGAAGGTCATAAAACACAGCGGCTGGTGTGGTGGGGGCGTGGAGTGGAAGAGGGGAGAGCCCCTGTTGAGTATCCAGAGCATATTTTTAAATTTCACATTGTAGAAGGATGTGGAGTTGAGTTTAAAAACACTGGCATCTCTCATTGCTCTTGACAGGCCACAGGCAGTGAGGGAGGGATGTGTTACTTGCAAAGGGTGCCTGTGCCAAGACACAGCTCTTTTGAGAACATGGGGGGGGGGGGGGGGTGGAAGGCACTGAAGACAGCTGTTCTCGCCAAGTTTGGGTCCTGAGGCTCTCCGGTTCTCAGAGGAAGACGTAGATAGCTGTTTACCTCCAAAGAACAGTCTGATGGCTCAGAGTCTGTGACCTGAAGGAGAATGAACTTGCACAGTGATGAGAACCATAGAAAAATGTATGGTAACTTGTGTCCTTGGTACCTAACTTGGGGATGCCATTGGCCACTTGTCCTCAATCTCGGCAGTCTTAATAACCTAAGGGCCGAGGTAACACAAATGTGAGAGAAAAACTAAATGCAGCCATAGCCCTTGTTTATTATTTTAAGCAAAAAAAAAATGTTGTTGCAAATATATATATATGTATATTTAGGACTGACAGGTCAGCCTGCCCTACAGATAGCTGGATTTTTTTCCAGATGGCCAATAGAATCCCTTCCGTTAATCTTTGGGAAAATGAGGGAATTGCTATGATGATTTGCCCCTATCCTCTCTCCGCCCTCAACCTCTCCTCCACGACAAGCAGAAGTCTTTCGGATGCCCTGGGTTTGCCCTAGGTGTTGGAGCGGCCATGTACTTCTGGGGTGGCTGGGATGTTTTGAAAACATGCTGAGGCTACGTGATATTTATGGGTCCCTTGTTTTGCACTTGCTGTCTATTCCACTCCTCTTCTCCAGCTCAGATCTGCTAGTGAAGATAAAGCCATTCTTTCCTAAGTCTGGGGAGGAGGAGGCCCCCACACCCTGGCTCTCAGCATTTTACTTGGTGCCAAAGCCACAGTTGTTTTTCTGCCAGCAATTCTCATGTTGAGTTGAAAGAACTGGGAGTCCAGAAGTCAAGAACTATCTTCCAGGGTGAATATTTCTTGCATTTTCAGAATTTGTTTCCCTGCCTTACAGTATAATAATTATGACATGGCACATGGCGGTGGCCACTCACATCGAAAAGGGAACTTTCAAGTTTGCCCTTGTCCAGAAGGCATGTTTCAACACTCGTGTGTACTCTTGAGTTGTTTCTCTCTCTCTCTCTCTCTCTTTTCTTAATTTTTAAAAACTTTCTAATTGAATGTATTGGGGTGACATTAGTTAATAAAGCCATACAGGTTTCAGGTGGACAACTCCATAACACATCATTTGCCTACTGCATCCTGCGCTCACTCCCCAAAGTCAAGTATCTCCACCACCATTTATCCCCCCTTTGCCCTCTTCCACTTCCCCCACCCCCTTTCCTTCTGGCAGTCACCCTACTGTTGACTGTGTCTTTGTTTTTTCTGGGTTTTTTTTGCTTAATCCCTTCACCTTTTTCACCCAGCCCCCCAACTCTCCTCCCCTCGGATAGCTGTCAGCCTGTTCTCTATCTATGAGTCTGTTTCTGTTTCATTTGTTAGTTTATTTTGTTCATTAGATTCCACATATAAGTGAGATCATATGGTATTTGCCTTTCTCTGGCTGGTTCATTTCACTTGGCATAATGCTCTCCAGGCCCATGCAGTCACAAAAGTTAAGATTTCCTTCTTTTGATGGCTGAGTAGTATTCCACTGTGTAAATGTGCCACCGTTTTCTTATCCACTCATCAACTGAGGGGTACTGGGGCTGCTTCCAAACCTTGGTTATTATAAATAACGCTGCAGTGAACCTAGGGGTGCATATATTCTTTCGAATGGTATTTTGGGGTTGGGGATATATTCCCAGAAGTGGAATCCCTGGATCATAAGGCAATTCCATTTTTAATTTTTTGAGGAATTCATCCTTCAAAGTGCCTAATAAGTTCCGATTCTTCCGTAAGTTTTCTTTTCATTAGTAAGGGCCTGCGGTCTGCCTGGCCTTGTGCTTTTCTTTCGCTCTATCACATCATGCTTTTTATTTATACCTACAGCATAGCTAGGAGTCTCTTCATTAAGAGGTAGGGGCAATGGCCTTTGGCTGACTTCCTTTTTACTTTTGATGCTTTCAAAGAAAAGTAATGGAGAGGACAATCACCCTCATTATCACTGTTGCTTTCATTACCAAACACTTGGCCCCTGAGTCAGTCATTGCATAAGATGGGGCTGGGTAGGGACGTTCCCTCCTCGGCCCTGTCGAGGGGATGTGTCCCTGGTGCCAAATCTCAAGCACAGTCCGTTCACTGAACCGGGGACCTGGCGGGTGAGCCAGAGGACGATGGCTCCTTCCCCAAGCGCACACCTGCAGACCCAGCAGTGTTCGCCGGTGCTGCCCTTTCTTCTGGGCACTGTCAGGGTTCTGCAGTGAGGACTACTCAGATGACAGCTGTGGGTAGAAAAGAAGCGACAGGACCGAGCTTCTAAATGGGGTTGCTCGGGAGTTTCACGAGGTGGCTGGCTTTCCTGGAGCTTTTCTGCTGAACATCAGAGTCGAGGTGGGACTACAAGGTTAGGGTTAGGGTTAGGGTTAGGGCTGCTACCGAATGTTGGCTATTGTAAATAACGCTGCAGTGAACAGAGGGGTGCATGTATTCTTTCAAATGAGTGTTCCGGGGTTTTATCAGGTCTTCTAAGAGCTGCAGATTCAAACCGAAGCCACCTCTCTCTCTGACTTAGGGGTCTCCCGTGACAAATGCGGAGAGTGGGATGAGGACACAACCTCGTCACCAGTCGAGGAGACGCTGTCTTCTGCACGGTGGCCTCTAGCCTTGTGTCACCAAGTTTCCGTGAGGGCCTCCACGTTCAGTGGCGGGTTTACAGCACCAGGATCCCGGCCCCTTAATTACTCAGGACTGTCCTGTCCTCAGCGCAGAATATGAAGACATCTCCCCTCGAGAATCAGAGGAGGGCTTGCACTGTCACTGCCTCTGAGTCTGTTGTTGCTTTTTCCTGCATTTCCCGCCAATTCGTTACTTTCAAAGGAATAAAAAGCAGATTGTGAGCAAAGATGAGAAAGGAGGAGACCCTGTTGACTTTTGGTAATTCACTACTGATTCTAGGACTCAGGCCCACTCTGAGTTTTCTTTCCCTGTAAGGTGTTGGTTAGACAAACAGGAGCATTTCTGTTCCTTAGAGCCCAGGTGTGAGCCCTCAGCCCAGTGAGGAAGTCTGTCACTCAGGAAGGTTGGCATGGCAACGGAGCTGCCCTCTCCCCTCCTCCAGGAGAAGGTCAGAGCGATCAAGGCTTCTGCCCACAGAGTTGCAAAGGGGTGCTGATTTCTTGATTCCAGTCACGCCACGAGAAGCCCACTTACGGGTCGCAGGCCTGTGTGTGTCGAAGCCCTGATGTCCGTGTGCACAGCATTATCCCAGCAGTCCTCCTCTGTGGAGGAGATAGCTGTGTCTGCTGTACAGCATTGTGAGGAGGAATAAACAAGCTGCCGGCGCATGTCGTTGAGGATGGAAGAGTGAGGCAGCTTCGATGAGATTCTGAGCGCTTAGCAGGTGCCTGATACAAATGGCGCTTGCTAAGTGTTTTTTCTTGGAAGATAAACTCCAGGTCAAGGAAGATGGGCTTCCTGGCCAAGATGATTGATAAGGTTGGATTGTCCCTCAAAGTTTCTGATCTCGGTCTCTTCAGAAACTCCCCAGCAACTCCCAGCTTACTTCAAACTGTTTGGAGAACCACTGAATGGCAAAGTGTGGACACGGGTTTTGTGGTGCAGAGCACACACATGCACCTGCAGAGGAGGGGGCCCAGAAGAGGGGTCCCTCTGCGGCCGTGAGGAGGTCCGGCGTGTACCTGAGAGGTTTGGGGGTCACACGTAAGAACCTAGATGCTCACTGAGCATCACTGTACTGAACTAGAGCCGCAAAGTGTGTAGCCACAGATTCGGGCCTGGGAGGAAGTGGCCGGCATTGTGTCACCTTCCTTTATTTGCTACATTATTCTTTCAAAATGGTTCCCACTTTACCCTGCAGTAGATGACTAGGATCGTATAAACCAGTGATGGCGAACCTATGACACGCGTGTCAGAGGTGACACGCGAACTCATTTTTTTGGTTGATTTTTCTTTTTTAAATGGCATTTAAATATATAAAATAAATATCAAAAATATAAGTCTTTGTTTTACTCTGGTTGCAAATATCAAAAAATTTCTATATGTGACACGGCACCAGAGTTAAGTTAGGGTTTTTCAAAATGCTGACACGCTGAGCTCAAAAGGTTCGCCATCACTGGTATAAACTATAGGGTCAGCGCGCATACGCAAAGGAGGAGCTAAACCTAATGTTTGTGACACGCCCCCGGCAGAGACTTCTCAGAGCAATACTGATAATAGCAGCCAGCAGTTACACAGGCTTCGCACGTGCCCAGCACCGTTCTCAACACTTGACCTATAAGCCATCCACTTCCCTTCTTTCACAGACACCCCAGTGTCATGTGGAGTAAGAGGCTTTCAAACTGGGCATCTCATGGATCTCCTTTTTCCATAACAGCTTCCTCTAAATCACAAAAATGGTTTCTCTTACTGTCTTCGAAGTCCCACCCATCCAATATCAGGTGACCAAGAGAGGCCCCGGTGTCATGCTGGACCAGGCTGGGGTGCCCACGTGGTCACTGGGACATCAGGAAAGCATGTAACTGCTCTTCTTGGTTCAGCCAGGCGAATTCCATTGATAATGTCAGTACAGGCCAACCAGCACATGCAACACTTCTTTTTATGAAAAGAAACTCCCAGGTACCGTGTTGTTATGAGAATTAAATGAGGTCATGTACGTAAACCTCCCAGCACAGAGCCTCCCACGTAACTGTGCTCAGCAAGAGTTGAGCTTTTCCATGCATAGCGTGGACGGGCATCCAGCACATGCAAAGGCTGGAGGGAGGGCTGGTGTCTGAGAACTCCAGCGTATTCGTCAGTTTTCGCTGCCATGATAAAGTACACAGACTGGGGAGGGAGGGGGTGTTTGAAACAGCAGAGCTTGTCTCACAGTTCTGGAGACTTGAAGTTCAAGATCAAGGTGTCAGCAGGACTGCTTCCTGCGGAGGGCTGAGGAAGCCTGCTCCAGGCCGCTCTTTTTGGTTTGTAGGCAGCTGTCTTCCCTGTGTCTTCACATCACCTTCCCTCGCGCTGGTCTCTGTCCAGATTTCTCTTCTTATAAGGACGCCAGTCCTAGCAGACTAGGGCTCACCCTGATGACCTCACTGTAACTTGATTATCCCTGTAAATATATTCTCTCCAAAAAAGGCCATGAATCTGAGGGGACAGGGAGGGGGAGCAATTCAACACATAACCAGGAGGTTGGCATCACTGACTGGCAGTGGGAGAGTTTAGGCCAGGGGAGGGACAGTCAGAAGGAACAAATAAGACAGAATGGTCCTAAAAAGCTAATTGGAGACCAATCCTTAAGGGCTGGACATTGTTATGTCATCAGTACCGAGCTAGGGAAATTCAAAGAAGAGGAAGTCGGGGCCCCTGGCCTCAGCCTGCAGCGCGTCTGGTGAAGGCAGGGCTTGGGGAGATCATTTGAAAAATGGGCAAAGTTTCCAATAAGGACAGCAGGAGGCATGGGATGGAGCCCCTCAGCCAGGGCTGCCTGCAGTGCACTAGTGAGACAAGGGCACCCCAAAGTCTTGACGTGACAAAGGGGCCTCAGAACTGGGCTGGCTCCCGCCATGGAGGGAAGAGCCACACGGAGGCCAAGCCTTCTTCCGAGTTATTCCAGTCCCTTTCAGAGCATGAACCCGTCTGCTCCAACTCCCTGTGCACGCCCTGCAGACATTGTCAGAGCACCAGCGCTGCAGAAGGCCTGTGAGAGACCCGAAGGTACCTTCTGGATCTGCCAAGAGAAGGTGGACATGGACGTGAGAAGTAAAACTCGGAGTCACATTTGATGGGTCTCAAGAGGAAGTCAGGTGGGATGATGGAGAGTGCAGAGAAAGGTAGGGTAGTAGTTTCCTGTGGCTACAGTAACCAAGCACCACAGACCGGGCGGCTTGAAACCACAGATGTATATTCTCTCACTGTTCCGGAGGCCAGAAGTCCAGAGCGGGGTGTCTGCAGAGACAGTGCCCTCTGGAGGCTCTGAGCGAGAGTCCGCCAGGCCGCTTCCTCACGTTCGGTCGTGGTAATTCCTGGTGCTTCTGGCTTGTCGATGCATCAGCCTCTGCCTCCATCTTCGCATGACTTCCCCTCGTGCCTGTGTCTCCTAGCTCTCATGAACACACCCCACCCTGGGATGATCTCATCTCAGAATCCTTAGCTTAATTACATTTTCAAAGACTATTTGCAAATAAGGTCACCCTCATAAGTACCAGTGGCTAGAATTTAGACTTACATGGGGTGGGGAGGGGCAATTCAACCCAGTACAGGCAGTTAACCTCATGATGGAGAAGTAGGGGAGGACTGGGGGGTGGGGAGTAGGTGGCATCTGAGGTGGGCCTTGCAGGGAGGGCAAGACTGGATCATGGGAGAGGAGTAGGAAGGGCATTCCAGCAGAGGGACGAGGCACAAAAGCCATGCACACACAGATGGGCCAGCCATGGCATCGGAGGGGTGGGCTGCACTTTGCATCTGAGGGTCCTTCCTTGCTGTCCCATAAGTTACCCCCATCATGACCGCAGTCCTGCCACAACCCAATTCTGAGTTCAGCAATGAGACAGAAATGTTGAAGGACATTTCCACCCCCATTCCTGCGGAGCTGTTCCAGCGCGGCCTTGCCCTGAGTTGCTTAGCTCCAGGCCCTCACAGACATGCTCAGTAAAAAGGATCCAAAGAAACCATGTGACCCAGGAATAGCATCTACCTGCACCTCTGCTCCACTTGGTACCTGAGAGCATAGGTATTGTTCACGTTAGAGAGCAAACCCTGGTGTCTTCAGGAGGAGCCTGCAGCTGTGCCAGGAGGTCTGAGGGAGGCGGAGTACTAGCTCCCACCTCCCAGGTCTGTGGTAAGGAGCTTGTTTGATAAAGTCTGTACATGCTTAAGAGAGCTCAGCCTATAGGAAGAGCCCATCAGTGGAAGAGAAGCAAAACCCGGAAGAGTTTGGGAGACTCTTGGGCTCCCTTTGTGATTGAGCCTCTTCTCTGGAGGCATAAGAACCCCGGCCCAATAGAAGGCACGTGTGACCTCATCAGGAAAGGGCTTGCATGGCGGCCTGAGGGCTTTCTGCTTTATCGCAGGGCTGATGTGAAGCTGTGGGTGAGGTCAGTGTTTTGTGCCAGATTAAAGTACAGCGAAGGAGTAACAATTACTTGACGCATTCAGGCTGGGTCAGTAACTAATATGTCCCAAGACACTGTTCCCACTCCTTTCACAGTTGATCACGTAGAACGTAGTATCACCTAATGAGAGACAGTCAAGACCATGCAGAACATAGTATCATCTCATGGGAGACACAGTCAGGCCCATGCAGAATGTAGTATCATCTGATGAGAGGCAGTCAGGCCCATGCAGAACGTAGTATCATCTAATGAGAGGCGGTCAGGCCCATGCAGAACATAGTATCATCTAATGAGAGGCGGTCAGGACCATGCAGAACGTAGTATCATCCAATGAGAGGTGGTCAGGGCCATGCAGAACGTAGTATCATCTCATGGGAGACACGGTCAGGCCCATGCAGAGCGTAGTATCATCCAATGAGAGGCGGTCAGGCCCATGCAGAACGTAGTATCATCCAATGAGAGGTGGTCAGGGCCATGCAGAACGGAGTATCATCCAATGAGAGGCGGTCAGGCCCATGCAGAACGTAGTATCATCCAATGAGAGGTGGTCAGGGCCATGCAGAACGGAGTATCATCCAATGAGAGGCGGTCAGGCCCATGCAGAACGTAGTATCATCCAATGAGAGGTGGTCAGGGCCATGCAGAACGGAGTATCATCCAATGAGAGGCGGTCAGGCCCATGCAGAACGTAGTATCATCCAATGAGAGGTGGTCAGGGCCATGCAGAACGGAGTATCATCCAATGAGAGGCGGTCAGGCCCATGCAGAACGTAGTATCATCCAATGAGAGGTGGTCAGGGCCATGCAGAACGGAGTATCATCCAATGAGAGGCGGTCAGGCCCATGCAGAACGTAGTATCATCCAATGAGAGGTGGTCAGGGCCATGCAGAACGGAGTATCATCCAATGAGAGGCGGTCAGGCCCATGCAGAACGTAGTATCATCCAATGAGAGGTGGTCAGGGCCATGCAGAACGGAGTATCATCCAATGAGAGGCGGTCAGGCCCATGCAGAACGTAGTATCGTCTAAGGGAGACCCGCTTCCTTGCCATCACAAGGAAGGTTGATTTAGAAAGTTGTGTTTGCAGGATGAGCCCTCAGACCTTGCTATCAAGACAGTCCTTTTCAGCCCGTCACTTTGCTGCTACTCATTTTGTTACCCACGGGGACTCTTACTGTTAAGCATTTGTTCGTTTTTTCTTTAAAGCCCGCATTGAGTCAGCCTGAGTTAACTCTGTCGTGGGCATTTCCACCACTCGCCACCGACACCAAGCTTCTCAGCAGCAGCCGGAGGTGGGGCTTTTTGGCAAATGCTGTTTATCCATCTTTGCAATGAGACATTCACTGCAAACAGATTTAAAAGGCAATTCCTGGAAAAGCAGTTTTTTTCAATGATAGGCTTTTTTTTGTCACTTGCCCTGACTTTCTGGAAAAATTCTTCTTTGGGCTGAATTTTCTCATTACTGTTTTCAGTATAAATTTGTTTTGTTTTTTATTAATGGAAAGTTCGGGGGGAGGGGAATCCCTTGGTAGCTTTTATGTTACGTGAATTTGAGAAAAATACACTTTTCCAATTAAATCTTTGGCCTTATTTTTTTTTTATCAAAACCTTTGCATTTGAGGACTATGGTTTACTTTAAGCTTCGCATTAGGATCCTGAGGGCTTTGAAAAAATGCGGATGCTGAATCCAAGAATTACAGAGAAACTGGCCCGGTCCTGCGGGGGCAGGGGTGTCCGACAGCCTGGAGCGCTCTGATGTCGGGCAGCCGCGCCCCACTGTTCTAGGGCACAGCCACCCCGTCTCCAGACTCAAAAGGACGCAGAGGACTGGACACAGCAGAAGGGGAAAGCAGTTCTTACTTGGGGGTAGTTTTCTTCCTCTTAAGAGAAAAACAGGCTTATTACTGTGAGAAACACCCAGCTCTGAGAAAGATGTGAAGGAACTTGAACTCGAAAGCTTTTATATCCCCTCCAATGAGTCAAGTGTCACTAGTGGTCACGGCACATCACTTCCTGTTGCTGGGGGGAGACTGGCTCCTCTCGGTCCCCAATAGTGAGGCAGCCCCCGTCCAGCTCAGACCCGGAGACCAGGCGCTTTCTTGCTCTGCGGCCGCCTGCTCCCAGGGCAGAGGCTTTCTTCCTGAGCTCTCGGAAAAGTTCCTCCGAGGGGCAGCTGGTCACACTGTCCGAGTCACTTCCCAGATGGAGCACAGAGAAAACCAGGCATAGGAATGCCCTCTCCCCTCCCACTCAGCTCCCCCAGCTGGAGCATGACCGGCTCCTCCTCCCTGCTGGCGGGGCTACCACCTGGATGGGCCCAGCTAGTGATGCCTGCGATCTGACCGCCTCCCGTCACCATCAGCTGCAAAGTCATGGCTGCGTGCTTGATGCTCACCAGTGGCCCCTACAGGGATCCATTTCTTCCCCCTTGATAACTGGATGCAGGATGGCAAACAAACTACAGAACTAAAACCACGTTGGGACTTGGGTGGGACATGGGCATGCGCCAGTCTCCTCGCATAACCTTTGCCCCCGGGACTCAGTGCCTGCAGGGTCTGAGGTTTTCATCTGGCCGCTTTTGTTGACAATTCCAGTTTGAGGATTGAGATGCAGGTTGTCTCACTGTGTGTTCCTGGGTAGGCTTTTCCTATTTCCTTTCTGGAACCCTGTCTCCCCTGCTCCCCGGCCCCGCAGGAGGGCGGCCCCTCCCACTGCCATGTCTGCAGCCCCTCGTAGGGGAAGCCTGGGAGGTCTCTCCGGGCGCCTCCCAAATGCTCCGCCGGGAAGAGGAGCAAAGGTCTGTGGACTCATTTGGGAAGAGGCCCCTCAAACAGGAGTATTGGATAGATTCTCTAACACAACCTGTTGAGTTTGTGCATGAATACACAATGTTGGATTCTTGCAAGCACCCTCCCTCCTGCTCCCAGGTTTCCTGTTATCTGTGGAATTCCCCTGCAGTTAAGAAACGTTTGACTGGTGTGTCTCACAACCTGGCCTTTTATCTGAAATGCCTCCAGCTAGAGAAAATGGGAACTAAGCAACTGGCTTAAGGAAGTCCCGTCTGCCTATCACAGAAAGGAGAGTTTTAAAATGAGGAGGGAGAAAAGAACCGCCAAAATTGTAATTTCCTCTTTGATGATTATTTCTGAATAGGAACTTGAGCAACCTCACTGAAGGAGGTGGGTTTGTGTCCCAGGGAACGCTCCCTGAGGGGTGAGGGGTGTGAAGATGCCTGAGGATGCCGGCTGGAGAAGCCCAGCGGGTGTGGCATGCGCTGGGCTATGTGGCCTCCAGCTCCCAGACTTCCTGCAGTTTCCCCGGCCTTTACCTTCGGGGATTCAGGCATGAGCATGTGCTGCTTCAAGCCACCTGCTTCCCTCTCCCATTTGTCTGTCTCTGTAGGTTTTTCATTTTTAATTTTGTTTAATATATTTTATTGATTTCAGAGAGGAAGGGAGAGGGAGAGAGAGATGGAAACATCAATGATGAGAGAGAATCATTGATCGGCTGCCTCCTGTACGCCTCACACGGTGGATCGAGCCCACAACCCTGACCGGGAATCAAACCTTGACCTCCTGGTTCAGAGGTCGATACTCAACCACTGAGCCATGCGGGCTGGGCTGTCTCTGAAGGTTTTGACATAAGACACAGCAATGCTAACCCCTTGACAGAGAAACAGATACAGGCACACTTACTGTCAATGTGAATAGATCCACACATCTCCTTTTTTTTCACAGCACCTTAGGAGGTGACTGTATTTTGACAGGGCTTTCGCCGGTGATTACATTGAAGTGAGGCCATGAGAAAGGGCTCTAAGCCAATAGGACTGGTGTCCTCCTAAGAAGAGTAGATGAGGCCACGCAGGGAGAACAAGGGATACTCACGCACAGAGGAAGGGCCATGTGGGGACACAGTGAAAAGGCGGCCATCTGCAAGCCAAGGGGAGAGGCCGCAGGAGAAACCAAACCTGCAGACACCTTGACCCTGGACTTGCAGCCTCTAGAGCTGCAAGAAAAATTTCTGTTCGTTAAGCCAGCCAGCTGGTGGTATTGTGTTATGGGAACCTTAGTGAGTGTGTGTGTGTGTGTGTGTGTGTGTGTGTGTGTGTGTGTGTGTGAGTGATCCATATAAGAAGGTGATACAATTGGAGTGGTTAGTGGCCAGGCAAAGCCTTCACATTTAATTAGTTCTCGATGCTGAATTACATGAGTATATTGCCCAGGAGAAGCCCCTCAAGGTCGTTGGTGAAGGTCCCACTCATTCCTGATCCGGTCTCCAATCCCTAGAACTTGATGGGAACACTGCCCCGCCCCCCTTTGCACTGGAGATCATGGGACCTTCCACGAGAGCCAGGTGTGACTCCCCTCGTAGGGACGGAGATTGCATGCTGTCGGCAGCTAATGGCTTGGGAAACCGAAAGGACACGATGGGAACACGACACGGGCTCCTTGGGCTTGGGAACCGTGTCCTTTTCCTGTCTCTCCACACCCAGTGAAGCACCTGTCCTATTGGACTCCAGCACTCACACCACAGCCCTTTTGCTGCGTTCTACTGGTCAGAGCAAGTTACGAAACCAGCCCAGCTTCAAAGAGTGGGGAAGTAGGAGCCGTCTCTCGATGGAAACAAAGAATTTCTGGCCCCGTTTAATCAACCACAGGATTGCAACAGATCCAAGTCACCCCAACTTTCTCACTTTCTGTGTGAGTCAGGGAAGCCCTCCTGAGCTGGCGCTCATCTGTGGAGGGAAACTGAGCCCCACCTCCCACCCTGGGCAGGAATACACCTGCTGCTTCTAAGATTGGTGCCTGCTGAGATACGGTTGACTGCTGAGACCACTGGTTCTGGAATCTGACTGCATATTGACGTTCTGTGGAGTTTTAAAGCATCCTGGTGCCCTAACTGGTTTGGCTCAGTGGATAGAGCATCAGCCTGCGGACTCAAGGGTCCCAGGTTCGATTCCGGTCAAGGGCACGTACCTTGGTTGCGGGCATATCCCCAGTAAGGAGTGTGCAGGAGGCAGCTGATTGATGCTTCTCTCTCATTGATGTTTCTAACTCTCTATCCCTCTCCCTTACTCTCTGTAAAAGAATCAATAAAATATATTTATTGATAAAATAAAAATCATCATTCTCCCCCTTTTTTTTTTTCTTTTTTTTTCATTCTCCCCTTTTAAAAAAAAAAAGCATCCTGGTGTCTGGACTGCTTCTCCAGAAATCAGTTTCACTGGCATAGGGTGTGGCCTGGGTTCTGGGGACTTCTTAAAAGCTCCTCAGGGGGTTCTCATGTGCTGCAAAGTGTGCAAAGGACTGGTGCTTCCACTTGAAACTGCCTTTTCTCATTCGGTGAGAGAGAGTCCAGCAGCACTGATTTACCTGTCATTTGTGATGTTCAAGTGAAAGGAGGGTGTTATACACACACATATGCGTACACACACACGGCACATTCTGGTAGATGATAATAAAGAAGCCTTGCCTTCAGTGCTTAGGGATTTGCAGAAGTGTCATTTGTGGGGAACAAATTCTTAATAAGGAATAGACACCCTGCAGGCACAGTGCCAACTGCACGGTTCAGAACGCGCCCATGTACCCTGTGGTCCATTCGGTTTCCTCAACCCCGGGGCCACTGGAAGTGAGTCACCAACAGGGGAACACCGCAGTTCTTGAAAAAAAGTAAAATAAAAATGAGCAAAGATCTGTTGCCTTAAAAAAAAAAAAAAAAAAAAAAGATCTGTCGCCTTAGATCTTGGGGCTCTGAGCAAGCAGCGCCTGCCTCCTCTGGGGCCACCGAGGAAAGGTGCCGGATTCTCCCGCACACGGACGTTGGCACGCGTCCTCCGGAGCAGCCGGCAGCTTTCTGTCTGGGAAACGGCACCGAGCGTAGCAACCAGAAGCAGGTGCACCCAGGGGTCTGATCAGAGCAGAAGCAGAACCTCCGCCTGGGAGCCAGTCATTGTGCTCATTCTTAAAATTGAGCAGTTGTGAGCTTCCTGCTGTGGCCCCAGCTCGTCTCGGTGTCAGCATGAACTTCTCCTTCGTCGGGGCTGCAGGCCCACTCCAGGGGCCAGGCACACAGGGGAGCCAGCAGGGTGCTGGGACCGTGGGGTAACCTGGTGGTTCTGCAAACGCCACGAAGTGCCCTCCATTGCCCAGGATGCTGGAGGAAAATGCGCTTGCTTTTCACTCCTTCGGGCTCTTCCGCAGTCTTTCCCATGTGGTCCCAGACCAGCTGCGTCAGCGTGGCCTGCGCACTCAGGCCTCTGCCCAGACCTGCTGGCTCAGAGCTGGGGGCGGGGCCCACATCTGGGTTCCGTGGGCCTCAGGGGAGGCTGCCGATCACCACTGCACGACACGTGGGAAACGTGGGTAACCCTCTGAGAGTTACCGCAGTCACAAGGAATGCTTCTCAGGGAGATGGCATCTGGGCTCAGTTGTGCGATGAACAGATGTAAGATTTAGGAAAGGTACGAGACCTTCTAACGTGTGTCTCGGAGTTCCTGGCATGTTGCATGAGGTCTATGAGCCAGAGGCAGGAGGAAAAGCTTGTGATTCTCTTTTCTGCCGGTAGAGCCGGGAGTGTGGGTGTGAAGAGCACCACAGGCCCGGCCTTCCATCCAACCCCGGAAGGGGAGGGCTGGGCCACTGCATATCAATTCCGGTCTTGCACACCCTTGTCCATCCAGCATACCCTTGTCCTCACTCTCTCGGCTCATTTCCACTCACTCATTTTCTCTATAGGAGTCCGTGTCAGGCTTCCAGAATCATCTCTTGACCTTGCCCTCTCTCTCATCCAAAGCCCTTTCGCATGGAAGATTACGGAGCTTTAACCCGCAGCCCGGGGTCCTGGGTCTCAGTCAGAACTGTCGGGGCTGGTGCATCAGAAAAGCTCTCATAACCAAGAGAAGAAATCACTGCCCAGGCTCAGCCTCTGAGGGTGAGGAGCGTGCTGTGGTTGGCAGCTGAACGAACTGAAGAGTGCAAATGCGCCCGGCGGCGTGGCCCCGTGGTTGAGTGTGAACCAATGAGCCAGGAGGTCACGGTTTGATTCCTGGTCAGGGCACATGCCTAGGCTGTAGGCTCCATCCCTGGTAGGGGGCGTACAGGAGGCAACCGATCAATGATTCTCTCATCGTTGATGTTTCTATCTCTCTCCATCCCCTTCCTCTCTGAAATCAATACAAAGATATTTTTTAAAAGTGTAAATGAGACCAAGCCACCCAGTGAGCAGGGTTCCCAGTCACTGGTGAGCTCATCCAGGCCAGGCTGCGAGTCTGATGGAGACCCCCTGCCCCTTCTTCCTATGGGAGCTGCGTGAATGCTGGCCACGCAGCCCGTCTAAGGCCACACCCGCCGCGCCCGTGCCCGGAGCCAGGCCCCCCGAGGCCATGCCCAGGATTTCCTCAGGAGACACCAAATAAGGCGCAGTATCTGCGGAAGGGACCACACACATTCAACATGACAAATGCTTTTCTCTTCTGAAACTTAAACCAGGAGGTAAAAGCGTGCATAATTTCTTTCATATGACAAATGAGAAAAGCACTAAGTAAAATAAAAAAATCAAAGTAAACTGGAGAAAATATCTTTAAAAGGCATTTAAAAAGCATGAGGCTAGCTAAATATTTTCCCATCGTTTCTACTTTTTTTGTTCAAATTTTTTATAAATGCCGCACATGAATTTTGCAGACTGCTAACAAAGAGCCTCAGCTTTCATAATTTCCTCTTTTAAAGACAACCTGCTGGATGATGTTGTAGTTAACTGATGGTAAGGTTGCGTCTTGACATTACAGTGTGTGTGTGTGTGTGTGTGTGTGTGTGTGTGTGTGTGTGTGTGTTGTGCAATTTTGGGGCCAAAATGTCATTAGAAAGGAAGGATTCTTTAGTTCTTAAGGTGATATATGTGTGTTGGCGCATTGCCCATGACACTGTGGTAGTTTTATCATCAGTTTTCAGATTCTAATCACCTAATCTGAGGATGTTTTATTTCTAATTATTCGTCTTGATCTCAGTAAGTGGGGAAGGCAGTTGAAAAAGAACATTGCGTTCTAACCTTCCTAGTTTTCAAGCCAGCTTTCTGCAAACACAGAGTTCTTCACATATTATTGTATGCGGGGGCTCTTTTGTCTGCCAGGACAAAGATTAATTAATTATCTCAAAGACCTGAGAGGCGAACCTAATATGTGCGTCTGCTGCAGAAATGCGGGCATTTGTGGGTGCTTCGGGGAGTAATAATCCCGTGAGACGCAGTGACACTGCCGCGTTTCAGGGGTGCTGTGGTCCCAGCGAACCTGGGGGAAAGTCAGGTGAGCCTCATGCCATGGCATGAGCTAGAATTGGCTGGAGGACAGCCCTGCTCCGGCCAGGAGAAAAGAAATGACCTGAGAGGACATGGCTGGATGTACCGCAGCCCGGGCCAAGCCCCTACCTGCCTTCTCCGCCGGCAGCCTCCATGACCCAGGGCTGGGGAAGCGGGGATGTCTCTCCCGCCCTCCCACACACCGTAGACTTCCCTCCAAGTTTCTAAGAGAAGCGGCAGGCAGGGAGCTTACTGCTAATTCACTATACAGCGCCCCTGTATGAAAAGGGCTTAGCAGGTTAATGAATCCCTTGCCCTCATTTAAAGAAAGAAGTAGGCCCGTCTGGCTGGAGGATTGGGCAGGACAGCAGTGAGTTTGTGGCAGAGGGAGGCCGGGTCGTGGGCCCCTGTTGACTCCCCTGCCTGGTTTGCAGGCCTGAGCCTGTGCACAGCATGGACATGGCACAGTCTGACGTCCCCACCCCGGGGGGTGGATGGAGCTGGAGGACCAGAATGGGGCCAGCTTGGATTTCCCCTCTGTGCTGAAGGTGAGGCCTCGGGCCCGGGAGAGGGGAGGGGGAGACAGTGGTTGCGCCCCAGGTCACTGACAGCAGTCGCTGTCCAGGACTCATGATGCTGAGAGCTGTGCTCTCAAGCCTGTCTCATGTGAGGCCTCCTTATTTTGGCAAAATGAGAGAGTCCAGGGGCCTAATTCTAAAGCACTGGCATGAACGTGCATCCACTGGCCACGTGGGCGAGGCTTGCAGGGACGGCTCCTCCATCGGTCTCACCCCAGTGAGCATGCGTTCGCCTGCCTGCCGTTCCGCACTGGGGTTCCAGGTGTCTCTGCTGTTGTTCGGGAAACTGCACTCAGCTACTCTGCGATTTGCAGAAGCAGGGCCTGTCCCCACCGCTCCGCCCCGCAGCGGAGACCACGTGCTGGCACACAGCACGGAGGATGGGCACCTGCTCCCCCGCCAGCCTCCAGGACCGCTACTGGCTTGGCCTTCCGTCAGTTACAAAACTTACCTGTTAGTTATCTGATGACTGTCACCATCTCCCAGGGGCACCGCTCTATAAGAACAGCCCACAGGCATTCCTGCTTTAGAACTGCCAGAGCACTCACTCACTCTTTCTGTTGTTTCCTAATCACCTCCAACCCCGCCAGCTCAGCACGCCCTTCCGCTACAGTGGGCATGGGGGGCTGTTGGAGGAGGTGCACGGTGGGAAATGCACGCAGCGTTCTCGCAGGTCACAAGCTCTGTATTGGTTTAAAGTGATGTAAATTGTATTCTATTTGTTGTTATTAATGGAACTGACAGGAGATTTCGAAGTTTCAAGACTTTGCCCTAAATCTGAATCGTAGTGTCAAAAAAAAAAGAAGAAGGGGAGGGGGGATAGATTAGAGGGAATTTTAAATTCAATGTAATTCCTAACATTTGCATTTTAATTATTTTTTAAGATTTCCAAAGTTACCACATCATTAACAAATATATTACCTATTATCCTACTTTTCAGAAGAGTTGTTACTGGAGTGAATATGTTTATATGTCTATTTCGTATCCTATTTAATAATAAACTTAGAGACATGATCCTCTACATGAGAAAAATAGAACCCTAACAATGACCAAATCTCATTTAAAGGCTAAAAAAATTTTAGAATTACATATCCAGAGGGAAATGGTGCTTTTCTTATATCTGACTAACTTCCTCATTCTCCCCGATGAGGCCGTTGCTGGCTGAGTTTATAGTAAGGAACGTGCTCCTTATAGGAACTGAGAAGTGGAGTGACCACGAAGACATGAGACACGGGAGCGAGCCGAGGGCTGTGGACCTGAGCCCAGCTCAGGCACAGCTGTCCTGGGAAAGGGGCAAATCCCAGGGCAGGGGCCTGAGTGAGCTCTTCAAACTGTTCACAAACAGCAAGCAGTGTGCAGGGTGGGTGGCCAGGCCATACACCTTGAAAAAATGTGCATTGAAAATGGCTCTGGCAAGATAGGGTGAAAATAAGAGGTCAATGCTACACGCCACGTGGGTAGAATTTCCTCACAGGCAAAGGTGTGGTGGTGATCAGGAGTTCTCCAACGTTTTGGTTTCAAGAACACTTTCCACAAAATTATGGGCAACTCATACGAGCTTTAATTTATGTAAGTTATAGCTACCAACGTGTACCTTAGAGAAGTTAGAGGTGAGAACATGTTGACACAAAAGAATACACAAGCCTGCATTCCAGCCTCTCAGAACATCCCACAGCAGTGGCTCTCACAGAAACTCCACTGTGTCCACTCTGGTGAAAGTGGTTTACAAAGGCAGATAGCATCTCAGTCGTGTTACTAAAGTAGCGTGGACCCTGTGGGCCCCCCCGGAAGGGTCTCGGGACCCCAGGCTCCCAGAATGCACTTTGGGAACTGCTAATATAGGCCCAACCTATGAGGTTTCAAGAGTTTCTTCCAGGGCCCCCAGCTTGATCTTCTCAGAAGGCAAAAGGGACAGGCAGGCCATGCTCTCCCCACCCCTCACCCACTAGGGAACATTAAAACATTTTTTCATGTTTTATCAGGATTCTATATACTCTATCTTCCTTTGAATATAGAATTCCACGAGGAAAGAAAAAACAGTTTTTAAATCACTGGTAGAATGTGTATTGTGAGGGCTAGATAATGACAGAAGAATCCCTAAGGATTACAGAAAATAGTCTTCATTGTTTTTAAAAGGGAAATATTTCAATTGGGGATTGACGCTTTAGTTGTAAGAGCAGCATAAACATTGTTTCTTAGAAGAATCCAGAAAGCATGTCAAATGAGAAAAACGTTCCTGAAATACATATTAGCAAAGAATATATGTTATAGTGATACATATAGTAATATGTATAAGTAAATGTATTTATTCAGAATTTATTTGTTGAATACCTACTATGTTGAATACCTACTATGGCTAGGTCCAGCATAGGTTGCTTTCATGGTTTTGTGTAAGATGTGCTCTCTTGGGTCTGGCTTCTTTTGCTCGGTATTATTTTGTGAGACCCAGCCATATGGTTGAATGTCCTTTTAGGCTGCACATCCTCAGTGCTACTGTGTGGCTACATCACGATTTGTGATTTGAGTCATTTCAGACCTGGGCTCGCAGCCCCAGGAAGCACCAGAGGCCCTCTGCCAGCCTCAGGTGAAGCTCACCAGCTCCTTGCTCCTGGAAGCTGGTCTGATCACAGGAAGTTTCTGTCTTCCTTCCACGGCAGGATTGGAGCTGATAGGAATTAAGTGTTAGTGATTCTGACTAGTCAGGGAAGAGACGAGATTACCAGGATGACAGCTGCTCTGCTGGACTCTTCCTCTTCCTGATTCCAGAGGAAACAGACCTGCCTTCGGTGGTGACCGTTTCTCCGCGGCACGGCTTGGGTTTCTTGGAGGGACAGCATCGTGCACCCAGAGGATGCTAATCAAAGTGTTGCCCTAGCAGTTTGGCTCAATGGATAGAGTGTCGGCCTGCAGACTAAAGGGTCTGGGGTTCACTTCCGGTCAAGGGCACATGCCTGGGTTGTGGGCTCGATCCCCAGTAGGGGGTGTGCAGGAGGCAGCCAATCAATGATTCTCTCTCATCATTGATGTTTCTATCTCTCCCTCTCCCTTCCTCTCTGAAATCAATAAAAAGATAGTTTAAAAATTTTATAGCCCTAACCAGTTTGTCTCAGTGGATAGAGCGTCGGCCTGCGGACTGAAGGGTCCCGGGTTCGATTCCATTCAAGGGCATGTACCTTGGTTGCGGGCACATCCCCAGTAGGGAGTGTGCAGGAGGCAGCTGGTCAATGTTTCTCTCTCATCGATGTTTCCAACTCTCTATCCCTCTCCCTTCCTCTCTGTAAAAAATCAATAAAATATATTTTTAAAAAAACTAAAGTGTGGTGACAGATGAAAATAGTATAGGGTGGGTGGGAGGGGAGACAGCCCTCAAACAGGATGCCAAAAAAGTGGGGCAGAAATGACCACGTTAGAAAATAAAATGATGTTTACGTCCAGAATAACCCATTCTCTCTCACACATCCCACCTGTGACATTAATCAGAGCCTTCACCTAGGGCCGTGTGTCATCTTTTCCACCCCCAGCAGTTTACAGATTTTCTTTTATTCTCCAGTGGAAGGAATAAAAAATAAAAAGACCCAGAGCTGCCCTAAAAGGAATGAGGAAGCGGTGCTCTCCGGCGTCTGGCTCTGCAGGGTGACGGCCCATGATGTTCTTTCCGGTCCCAGCAGATGGTGAATTTCCA
This sequence comes from Myotis brandtii, assembly GCF_000412655.1. NCBI lineage: Eukaryota > Metazoa > Chordata > Mammalia > Chiroptera > Vespertilionidae > Myotis > Myotis brandtii. Next base: position 3,703,963 of record NW_005365155.1, on the reverse strand, counting down.
CCTGCCCGCCCCTCGCTTATAATGCAGAACACGTGAAGGCAACACAGTCTGTCTCCTCTCTGCCAGCGGATTAACGGGTGTCGTGCTCCACGATCCCCACAGCTCCCGGAGGTAGAGGAGCTCTGGCTGGGGTTCCTCTCCACCCCCCGGGTAAGTGCCATCAGTTCACAGGCACCCGACGGCAGGCTGCTAGCGGGTCGCTGGGCTTTCAGATCTGATCCGAAAGAAAACAGCTGCGCGGTGGAGGGTGCAACAGTGCTATAAAGATTCTGAGCACGGGGAGCTCTGCTTCGGGAGAAGCCTGTTCTTTGGGGCATAGGAATTCTGTAAATGTTCCCTTTGTTTTACGTCTGAGCTTTTCTCTTTTCGGGTCGGATGAGCAAATTCATGCAAAGCTCTTAATATGATACCTGACGCATAGTGAGCTCTCCCCCCAAAAAAGTTGTTACTGGACTTGTCACCCAGATTCTCTCTGATGGGGATGGAATAAATGCAGAACAATTTGGCCTGGTGGTGAGATCAGACTTAACTGAGTTAGAAATGTGTGATCAGACGCTGTTCCGAATAGCATAAGACATCTGGTCACACACTGTACTGTAAATGACAGCTTTCCTACCCAATAGTTTCAGACTTCGTGTTCTGGCGAAGTGGCACTGAAATTGGCCAGCTGACCCTGTGTGTCCCTCCTGACTCTCTCCCGTGTGATTTCTCCGTAGGCAGAGCGAGGCCGCAGGGAGGGGACTTCATCAGGACAGTCGGCCAAACTTCTGATGAAGCTGACAAGCAGCTGCAATGCCGTATGTGCCCCTCTCATCTTCACGCGTTCATATTTTCCAAAGGCTTGAGCCAAATGTTTACCTAACCTACTTTTTTTCTCTTTTAGTCGAAAATACTAAATACCAATAATATGGAGACATTAATTGAATGTCAATCAGAGGTAAGAAAGCAGTTTCTTAAAGTTTTTATCTGCACTGTGAGAAGAGGAAAAACTTTCTGCTTTAACTGAATATTGTTTGGCTTATTTAATTATTAAAGTAGAAAATTAGTATCCTAAGTGCAGTGTGTTAAACTCTGATATGAAACAATCAGTGCTTTACTATTGATTCTAAAAGCTAGAAAGAAATCAGTGGACTCTTTGGCTAATTTTTAATATGAATAAAATGTTATATGAGCATTTTGTGGGGGAAGCCTGGGTAGGTTTCTTCAGTCATTATTTGTAACTAAAGTAAACCTGCTTTTAGGGTGATATCAAGCAACATCCTCTGTTGGCATCATGTGAGAGTGAAGATAGCATTTGCCAGCTAATTGGTGAGTTTTGAAAACATACTGGTCTTTTATGTAAGTGCTAACAGCAAATGTTCTTGGTTTGCAAAACCACAGGATGTTTCTCTACTAGGAATTATTTGTATGATGTGCTCTTAAAGACCGCAGACCATCCACTCTCAAGTGGAGGCCCAGCCCCCCGAGCATCAGAGCATCCGAAAAGACCCCTCGGGGCCACCCCACTCTCCAAGGGGCTCCTAGTGGGCGACAGATGTCCTGGCCATTCTGTTTTGACAATTAAGGCATATGGACATAAGAAAAACACTCAATGCCTTTTTCCTTTTCTTACTTTTCTAATGGAAAGTGAATCTAAGAACCTATGTAGCAATCTTTGCTGACACTGAATTCCAAAGAACCCATGGTTTACTCTTTTTTTAAATATATTTTTATTGATTTCAGAAAGGAAGGGAAAGAGAGATAGAAACATCATTGAATGGCTGCCTCCTGCATGCCCCCACTGGGGATCAAGCCCACAACCTAGTCATGTGCCCTTGACCAGAATTGAACCCGGGACCCTTCAGTCTGCAGCCGGCCCTCTGTCCACTGAGCCCAACCGGCCAAGGCCCACGGTCCACTTTTCACTCTTTTCATAGTGCATTACGGTAACATAACCTTGACCCAATTCTCCTGAACCATGGGAAAAAGCCACTTCTCCACCCAGCCTCTCCCACTTGCCAGTATAAATTGTATAGGAACATATGCCGGTGCATTTAGAAAATACAGCTTTTCTAATTAGGAAAAAAAAGGAGAAGGAAGAAAAAAGAAAAAGAAGGAAACTTGTGAAAGGCAGTATCCATTGCATACACAAGCCCGCAAAGAGCTCTTGGTGGTGTTCACTAATAATTCCCAATTGCCACGTCTGGGCTTGGACCTTTCTGCAGCAGTTTGTGCTCTCCCCGTCCTAAGGCAGTCGCCCCTGCAACCCTGGAGGGGAAGGGAACTACAGACAAGCTGAGTGACGTAGCTCCCTCTAGTGGCCGGTGGTGCGAGCGTGGCTGCAGCCCGCCCCGCTAAGTATCTTCAAAATAATCTTGTTGAGCAAGTCAGTTCCTCTCTTTATAAGTTTCATTTTCTTCAAAGGAGCAGATTAAACTAGTGTATTTCACATGAAAGATGTCCACCCAGCTGTTAAGGTCAATAGGTTAAGATGGTGGTTTATGACCCATACAGTTAGGTTTTGCCAGTTTTTGCAGCCAACAGCTAGTGACGGGTAAAAACAGGAAAGGTGGAGACTGAAGAACCCTGGTGTTGATGTGTAGGGGCTGGTCACCCTGGTAACGTGGTGGTTTTCTGGGTTGATGTTTCGAGATTAAGATTTATGCCCTTTGCTTTCTCAGTTTTTGCAAAAGTATTTCTCCCATATGGCATACCAGGGGTGACATTATGTGACTGATGATACCCACTGTCTGACATGGATCTCTGTTTGTTAATATTTTAATCTAAATTTTCACCTTGCCTTGTTTTCTTGGCTGTAGAAATTAAGAAGAGAAAGAAGGTGCTGTCCTGGCCCTTTCTCATGAGAAGGCTTTCTCCTCCATCAGATTTTTCTGGGGCTTCAGAGCCAGAATTGAAAGCGTCATTGTTTGATCAGCCCTTGTCAATTATCTGTGGTGACGATGACACCCTCCCCAGACCCATCCAGGTAGGCGCGTGTTGACTTGTCACCCTACTTCAGCTTTCTGCCAGATGTGAAAAGGCTGTGGACAGCCTGAATGTCATCCTCATGCGAAGCTTGTTGAGGCCGATCTTTCATGTTTTCCCTCTTAGAAATGGTTTCTGCCGGGAGTACAGTCGGGACAGTCCCCGGCTGCTTACATTCTAGAAATTGCTTGTATTTGCCAATGAGCTCAGGTTGATGGTCGCTCTGTCCTTGACTTCATAGAGTTAAGAATGCTGAAAATGTGTGGCTTCTGAAAAATCAACAGACAGAGATGTGGTGTAGCATATCTGATCCGAAATCCAATGTGTATGTGGAATGGGTCCCAGGAAGGAGGCTGGAGCAGTTTTAGAATGTGCAAATGAGAGCTTCCACAATGCACCTCCTCTCAGAAAAATGGAGGGTGGAGGAAGAGTTGACAGCAACTGGACTGAAGGGAACAGCTGGCATCAGTGGTCACTTGTTAAGACTAACTCAGTATCACGGGGAACTAACTTTAATGGAGAGGATGTTTTATGACAGATAAAGTTAGCTACTGTGCATATGCACTCCTTTAATCCTCTTTCTCCTACCTAAATATAGCTTTCGAGTGTGTTAGTAGCAAAGTATGTCTTCAAACCAAGGGTAACCATTTCCTATTCCTATGCCTCTCTCCTCTAGGATATTCTCACAATCCTGTGCCTGAAAGGCCCTTCCACTGAAGGGATATTTAGGAAAGCAGCCAACGAGAAAGCCCGCAAAGAGCTCAAGGAGGAGCTCAACTCGGGAGTCATGGTGGATCTGAAAAGTCTCCCCGTGCACCTCCTGGCGGTGGTCTTTAAGGTGAGTTCACAGCATTGGCGCCAAAGAACCTGCCAATGGGTTCTGATAGGTTAATGCTCAGGATACAAGAAATGGGTTCTCCTCTCTACAAATCAAAGTACACTGATCTTGCAGTTTGCCTAAGTTAAGCCTTTTATTTATTATATAAGGCTTTAAAGTTCCCCAGCATTTTGAGGAGAAAGGGACTTGGGTTGTCCTATGGCCAAGTCCATACCCCTGAATCTTGTGGTCCCTTGGATGGTGCCCTTACTGTGCCTGTTGTAGGAAGTTGCTGAGAGACAACACAAGAGAGAGAGCTCCTTCACACTAACCAAATGCAGGAAGGAAGGGGCACAGCCTGTGGCAAGATGAGCATAGGTTCCCTGAGATGGAACAAACCAAGTGGAGATAAAGACACCAGCACGTTACCCAGCACAGACAGGCCAAACGGTACCGTTTCTTCCTCCTCCAGGACTTCCTCCGAAGTATCCCCCGGAAGCTGCTCTCCTGTGACCTGTTTGAGGACTGGATGGGTGCCCTGGAGAGACCGACTGAGGAGGACAGGATCGAGGCCCTGAAACAGTAAGTCGTCAGGGTCCTCCCACCCGGACTCCATCTCTCCGTTCATCGCGTGGCAGGGTGCTTCCTGCACGTGGTAATGATGAGGGGATCCGCGTGGAACTGCTCATCTGCCCAGAATGAAAATCAGGAGTTACCCTGGACATTTACAAACACTGTTTCGGCCAAAGGAGAGTAGATGCTTTTTTAAAAAGTAGAACATGAGCTTCAGTACAAATCACAAGAGGTGGGGGAGTCTAAAAAGATAAGTCGTTTGAGAAGGTATGAGGCAGAATCATAGATGAAAGCTTCAAAATGGGCTAGCCAGCCAGGTGTAGGAATTTGGGGTTTTCCTTAACCTATACCCACTGGTGTCCTGCAAGACAACCATTCTCCCAGAAAGCATCCCTGACAGCACAGAGAACAATCTAGAAGGGATTGTTTTGTTCATTAAATTCCATAATATACTTCATATTCTTCTAATTAACCAGAATGAAAACTATATAAAAACAAACTCCAGTGACAGCGAAAATAATTACATATGTGAATGAAAGTGTGACCTCTTGGTGACTAGAGAATCTTAAATGCCTAACTTTAAAATATCAGCACTTTTGCCCTGACTGGTTTGGCTCATGGATAGAGCATCAGCCTGCGGACTGAAGGGTCCGAGGTTCGATTCCGGTGAAGGGCATGTACCTTGGTTGCGGGCACATCCTCAGTAGGGAGTGTGCAGGAAGCAGCTGAATTGATGTTTCTCTCTCATCAATGTTTCTAAGTCTCTATCACTCTCCTTCTCCCTTCCTCTCTGTAAAAAAATCAATAAAATATATTTTTTTTAAAAAAAATAAAATATCAGCACTTTTGCCAAATCCTATGAGTGTGTGCCTATATACTATGATTGCCCACATGGCTAAATATTTTCAATGAAATATTTATACAATTGAAGACATTAGAGTGTTTGTCCCAAAATGAAAATTACTTTCTACTTAAAGACATAAAGCTCTTTCAGAACAATAACATCTTATGAAAAATAAAAATGATCCATATATTAGAGTTACCATTTCATTTTTTTTAAAGAGAGGCTTTAAAATCCTAATTTATTATTTGTTAGTAATAATGTTGCCGTTGAAATGCTGCCTTGACCATAGTTATGAACATGCCTTATACACTGATTTCTTCTCCGTAAAGATTTCTCAGAATGGTGCAAAAATGTCTCATCTTTGTTCCATGGTCACAGGTCAGAAAAAGGCAAATGATTGTGTTAAAAACACACACAAAACACACCGTCTTTCAGTGTTAGGAACAAAAAGGCATTTTTCTTGGCTAAATGATTCTTCTACAAAAATGGTTTTCAAAATATTAAGCTCTGGTATTTGTTGCAGGAGTGAATGCTCCCACACCTGGGATCTGTGTAAATAACAGGATGAGTCATTGGTGTCGGTGTCTTAGGTTGTCACGATGTCTGGTTAGCCAGTTTCATCCCATGTCAGCTGCCCTTGGAAGAGTCTGAATGAGCATTTCTTAATGTTACTTGTGAAAGCAGCACCTTCCTCATTTTAAAGGAAGTCTGGGTGAGGGAGTTTCGGCTGCTACACTGCAGCCAGCAAAGCCACTGGCGCCTCTGAGCCGCCCCCTGAACCTCATTGCAGGGTCGCAGAGAAGCTGCCGCGGCCCAACCTGCTGCTGCTCAAGCACCTGCTCTCCGTGCTCTACCTGGTCAGCAAGAACGCTGAGATCAGCAAGATGGACGCCAGCAACCTCGCCATCTGCGTGGGGCCCAACATGCTGACCCGGGAGAATGACCAGAACCTCTCGTTGGAAGCCCAGAAAGACTTGAACAATCAGGTTTGTTCCAGCCTGTTTCTGGGAAACTCAGTTTCTGATCCCCCCGCCCGTCCGTCTGCACATCGAGGTGATGCAGTGCCTCTGCGTCTCTGACTGGTCCGCCCTCACAGTGAAGATGGGAAACGCAGGGTGTCCTGGTCACAGTTCCACTGTCAGACCTGCAGTTAATGAACCTGACTAAGCCCAGGCCGCGGCCTTCGACCTCCGAGAGACGGAGTTTAGTGCTTCCCATGTTCACATCCATCTCCCAGGCAGAACGCCTTCACTTCTCTCCTCTGTGCATCACACTCCGTCCAACTGTGGGTTGGAGACACTCCTCACTTAAAGGAAAAATTCAGTTACTATAAAAGTTTCTCAAATTCCCAAATAAAAAGTGCATGTCTCGAAAATAACTTTAATATAGAGATGGCTGCCACATTTTCTGTCTGCTCTTCCCAGACACAACCTCTAGGCTCCTTGTGGCACCGCCCTGACAGCTGACCCTGCCCTGTCCCCCTCCGTTTAAGAAAATGAAGATGCCTTTAAGCTGACCATCTGCTCATGTGTCCTCCCAGGTGAAGACTTTGGTGGAATTTCTCATCGACAACTGCTTGGAAATCTTTGGGGAGAACATTCCGGCACATTCCAGTTCCATCTCCGATGACTCCCTGGAGCACACGGACGGCTCAGGTATGGGCGCGCTGTCGGCCTCGCGGTGCATCGCGTGTCCAGTGTCCAGTGTCCCTGGTTATGAGGCAGGAGCTGCTGTGACAGGGCACGGGCTGAGTGTGGACTCACGGGGCGGGGGGAAGAGGTTAACTGAGCTCCTGGCTCTCCCTGCAGCATCTCCTCGGGCTGCAGGCACTCACTGGGCTGCGCCTGGGCCCCTGCTTGTTCCACATCAGAAACCGCTAGTCTTGCTGATGAACATGAGCCAGAGGGCAGGTCATACCCTTCTGTTTCCACGATTGGAATACGGTCCGTTAAAATGGAAATGAACCCAAGAAGGCCATCTGAAGGGTCGTTTTTAAAGTGAAGATCAATCCATTTTCAGTGAAATGCTGTTTTCTCCCTCCCCACCTCCCTCCCTGTCCCCATTGACAGAGTTGATTTTTAAAGAAACACATATTTAATGTGGCAAATATCTTTCAAACCCCAAAGTAGCTTCACCAAATTACCCACTGCCACCCCCGATAGGGCGAGGGAGCTGTACGAAGCTCATTTCTGAAAGAACCTGAGCAAAAGCTCAACCTCCCTTTCATGTCTGCAGACGCGTCGACCCTGCAGAATGACTCGGCCTATGACAGCAACGACCCTGACGGGGACTGCGGCAGCACCCTCGGCTCCCCGGCCAGGCTGCCCCCGGGGCCCTGGGACACAGCTGCCCGCGTGGAGCCCGTGGCCAGCACTGTGGCCAGGCTGAAAAGCTCCCTCGGTGACCCGGACAGGAGGCACTCAGAGCCCAGCGTGTCGCCCTCACCAGAGCGCCTCGGGAGCTGGCGAGCTAACCCGAAACTGACACGCAGCGAGGACTCCCCCGGGGCCCGGCCGGCCTCCCGGTCAGGAAGTGAGGAGGCCGAGGACCCCTTCCCAGAGGAGGTGTTTCCCACGGTGGACAGCGGGAGCCAGAGGCCGCAGGACCTGCGGGTGCAGAGCTCCCCGCAGGGATGGGCGCCCATGGCCTGCTCCAGCGGCTCCCCAGACGCCTCCTCTGACAGCTCGCCCCCGGCTTCCCCCTCCAGCCCCAGGAGAAGCTTCTTCAGCAGACATCAGTCTTTTACGAAGACAGATAAAAGTAAGCCCAGCAGAGAAATAAAAAAACACTCCATGTCCTTCTCCTTCGCCTCACACAAAAGGGCACTCTCCAAGCCCCCCAGCCTGTCTGTGAGAGCCAGAGAGCCCGGCAGGAAAGACTTCAGAAGGGAGAGCCAGCTCGCCGGGCGAATCGTCCGGGAAAACTTGTCTGAAACCCACGGCCAAGCAGCTCTGGACTTTAGCCCAAGATCCTGTGCCCTGTCGGGGGAGGACGTGTTCCGGCTGGTGGACAGGACGAGGCCCGGCAGCCCACCCTCCTACCAGGAGGCCGTGCGGGGCCAGGCCCCAGCGTTCACTGCCCTTGGGAGCCAGACGGTTGGCAGCCTGCGGGCCAGGATGCTCAGCCTGGACTCGGGGCTGCTGCCTCGCCTACCCGTGCACCACAGAGGGGACTCAGGGGATGCGTGCGGCCAGGAGCCACTCGACGGGCACAGACTCTCGCCCAGGACTGCGAGTTGGAGCCAGAGCAGGACCAGCTGTGCTTCCGTGGAGACGGTCGGACAAGTGGCCGTCACTGGGCGGCCCGAGCTGCACCGGCTCAGAACCGTGTCCGAGTCTACGCAGCGGAGCCCGTGGGACTGCCTGGCGGGGCGCTGCAGCCAGCCGGCCTTCGAGGCTGACCAGCTCCTCTACGCCAAGGAGTCCTACATCTAGGAGGCGGCCAGGCATGTGGCACGCCCATGGCAGATGCAGTGGCCGCATGAACTGCTTCCAGACTGTTTTCTAAAAGTCCAGAATAAGCTCCTTCGAGGCATCGTGTAGCCCTCGGCAAGGACAGCTGCACGGCCCTCGGTGCCGGCTGCGTGCACCGATCCGTGCACACATAGCACACGTATAAAGTGTGTTCCAGACAAGGGGTCGGGTGCAAAGATGTCCACGTAAACACGTGTCTGTATCTGTTTGTGAACTTGGGGCACTTTCTACCAGCTGGTGTTTAAAATTAATGTTTTCTTGTTCTTACGTTGCTTCAAATGTCATGCCCGTTTTCATAGTTTCCACGAGCTCCGTTTCAGGGGAAGGTCTAACTCCGTCAGCAGCGCCCTAAGCAGCAGGGGGGCGGCTCGTCGCCGCAGGAAGGGGAGCAGCAGACTCACCCGCAGGGGCGCCTGTGGGGTTGTCAGGGCCCCACGAACGCTGGGAAGGAAAAAGCCGTCATGAAAATGTACGGAAATACTTCCATGTGTCCTTCTAATCATGTTATTTCTAATGGGATCGATTAGTGAAAACGCATCACATCGATAGCACTTTGAGTCACCTTGTGGTTCAGGGATGTCTTCCCAGGCGTGTGGAGGATGGTACTTTATATGCATCATGGTCGTATATAAACTTCAGTATAATCTCACTACAATAAATTGCCTGCCTTTTTCAAAGTAAAAATGTTCATTCTTTTTTTGTTTTTGTTCATCCTCAGCTGAGGATATTTTCCCATTGATTTTTAGGGAGAGTGGAAAGGAGAGGGAAAGACAGAAACATCCATGTGAGAGAAACACATCAATTGGTTGCCTCCTGCACGTACTCCAACCAAAGCCGGAGAATATGCCCTTGACTGGAATCGAACCCTGGACTCTTCAGTCTGAGGGCCAACACTCCATCCGCTGAACCAAACCGGCTAGGGCTAAAAATGTTCATTCTTCACTGACATGTTACTTCCTTTCCCTCTGTTCACAGAACCCCACCAAGAAAATCATTCACACATTGATTCACTCAACAAGCACTTGCTGAATATATGCATTTGTTACTCTGGACCAGCGGTTCTCAACCTGTGGGTCGTGACCCCTTTGGGGGTCGAACGACCCTTTCACAGGGGTCGCCTAAGATCATCGGAAAACACATATATAATTACATATTGTTTTGTGATTAATCACTATGCTTTAATTATGTTCAATTTGTAACAATGAAAATACATCCTGCATATCAGATATTTACATGACGATTCATAACAGTAGCAAAATTACAGTTATGAAGTAGCAACGAAAATAATTTTATGGTTGGGGGTCACCACAGCATGAGGACCTGTATTAAAGGGTCGCGGCATTAGGAAGGTTGAGAACCACTGGTCTAGACTAATAGCAAAGCTGGGAGTCTTATGTTTGGGAAAAGAGAATCCCTGTTCTTCTGAGGTTTGCAAAACCATAAAAATGTACCCACTTTGAGCCATTTTTTCAGCAGATGGTCACTCACAGGCCAGAAAATTTAGTATGCAAAACAGAGGACAATAGCAAATACCATATTTATTGTCTTTTTAGTGAATTAAACCTTATTTTTATTGTTTTATTAGCAAACATAATGATAATTAGTTTGTTAGAGATACTTGGAAATTTTCCTTATTTTATCACCTTCTTTCATAAAATACTGAAAGTTATATTTGTTAAAGAAATATTTCTGTATAGACTAGCTACCAGATGGTGAAGACCTATTTTTTCAGAGGTGGTTTATTAATCATGTAACACAAAGTTAAAACTGCTATAACTCGGATTGCTGAAGGCAGCACATTGAGGCCCAACAATATCATTAAAAATACTTTATTAAGCACCACCGATAATGTATAGATTTCAAGGACAGACACCCCCCCCCTCCCCAACAGCTAACTTAAGCAATCCTTTTCCAGAATTGGACACTACTAGAAATAGTTACAATTTTTAGCTTCTACCACGTGGCCAGGGCTGTGCTAAGTATCTCAGACTGAAAACATTTTTCCCATCATGTTTTTAGCAACTTCTTATTGAGAATCAGAGAATCCTCATCAATCGATGGGTAAGACTGTAAGGTAGGCAGCCTCCAACCTACTCCACTCTACCACTCACCGGACCTCCCCGTGACCCAGCTCAGACCACGAAAACCCTACCCCAATTTCCTACTGTGAAAAGGCAGGAGTCACTGGAAGCTCTGCCTGTGGCCGGTAGCACAGTTTGCTGACAGACATTAGGAGTGTCTTGCAGTGAAGCACATGTCATCGCAGTGACAGTCTCCGGACAGTCTCCGAGCGGTGGAGACAGGCGGGCGGTCCCAACACTGCAGGGTGCGGTGCGCACTTCTCATTTACAACAGGACGGTGGCTCAGACAACAGAAATATGTTGTCTCCCGTGTTAGGGGCTGGGAGGGAGATGGAGGTGTGGGCAGGGCTGGTGCCTGAAGGACCGTGAGGGAAAGAGCTGTCCAGGCCTCTCTCCCTGGCCATAGATGGTTGTCTCTCTGTCCCCCACACTGCCTTCCCTCTGTGTGTATCTGTCCCCAAACTTCCCTTCCTTGTGAGGGCGCCAGTCATATTGGGTTGGGGCCCACTCGAATGACGTCATTTTCCTCTTTAAAGTCACATTCTGAGATACTAGGAGTTAGGACTTTAACAAATAAATTTGTGGGGTGGCGGGGGGGGGCGGGGGCGCAACACCATTCAACCCACTACACCAAGTTTCACAGATAATACTTACCAATACCTCAATGACATCGACAGTCTTTAATACATACACAGAGGGCGCACGCTTACAGTGAGATGGGGGTGATACGAGCAGGTACATCAGGCAAGGACCCAGGAAACCAGCCTTCTGTCCTCCACGGACCTCCTCGGGCCCCACAGTCCCAAATAGGACCATCACCGAGGGACCTGACTCCCCGTAGGGGCTTCAACCTAAAGCCACGCCTGATCGCCAGTGTCCGGCGTCTGGGCCTCCGAGCGCCCCTGCCTCGCCTGCTGGGCCTGCCTGGCTCAGGAGGACCCCGGCCCTCTTACCAAGCGAGAGACGGGAAAACTTCAGCACTCAGTGTCCTGGAATCTGACAGAACAGACTAGAATTTCTTCCCCTGGGGGAAGGCAGGGAATTTTCTCTCCTCCCACACAGAGGGGAGGGTGATGCACTGTGACCGCCTGCAATGACACACGGAGCCCACCCCAGCACCACCCACGACGTGGTCCAGAAACGTTGACTTGCAGATGGAACCAAGGAGGGCTGTTCGCATCAGAGCTGAGCAAAACTGCTCAGCAAACAGCACAGAGGTGACACGGGGTCCCTGGGCAGTGGGCGTGGCAGCCACGGCTCATCGTGCTAATAAAGCAAACCACAGTGAGGGTCGCGTGCTTCCCATGGCCATAGGCGAGAGTGGCCAACGCACGGCCAGCGCTGTCGTCCTAACGCACCGTTAGAAACATAAATTCTGCTGAATTTTCCTGATTGTAATCTCCCTGGAGGCAGCGCCAGGACCGCCCTCCTCCTGAAGGTCAAGGAGACAGAAACCCACATCAGCTGGATCTCACATACTTGGAGATTTTTAATTGAATTATGTAAGATCTTAACTCTCCATCTGCAGAGGGCACATTACTGAGGAATCAGAGTACAAACATTTTGCTAGAGGTGGAAACAAATCACTTTCTGGCACTATTTTAACTGTAGACTCAGACCCTGCGTGGCGTCCACTCCCGGGTACAAATTCCATGTCAGGGAGGAAAGACCCGGGGGGGGGGCGGCCCCCCTCCTATTACAGGCGGCAGAGAGGGGCCCGGGAGCCACAGCATCTCTGGAGGAGATGAGACCCGAATTCACAGCCCCTGAGTCCACACCCCACATGTGCCACCAGGGGCCGGGCGCCCACAGTCTGAGCCCCGTTTTCTTCACCCATGAAATAGGGGAAATCCTAGCACCACAGCAGCTGTGGAATTAAAGAACTCAACCCCAAAAATACGACAGGGTCCCCCCTATGCCATTCCTCTGCTTCTACCTCGGCCTCGCAGAAAACTCTCTGAGTTGGGATTTCTCAAGGCTGCTGCCACTGACTGCCTTTCTTTCAGCGCCCACCGCCGAAGGCCCCTCCTCTCCCCCTTCCCCAGGTCCTCTCTTCTGTCTGGTCTGGATTCAGACTCCACGGGAGAAGATTTGGGGCGCTATCCTTTCTTTCCTTTCTTACTTTAAGCATTTTCTGAGCTCCGTGTGGGTGCCAGGGGCCGTAACTAGATAGGGAGGTCTTTGTTTTGTTCTGTTTTAAATTCTCTGCCATTTCATTTAATTGTCATGACGTCATGAGGTGAATGTTCATATCCATGTTTTTATTTTTTTTAAATATATTTTATTGATTTTTACAGAGGGGAAGGGAGAGGGATAGAGAGTTAGAAACATCGATGAGAAAGAAACATTGATCAGCTGCCTCCTGCACACCCCCTACTGGGGATGTGCCCGCAACCAAGGTACATGCCCTTGACCGGAATCGAACCTGGGACCCTTGAGTCCGCAGGCCGACGCTCTATCCACTGAGCCAAACCAGTTAGGGCTATCCATGTTTTTATATGTGAGAAGAGGATGTAACTTGCCCCTGATCACACGCTAATTCGAGAGGAAGTGGGCATTTGATCGGCCACATGCTGACGGCGGCTCTTTTCCTCCGTCCCAGCCTGCGAGATGAGGGGCACATATGCGAGGCTGGTTGTAGGTTTTTTTCTGTAATAAAATCTGTTCTATTCCACAGACCTGAGATACTTTTAAATCCACAGAGAAGTTCCATCAAAATGGGTGAAGTTTACCTTTGATCAGAGATAAAGGCCAAGGAACTCCTGGCTTTCAACTAAAACCACGTGGATTCTAGCACGATCTGAGGGCCTGCGTCCGCTTTTCCGGTGAAACTGAGACCCCGGGGCACAGCGCGTGCAGAGGGGGAGCCGAGGGGCTGCCCCGAGAATGACGTCCCTGACTCCCCGATTGGATCGCTTCTGCCAGGTTCATCTCAAAGAAATCTACTCGAGGCTCAGAGCCTTTCACAAAAACAACTCTCATTTTTCAGAAGAGGAAGAGGTCGGGGTTTTTTATATCTCCTTACAAGAAGTTTCCATCCGCTGGCTTCGAATTTTACTTTTTATTCAAAAGCCCAGCGTGGTTTTGAGTTGGAAACGTCCCAGGACCTGAGCGCCCTTTTCTCACGCTCTGAGTCACGGTTTCGCCCTGTGGGGTGGGCAGCATCCTCTCACCCGACCTGGGAGCCGCGGAGGCTCTTCCATCAGAAGGAAATGATCGGAAACACCTCATTCTGAGCTCCCGGAGGAACGGAAACACAGAGCAGCTCCGACCCTGAATGTGAGCCTCAGAGCCAAGCAACAGCTCCCCGGAGAACGGGGTCGGTCTGGGCTCTGCTCCTTCAAGCCCGATCTCCTATAGCAGTGGTTCTCAACCTTCTGGCCCTTTAAATACAGTTCCTCATGTTGTGACCCAACCATAAAATTATTTTCGTTGCTACTTCATCACTGTAATGTTGCTACTGTTATGAATCGTCATGTAAATATCTGATACGCAGGATGGTCTTAGGCGACCCCTGTGAAAGGGTCGTGACCGCCAAAGGGGTCGCGACCCACAGGTTGAGAACTACTGTCCTATAGGAAAAAAGAATGCGAAAGTCACCAACACAGACTCAAGAGTGAGCACTAATATTTACGTGGGACGAGAAACACCACCACACGCCGTCAATGTAATGAAGCTGACATTAAATTGTAAATTTGATGAAGCTGTATTTTGATAACAAACAAAATCCCCCTCAAAATTACACAATATTTTTATTAACACTGCCCCCAGGAGTGACATTACAGACTCCAGAGACAGTTCGATAACGCTCCTTTTTGTACAGTTTTAGGATGCATACCCTTTTTAGTCACTTCTTCCTATAAATAAAGATTTTGTAGCCCTGATCGGATAGTCCCAATATGACAAGATTTTGGGTTCGATCCCTGGTCTGGGCACACACAAGAAACAATCAATGAATGCATCAATAAGTCAAGCAACAAATCAATTGCGCTCTCTCTCTTCCCCTTGTTCTCGCTCTCTCTCAAAATCAATTTAAAATTATTTTTTAAATGATTTTGTAATATTTTCTGTTGAGAGAATAAAAGTTAATTTTTTTTAGCTTACTTGATTAAAATTTGAGGTTCTCTTCAACATTAATAGTTGAGTCATTCCCAAACCTCCTGGAGCAGAGACACAGCGTGCCCCCTGCTCCCTGTTCCCATATTCCTGACCCACAGAACCTGGGGGCATAAGAAAATGGTTATTATTTAAGCCACTCATTTCTGGGGCAACTAGTTACACAGAAATAGAAACTAGAAATGTTATTATTCTTAGTATTTTTTTTCCTGTGCCTTTAAGGATATATTTCTTACTGAAGTGAGTCACTAACTTCTTAGATCAAGAGGAAATGATAGTGTGTCTGAGATTCTGAGATTTTCTTTAAGGAACAGAAAAACAACAGATCAGCGACATTTCTAGACATGATTATCCTGTGTACATAATGAAATACTGCCCCATCCCCCATTGACAATGCTGGGACATTCACAAGTCCCGGGGGAAGGAAGATAAAGAGAAGCTTGAGAACTGAAACACGGTTCACTAGTCCTGCCCAACTAAAAGTACCACAAGTCAGGCAAAAGTCAGAAAAGATGCAGAAAAATATGTGACACCGTGCCCATGAAAAGGATCAATACACGGCCCCCTTCCGCTCTCACTTGGAGAAAGGGCGGGGTGGGGGGGGGGGTCCTTCTGAACATCGTATCTTCACCAGGTAAAGAGTTGCGCCAATATTAACAGATACTGGAACCAAGTCACCTTTAAGAGGTCATCAAACATGACATGTCTTCTGAAACATGGAGTAGAGCCCGTGATGTGAGAAATACGTTTTCTGGGGAATGGCAGCAGCGTCCGAAGGAACAGCCCTGGGAGGTTCTGCAGGCCAGTCGCACACCTGCACTTTGGTCCGAAATGAATAGGTTGGTCTTATAAATCCTAGTGGACCGTAAAGTCCTCATCACTGAGCTTTTCATTTTTAAAAAATATTTTTTTATTGGTTTCAGAGAAGAAGGAAGGAGAGATAGAAACATCAGTGATGAGAGAGAATCATTGAGTGGCTGCCTCCTGCACGCCCCCTACTGGGATTGATCCCGCAACCCAGGTATGTGCCCTGACCTAGAATCCAACCGTGACCTCCTGATTCATAAGTCGATGCTCAACGCTGAGCCCCGCCGGCCAGACTGAATGTTTCGTTTTTAACTGCTGCCTTGGGTAGCAGAAGTCTTCAAGTATTTTTCATGGGGGACAGGATGGGGGTGCTCACATTGGTGTCATTCAGATCCTGACTCCAGTGGTGACCGAAGCCCCATCCCCACAACACTGCCGTTCCTGAAGTCACAGGAACCACCCTGGTACACTTCAAACATTCTCCTCTTGCCCAGCAAGTTCAGATGGGTTTCTACCACGTGGAACCAAGAATCTTCACCAGTATAACTGCCTGTCATACCTACATAGCTACGAAGGTAGGCCTGCATTTCATAAAAATTGTTTTAAATCTTGTTTACATAATACTTCACAATTTTCCAAACACTCTTATACACATTCTCTCTTTCGATATGCAAAATAATGGTGTAATACAAGTAAAGCAGCGTCTATTATCTGTTATTTTAAAATAACAACAAAAATGTTGTCTTTGTCAAGAAGACAAAGAATCATTTAAATTTTGCCTGAGGCCACACATCTAGCAAGTGCAAAACTGTGGTTCAGCTCTAGTGCCCAACTCCAAATGCAGTGCCCTCGCTCCACACCCAGCTCTGCGGGTGCGCCCGCCCAGTGCCCAGGCTCCCTGTACGCGGTGCTATGTACACACATCAAACATTCCGGAGAGAGCCTTCCACCATGTAAATAACTACCTTCTCATTGGCCTGCCTTGTAAATGTGAGTTTATAAAAATAGTATTTCCTTCATGCAAGGTATACTTGGGCTGCAATTATTCTATCGCCTAAAAGCTAACCAAGTATTAGTGACACCTTGTGGCAAAAAACTTGTAAACTCATGTGCTACTGCTACCACCCACTCTCAATAGGAAGACGGTGCCACAGGCCTTCGGCACTTCACTGAGGAGTGACAACAGCAACACTTCTGGAGAACAATCTATGGTTACAGAGTCTACGCCTCATAGTTAGAGCTCTCGGGGAACACACTTCACTGACACACAGACAATATTGTTAACATTGTGACACGAAAACCAAAGCGGCTGGTCTTTCAGCGCAGACCCACCCCACGATACACAATTCTTCAGGGCCTGGGCCGACACATGAAGGTGCAGGGGCCTCAAAGACTCAGCAAAGCGCCCACCCCATCCCCAAAATGATGTCTGTGGGCGGCCCTTGCCGCTGGGTGGACCGGGAGGCCTCGGAGGTGCAGGCGTGGGGACTCCGAGGCCGAGCGGGCACCTGCGGACCAGGAGGGGCTCTCAGATTGCAGCCCAGGGCACATGCCCGGCTGCAGGCTCAATTCCCAGTCCTGCCCCAGGCAGCTAATCAAGGATTCTCTCCCATCCTTGATGTCTCTCTCTCTCTCCCTTCCTCTCTGAAATCAATAAAAACATATTTTAAAAAGAAAGAAAGAAGGCGGGAATGCAGGCAAGGCTGCGGAGCGCGGTGGGGGAGGCGGGGTGCTGGGAGACCCCAGCGGCGCCCTGCCGCCCACAGGTGA
>NW_005365155.1:3677437-3685741 GCF_000412655.1 Myotis brandtii | reverse complement strand
CCTGCGCTACCGGAACGGCCTGACGCAGCAGTGAGTGAGCCCCCGGTCCCTCCGCCTGCCCCCGAGCCACACCTGCCTCTGCGCTTCCCTCCCCTCCACACCCCGAAGCGAAGGTGCTGCCCCGACAGTTCTCAGGCGTGCGGAGGGGCGAGGGCAGAGGGGCCTGGGTGTCCTCCCGCGGTGAACTGTCAGGGATCGGGAATTGCTGACCCGTTTCACAAAGTTTGACTCAACTGATGCTTCTTGTTGGCCACCCGTGTGTCAAGCACCTTCCTACAGTCGTTTGCATACATTTTCTTACTGGGTCCACGGGGCTGTGAATTGGTTTTATAACTCCATGATGCAACTAAGAAAACAGCTACAACCCTTGGTTGAGGGCACATCCCCAGTGCGGGGTGTGCAGGAGGCAGCTGATGGATGTTTCTCTCTCACTGATGTTTCTAGCTCTCTATCCCTCTCCCTTCCTCTCTGTAAAAAAAAATCAATAAAATATATTTTTTAAAAAGAAAGAAAGGAAACAGGTACAAAAGTGTCACAGTAATAGCATGTCCAAAATGGGAGCCACGCCAGGCTTTGGTCAAAAATTAGGTGATCCTTTCATGCTGGACCCCTAATGGTATTCTTACATTAATGAGCATTTGCTAATATTCAGATATCTATGTTTTAAAGGGACCGTAATCGTTATGGTTCTCTTGAAGTTCTTTGCATGAGCATCCACTTTTGGAATCATCAGAACTTCCCAAGAATGAAGATTCCGTGGAAGCAGGAACCTTTCTGTCTGTCGTCTCACCCGGGCCATGCCGGGCACCATAAGCTCTCAATACAAACTGCTGAATTAATGCTCCGGCATCAGCACTGTAACTCTTGGTGCTTATTTCAAAAACTGAGTCCAAATTCATAATTATCTTATTCTGACAAAGGCATTTTTAATAAATACTTATCACTTTTAAGAAACCCAGAATAGAAACTTTAAACTTGGAGAGAGATTATTTATATTGATAAAGGATTCAGTTTCAAAAGGCATTTCTTTCAAAAATACTTTCTGGCCCTAGCAGGTTTGGCTCAGTGGATAGAGCATCAGCCTGCACACTGAAGGGTCCCAGGTTTGATTCCGGTCAAGGGCATGTACCTTGGTTGCAGGCACATCCCCAGTAGGGAGTATGCAGGAGGCAGCCAATCAATGAGTCTCTATCATTAATGTTTCTCTCTCTCTCTCTCTCTCTCACTCTCCCTTCCTCTCTGAAATCAATTTTACAATTTTTTTAAATTAAAAATAAAGGGTAGGGACCCTGCCTTTCCTTTTAAAAAAATACACAACAAAAAACACTTTCTGGTGCCTTTAAGTGGTTGCTTATAAGTCATTACTATTAAATCTGACCCACAGATGAAATAAGAATCATTGGTGATTCATTCGGAATGATTTTTTAAAAATATATTTCATTGATTTTTTACAGAGAGGAAGGGAGAGGGATAGAGAGTCAGAAACATCGATGAGATAGAAACATCGATCAGCTGCCTCCTGTACACCCCCTACTGGGGATGTGCCCGAAACCAAGGTACATGCCCTTGACCGGAATCAAACCTGGGGCCCTTCAGTCCGCAGGCCGACGCTCTATCCACTGAGCCAAACAGGCTAGGGCTGATATATATATATATATATAAGTTGCAGGACCTTGCTTATATTGAACTAATCTGTTGATTCAAGCCATTGGAAGGGGTGTGGTATATGTATGTGTATTTGATTTTTCAGTTTACAATTATCCTTATTGGCGGTTTTCAATTTACAAAAGTAATACCAGTATATGCTTTTTGAAACAAAGGAAAAATACAAAATAAGGATGAATAAAAGCAGTGTTCGTTATCTCTTGCTCACCTCTACTCCCACTTCCATGTTGTAAACAGATTTAATAGTAATCTTATATTACTATTCTACACCTCCTTGCTGGTACACACATATATATGAGCATATGTACATTTAATTAGAAGGTTTAGTTCCAAAATAGAATCATACAACACATATTACTCTGCAGTTGATCTTTTCCACTTTTTTACAAGCTCTAATTTCTTTTTTGTTTTTAATTCTCACTGGAGGATGTGTTTTTATTAATTTTAGAGAGAGAGGGAGGAGATTTCAATAAACAACTTTATGTATTGACCTCTTTATTTTTTTTTAAATTTACTTTATTCATTTCAGAGAGGAAGGGAGAGGGAGAGGGAGAGGGAGAGGGAGATAGAAATGTCAATGATGAGAAGAATCATTGGACTGGCTGCCTCCTGCACGCCGCCTACTGGGGATCAAGCCCACAACCGAGCATGTGCCCTTGATCAGAATTGAACCTGGGACCCTTCAGTCTGCAGGCCAATGTTCTATCCACTAAGCCAAACCAGCTAGGGCTGGCCTCTTTGTTTTTATGAGCCAGATTTCCAGAGTGGGTTTTTAGGTCGTGTATATTTTTAATATGAATGGATGGAACAATATACCTTTTCTCCAGGAATGTTTAAACATATCCTTTTCCCCAACTCCTCACCAGCAATAGGTGTTATGGATATTTTTTTTCTTTTTGGCTTTTAACAAATATATATTTTTATTGATTTCAGAGAGAGGAAGGGAGAGCGAGAGAGGGATAGAAACATCAATGATGAGAGAGAATCATTGATCGGCTGCCTCCTGCAGGCCCCCTTCTGGGGATCGAGCCCACAGAGGAGGCATGTTCCCTGACCAGGATCAAACCATGACCTCCTGGTTCATGGGTCGACATTGAACTACTGAACCATACCAGCCAGGCTCTTTTTGGCTTTTTTTTTTAAATTACATTTTCTTTTTCTTTTCTTTTTATATATATATATTTCTTTTCTTTTTTTTTTATTGAACTAATCTGTTGATTCAATCCATTGGAAGGCTTGAATCTCCCTTCAGAGAGGAAGGGAGAGGGAGAGATTGGAACATCAATGATGAGAGAGACTCATTGATTGACTGCCTCTTGCACGTCCCCCACTGGGGATCAAGCCCGCAACCCAGTCATGTGCCCTTGACCTGAATCAAACCCAGGACTCTTTCGTCCGCAGGCCAACGCTCTATCCACTGAACCAAACCGAGTAGGGCTCTTTTTGGCTTTTGATAGCATAAAGCTCAACTAAAGTTTGCCCTCATTGTTACATTAATTAGCACTGGGAGGCTTTAATCAAGTAAGAGGTACCTTTGGACTTTTCCATTCTGACAGCTGACTGGCTACAATATATAGACCAGGCTGAGGGAGAGATTTTGTCCCAGACAGTTAAGAGAGACTTTTGCAATAGTCCAGGTAAAAGACAGTGGGGTAGAGCAATGGGTAGAACGATGTGAGAAAGATCGCGGGTTAGAATTCATTGGACTTGCTGGATGTAGGGAGTGGGGAATAGGAGAGAACTGTGACGACTCCCAGGCTTCTAGATTAAGCCAAGTGAAACAGGGAACACGAAAGGAGCAGCAAAGTGGAGTGGGGGGATCATAGTTCCGCTTTAAGGTTGCCTTTGAGACGTCTTGGTGAGATGTCATCGAACGTATCAGTTGCCTGTACATGGTTAGAGCTCAGAGGAGAGTTCTGAGCTAAACATCAAACTGGGAGTTTTAAGCATACGGGTCATAAGTGAAGCCTTGAGAATGGATGAACTGAACTAAGGAGACGGGAAGGCTGAGCCCTAAGGAAATCCTCCAGGACAGGAGGTGCTGTCCACGCAGGTTGAGAAAGCCTGGGAGGAGGAGCAGAAACTCCATCAGGGGAGTGCGTGTATCACGGAGGCTTGGAAGGGAGGGTTCAGTGAGGGAGCGGCCAGCTGAGCGGAACGTGCGGAGGACGAGCAGTGCAGCACGGCTGGGTTCCAGTAATAGGAAGTCAGGGTATCCAGTGGGGTTCCGATCTGTGCTGCATAAGCAGCATAGTACCCCCTCAACATCATTTCTGATAGAGACTGGTATTGGTATAGTTAGATATTTGGTTTTATAACCATAAGTAGAATATCATTTAAAGAAATTTGAATGAAAATACCAACTGTATTTTTCCCTATTGATCATTATACTCCAGGTTAAAACAATATAATTTCAAAAAATTTTTGAAGTTAAAGAACAATGAGAAATTTAACTTGTTTTATTTTATTAAGCCTGTTTCTATTAATGTAATTTTTTAGTCCTTGAATCAAACTTTTGTCAATTCTTTAGGGCAGACCCCTTTTCAGTTTTGTTTTGTTTTTTTGTTTTGTTTTGTTTTAATATATATATTTTATTGATTTTAGAGAGGAAGGGAGAGGGAATGATGAGACGCCCCCTACAGGGAATCAAGCCCAAAACCCCGGGCATGTGCCCTTGGCCCGAATAGAACCTGGGACCCTTCAGTCCGCAGGCTGACGCTCTATCCACTGAGCCAAATGTCTGGGGCTCAGTTTTGTTTTTTAAAAATATTTTTTTATTGATTTCAGAGAGAGGGAGAAGGAGAGAGAGAGAGAGGGTAACATCAATAATGAGAGAGAATCATTGATCGGCTGCCTCCTTCACACCTCCTACTGGGGATGGAGCCTGCAACCCAGGCATGTGCCCTGACTGGGAATCGAACTGTGACCTCCTGATTCATAGGCTGATGCTCAACCCCTGAGCCACACCGGCCAGGCTCCTTTTCAGTTTTTAGTGGTAAGTAGTTTAAAGTTCTACAGCCCAAATCCAGCTCGGCCACTTACTAACAGACTTCTTTCTGAGTTTACTTCCTCTTTTCAAATGAGGATTCTATTTCCCAACTGTAAGCTTAACTTGAGCAATAAATAAAATAACTTGTGAAAGCCTTAGCATATCATCAGCATTCCGTCAGTGGCAGCCATTTGTCCCCTTATTTTTTGGACTGCGCTCAAACAAAAATCTATTTCCTTAAAATATTTTCATCTTAGTCTAAGTCTTACAAAAAAACGAGTTGACTCCATAGATACCAGCAGTTATTTAGAATTTGTTCTCTCACAGACCTGACGAGCCTTTGCCATTCGGAAACATCATGTATGACAGAAGGGTGATCCGAGGCAACACCTATGCTCTACACACAGAACCGCAGGTAAGTAGAACTCGAGTAAAGCTTTTCACTACATGTGGTGAAGGGCCAGTTTGTTTGTTTGTTTGTTTGTTTGTTTGTTTTCATTTCTAATCTGTTGCAGACTAAAACATGTATAAAATAAAATAAAAATGGATTACTAGAAAAACGAATAGTCCTATTAACTATGAAGGAAATTGAATTTCTAATTTAAAAGTTTCCCAAAAGAAATCTCCAGGCCCAGATGGTTTCACTGGAGAATTATACCAAACATGTAAAAAAGAATTTGCATCAATTCTTCACAATCTCTTCTGGAAAATAAAAGAGGAGGGAATACTTCCCAACTCATTTTATGAGGCCAACATTGCCCTGATACCCAAATCAAAGATACGAATAGCTAACCCCTATGATGTACACCTGAAACCAATATAAAATAACATTGTCAACCGTCATTGAAAAATAAAAATAATCTTAGTGCTTTTCAGTTTCTTAACTGTATATTAAAATTTATTATACCTGGATGGTTATATCAGTACTAGAGGCCCAGTGCATGAAAATTCATGCACTGGGTGGGGGGGGGGGTCCCTCAGCCTGGCCTGCCCCCTCTCACAGTCCAGGAGCCCTCAGGGGTGGGAGGCGACCTGGCAATCGGTAAGGCGATACCCCCATCACACCTCTGCTGCTGCCACTACCAGCAGCACAAGCCTCAGCCGGCCCTGGTTATCTGAGCCTCGGGAGGCCCTGGGCGGATGGGGGGCTGAGGGAACTGGGGGACTCCAGAGGCAGGCGCTCGGAGCAGCCAGACCCACCTGGGGGTGGGCCCAGCTGTGCCATGCACCTGCCACCGCAGCGGGGCTAAAGGAACTGGGCACCACTATCTTGTGGCTGTGGGCACTGCCATCTTTGAGGGTGTGGCGGTCAATTAGCATATTCCCTCTTTATTAGATAGGATACTAGGTTACTAGGCATGAGAGGAAATCCTGCTAAAAATACTTGAATGAGGAAAAGGATTTATTGGGTAAGATTCTGCACTGTTTATTCCACTTCATAGTCGAACTTTCGAGTTGCTTTTGTGCTTTGTCAGACACCTTCATAGTCACCTGGCAGAGTGCAAGTGACATTTCCATCCCCAGGTCCCTGCTGCTCAGGAAGCTGTGATGCCGGGCGCTTTGCTTCTCCCCAGGAATCACTTTTGCAATGCACTTCTGTTTGCTTTGAGAAATAGTTTCTAAACTGTAGGCCCTTTTCCGTCACTCTCAGCGCGGGCAGGCCATTGACGAGCATCTTCAGAAGGCCCAGGAGACTAAGAAGAGGGCGGCTGCCAAAAAACGAGCCCAGGAGCAGCTCCGACCGCGCACGCCGGAGCCCGTGGAGGGCAGGAAGCACGTGGACGTGCAGACAGGTAGGTGGCTGGGCCGTGGCCGCTGGCTCCTTGGTTGCTCAGTTTGCTGCCAGTTCTTGTTGCTTGGCCTTCCTGTTATTTAGGTGTCTGTTATGCTCCCCACTACTTCCCCCGTCACTTAGTAGAAGGCAATTCATTAAAAAAAATTCCTAGGTTATGCATCATTATTATGTTGGCTACACATGGCAATGTGAGATTTTTTTAAAAGAATTTTATGACCAGATTAATTCTCTCTTAGCCCTTTTACATATTTATTTTCAAACTGGGATTATTTCTCACTTTTTTTTATAGTCCAACATGCACCACTGTTGGACTCACAGGAGAGGAGAGCGATGTAGTTCAGTTTGGGCATTTTATTTGTCTCGTGAGAGGGATAAGCCCTTTCAGCTCTGAGCCCTCCGCCTGTCACACGGCCTCGTCTGTCCTCCCCACCGTTCTATTCACTCACGTGCTCCCGGGCTGCGTGGCCTCCGCCGACAAGCGCCAGGCCTTTCCGGCCCGTCTGACTATTCTTAGCTGGAGGGGCTTCCCGGACCGATGGGTCTAGCCATGTGGTTGACAGAATCTTGATGATCAGACAGTACTTGGTGCTTTCCATGGACGGCCACGTAACCACTCACAGTGCCCCTTGCACCTGGCCACGATGGTGAGCGTGTTCATCAGAGCTGTTTCCGGGTGGTAAAGGCAAAAGGAGGAGAACCGTTATTACATGCTTCTTCCCTACCTCGAGGCCAAGTCTAGAATGAGTAAGTCTGTGATTGGCCAATATAGTTGTCATTCTGTGAGAGATTCATTTTAACGTTTATCTATATTATCAGCATATTAGGTGATACAGCAGTAGCCACCTTTTGTTGAGTATTTCCTATATCTCCGAGACTATACATGGGGCATAACACTTTTAAATATACAGGAATTTTCAAATCTTTATAAGTTTATTATCTTAGGACTCAATTTTATAGGATTATTAGCTTTCCATCTCATATTATACTTTGCATCTTATATACATCTATGGTGTTAGTTTCATTTTCAAATATAAAGCTCAGTGCTTTCTTGACATTCAGTATATTCTAGCCTGACTGACTCTCTGGTCTTCCAAATATATAAAAATGCTTAGTACAACATGTGAATTGAATACCCCATTTGAGCACTTTCTAAGACTTATTTTCTGATCCATTTAATTCTATTTTGAAGGAGCTGAAGTTTCAGATACAGATATATGCTTGAAATAGACCAGAATGTCAAACTCAATGTATATGGTATTCTCTTAGAATTATACCTTGAAGAAATTGCTGACCGCATAATAGAAGCTGATATGGAATGCCAGACAGATGCATTTTTGGACAAACCACCAACACCACTCTTTATTCCTGCCAAAACTGGCCAAGATGTGGCCACCCAAATCCTAGAAGGAGAGGTATAGTATGTTATTTGGACTTCCTTCTGTCTTCATTATAAATAGGTAAAGTTAGGCTTAGTTAAAATCTTAATAGGAATACAAACCACTGCACAATCAAAAAGATTCTACTCACTGGATTTCTTACCAAATTTATCTCTAATAGTTTTATCCTGAAGTACCCAGAAATATTTTTAGATGCCATGTTCTGATTTCCCCTCTTTGCTGATCAGAGATAAAAATCATTAGCAATATTTTTTGCTTTAATGTGTCTGCATTCTTGCTTAATGTATGAGTATAAGTAGACTTGTACCAAATAAGGAAAAATAATATCTCTGAGATAAAAGGCTCTGTTAGTTGCTTATAGATTATACTAGAGGCCCGGTGCACAAAAATTTGTGCACTCGGGGAGGAGAGGGGGTCTCTCAGCCCGGCCTGTGCCCTCTCGCAGTCTGGGACCCCTC
>NW_005365155.1:3676141-3676425 GCF_000412655.1 Myotis brandtii | reverse complement strand
CCCCAGGTTTCCTTTTTTTCTTTTTTTTTTTTTTATTCTGGGCCATTAGTAGCTCTGAAGCTCGGCTCCAGCTATGAGACCTCGGCTGCTGAAAGCAGGTTTCTGGCCTTTGTTTACCTTCTGTATTTGCAATGTTGCAGCGACTCCAGCTCTGAGATCCCGGCTGACTGAAAACAGGTTACTGGGGTTTTGTTTAGCTTCTATATTTGTTACAATGTTTCAAACTGCAAGCTCAGAGGCCAGCAGCGGCAGGCAGGGAACGTTGGAGTCCTCCTTCACTGAAG
>NW_005365155.1:3675264-3675906 GCF_000412655.1 Myotis brandtii | reverse complement strand
ATAGAGAGTTAGAAACATCGATCAGCTGCCTCCTGCACACTCCCTACTGGGGATGTGCCCGCAACCAAGGTACATGCCCTTGACCGGAATCGAACCTGGGACCCTTCAGTCCACAGGCTGACGCTCTATCCACTGAGCCAAAACAGTTAGGGCAAGGATAACTTTTATGAAGGTAATCTACCTCAAAAAGTTCTAAAATAATTACATTTTCATGTCAATGTGGAATGTGTTCTGAAATGTAAGAAGAGAAGGCAATGCTTCTGTGCATAATGACTTCACTGAGGATGAAGACTTGAAGGAACTTGAAAGAACCGTCATTGAAATTACAAGTCAAATAAGTCTTCATAAGCTACATAGGAGAGTATATTTCGTCTTTAAATCCTAGAGATGAATCACCATAATGCCCATTATTCTTGGTTTTTCAACTGTTATCAAAAGCAACCAGTAAAAATTTAGTAGAAAAGGCAGGGAATAAGAAAGAAAAGGATAGCCCTAACAGGTTTGGCTCAGTGGATAGAGCGTCGGCCTGCGGACTCAAGGGTCCCAGGTTCGATTCCGGTCAAGGGCATGTACCTTGGTTGCGGGCACATCCCCAGTAGGGAGTGTGCAGGAGGCAGCTGATCGATGTTTCTAACTCTCTAT
>NW_005365155.1:3644095-3673107 GCF_000412655.1 Myotis brandtii | reverse complement strand
TTCCTAGGTTATTTAAGTTACGTGTGTCCCAATGCAAGGCACTCTTAACTAGCAGGAGCCCCAGTGAAAGAACAGACCAATTTGCCAAAAGTTAGTGGCAGGAGGTGTGGACGGAAAAGGTAAGTGTATCTGAATGGGGGGCGATAAGACACAGAGGGTCTGTGTAGGGTTCTGGGTCTTTCTCAGCGGCTAGACCCTCTCCTATCCTTAGAAATACACCAGAACCACTTGGGTCCTTAGAGAACATCTTTAAAATTATAGGTTTTTACAGCCTTTCATAAGGAAACCTTTAGAATCCAATTTTTAAAATATGCCCTAACCTCCAGCTAGGAAGCACGAGGCTCGGTGTGTCTGGCTCACACTGGGAGAATGAATGGTGACGGAGCGCCGGGACACCTGGCACAGCCCAGACAGCTTCCCAGGGCCCCACTGACTGCGCAGAAAGGCTTAGCTGCTGGGATAGGCTACTGGGTGCCTAATCAAATGGACTTTCAGTTCCCTCCCAAGTGGGAAGAGCATACGGCTTATGGTTAAGATTGTGCAAATGCTACGCTATTTGTTTACAAATATAAAATGAACACTGACCGTACCTACTAGCTGTTGAAATTCATTACCATCTTGATGGAAACTAGGAACCTTTAATAGACATCTTGCTGTCCGTTCTTTTGATACAAATATAAGTCCAAATTCTCCCTCGAACTCGCTTCAGGATTGGGGAGGTCGTGACCACTGAGTAACCATGAATGCTGGGGTCTGTCCTGCAGGAGCGCCGGAAGCAGCAGCAGTGGGAGGTGATGCACAAGCACAAGGAGACTTCGCAGAAGATCGCTGCCCGCGCCTTCTCGCAGCGCTACCTGGCCGACCTGCTCCCCTCCGTGTTCGACAGCCTCAAGGAGGGGGGCTACTTTTTTGATCCGGTTGAGAGAGGTTTGTGGAGGTTCCTATTAGCTTAACCCTGTTACTATGGGCGTCTTCTTCACAGTTCAGATGTATCTCCTGCCCACTTTATTTCCAAATGGGATCTTCCTATCTCTGATGCAGATTTAAAAGTCAATTGTAGTAGTTTTAAGTAAAAGGTGTTACTAATAAGTGGGTTATAAAGATCTTGATTTTCGGATGCCAGTTTGCCTTTATTCAGAAGCAACATTGGATAGTAGGAAGAAATATGGACTTGATGTGAAAAAGTTTGGGTTTGGGACCCAGTCTCATCCTTAAATAGCTTTATGACCTTTAGTTTTCTTACTGTGAAATGAGGATTACTTAGGAGTTAAATGTCATAATCCATGTGAAATGTTTGTAAGCTATAAAGCACTGTGTATGTAAGTTGTTGTTATTAACTTTTTCTCAGCTGACTTACTATTCTAATCAAAAACCCCTGGCCCAGCCTGTGTGCTCAGGGGTTGAATGTCAACCCAGGAGCCAGTTCGATTCTGGTCAAGGGCACATGCCTGGGTTGTGGGCTGGATCCCCAGTAGGGGGCATGCAAGAGGCAGTCGATCAATGATTCTCTCTCATCATTGATGTTTCTATCCCTCTCCCTTCCTGTCTCTGAAATCAATAAAAATATATTTAAAAAATAAACTTTTCAGGGCAGCAAGTAAGGTCACTTACTTATTGAGTTAGGTGCCGGCACGTCCCAGGCACTGCATTAGGTGTTGGAGATAAAAAGGCGACTGACTAATCGCTGCCTTGAAGACCCAAACTGCCAGCATCCCCGGAGCCCCTCCCCGCAGCTCATCTGGCCAATGGCGGTCCGGGCTGCCATTTCTCACTGCCACCCTCCTCCCTCGGGCTCAGAGGTGCTTGAATCCACAACGCTGCGTGCACAGGTGCTGTTTCAAATGGCTAGTAGTATTTGGGGCAGATGTTAGTAATGTGCAGGTTCACTGATTCCATATTCAGTTCAATGTGCAGAGGTCAGATTACACACCAATATTATTAGTTTACATTTATATTGTGCTTTCTAATTTATATAGTGTTTTTCATACATGATGCCATGTGACCCTCCCAGTAACCCTGTGGGGTGGATAGGGCGGGTTAATTCCCATTAATTCCCATGGCCTGGCTCCCGACCACTCCCCCAGGAGGCGGGAGGCTCAGACCGGCCAGACCCTCCACTGCAGGCCCAGAGCGCTCTCCACGCCGCCTGCCACTGCCCTGGGTTTAGCATGAGGTTCTGAAAAAGTCCCTGTAGGTCATTTAAAAGCTTGTACAGAGATTCATGCCTAGCTTGAAATTATTTATAGTAATGAATATAATATTCTATCACACTGTTGTCACCCAATTGAAAAATAAAAATTAGATGCCTACCCTCAAAAAAAACTATTTTTGAACATTAAAATGTATATTATAATGGACCATATTTTTGAAAGGCTTACATAGCCCTAGCTGGTTTGGCTCAGTGGATAGAGCATCAGCCTGCTGACTGTATCCCGGGTAGCCTGCAGACTGAAGTATCCCGGGTTCGATTCTGGTCAAGGGCATATGCCCAGGTTGTGGGCTCCATCCCCAGTGGGGTGGGTGCAGGAGGCAACCAGTCAATGATTCTCATTATTGATGTTTCTATCTCTCTCTCCCTCTCCCTTCCTATCTGAAATCAACAAAAATATATTAAAAAAATAAAAATAAATAAAAGGCTTATACAGTAGTGGATTTCATTTCAGTTTGAACAGCTTTATCACTATGGAAACCCCCAGTTTATAGAGGCCTTCTTCTCAGATGCCCTCTGAACTGTACTCTTCTGAGTCTTGATCAGTAGCCATTGGCCCCAGGCTAAGGTGGGGGCGTGTTTTTCCAGGCATTGCTCAATCCCAGGTTGGCTCTGCATGTAGATTGCTCTTCTCCCAAGTCCACACCCCCTCCCACCCCCACCTCCTTACTCCATCTCAGATACACCTGTAAAGCCAATTCTAAGGAAGGCCTCATAGTTTTGAAAATACTATTTCTACTGCAATAGATAGGAAATGGGCCAGTACATATAGAGCGAATATGGCAAAACTAATGCTGTGTGAGTCTATTTAACATTTTGTATTAAGAAAACAATTTTGACAATATTGACATTGTAACCTTAAGGGAAAAGCAGATTCTTCCTATCTATAATGATTCATAAAAATTACTTAATGATTACAATTAACTTTTTTATCATAGATATTGAGCTCGGATTCCTTCCATGGCTAATGAACGAAGTTGACAAAACCATGGAGCACAGCATGGTGGGAAGGACAGTGCTTGACAGTAAGTTATTTTATTTAAAAGTCATCTCTCAAATTTTTCAGTAGAAAGAATAATAGAAGAAAGATGTTAACTTTACAGTTTTAGTTCTTAATTTTTCAGTACATCAGTTATATTAATGAACCAACATGCACATTTTTACCCTCAATATTATTTTTTATTTTTCTATACTTCAATCAGAATTCATCTCTTTTGTCGTTACTTTATGAGTGGCACCTTGTTAAAAAGGCACTGAGGATAACTCATATTCGATTCATTAAGCGGCTCAGAAAGGAAGAGCACTGGCTGTATAAAAGACCCTGACATGGGGGAGGGCCGAGGTCTGGTAAATATTTTATGTGCATCCACACATCAGCATTATCACCACTAAAATACAAAAAATCACAGTGACTTCTGTACATACAATTTTTCAGTGTTGATTCGTGAAGTGGTTGAGAGGAGGCTGAACACGTATGAGCAAAAGGAGGACAAGCATCGGTTTCTGAAGCCCGAGGACGGGCCTGGTGGTCCTGGACCCACGAGAGACCCCACGACGGGTGATGAATTCCAGGAGCAGAGGTTGCTCGCAAGCACCGACGCCCCATATGAGAAGCTAATAGAGGAAGAAGAGGAGGAAGAAGATCCGTTAGGACTGAGGAGATCCTTGGGGAGGGAAGAACAGTTTCAAGGCAGAGAATCCTGGGAGGGGTGAAACCAGCCTACAGCCAACCAGCATTGCAAGCAATCAGGTAATGAGGGGGGTCCCTCAGGCTATGCAAATTATGTTGAATTTAGTCAACGTGTCTTTTTCTGTAATGGACTGGGCAAATCGAGTATGTTGAAATAAAACTAATAGTAAGTAAAATTTAAATACTTCATTTATTTAATAGTAGAATATCAAGAATCTATAAACTAATGAGAATTATGCTTATATACAGGCTTCCCATTATCACTATATATAACTAACATATTTTTCCTTAATCTTTCTAATTTGTGGGTTTTGGGTCTTTTTAGTAAATATGATCTATAATGTTAGATATCAGAGATGTCAGCCATTGAGCTTCCCTTCTCTGTAGCAGCTGTTTTCAGCTGGTATGCCGAGGCACACCAGTGGGCTGCAAGAATTTCTTTTTAATTAATTTCAGAGAGAGGGGAAGGGGAGAGGGAGAAACATCGATGTGAAGAAGAACCATCAATCGGTTGCCTCGTGTATATACCGGGACGGGGACTGAACCTGAAACCTAGGAAGTGCCCTGCCCAGGAATCACACCTGCAGCCTCTTTGGGTGTAGGGGGCGATGCTCTAGTCAACTGAGCCACCGGCCAGGGCAGACCTTTCAACTTTAGTGCATATAAGTCTCATTAAAATATGGTCAGATATTATGAATTATGACAGTGCTATAGTATAGAGAATTCACATTTGACTTTTTAATCTGAACTTGTTTGGAGAATTTAGTGGCACTGTTGAAAATCAGATGTTTTATCTCTAAAGTCATGTTATTGTTTTTTGTTTGTTTTTGGGTTTTTTTTTGGTTAATCCTCACTCAAAGATATTTTTCCATTGATTTTTAGAGAGAGTGGAAAGGAAAGGGAGAGACAGAGAGAAACATCGATGTGAGAAAGATGCATCGATTGGTTGCCTCCTGCATGCACCCTGACCAGGGCCAAGAAACCTGCAACCAAGGTACGTGCCCTTGACCAGAATCGAACCCAGAACCCTTCAGTCTTCGGGCCGACGCTCTAGCCACTGAGCCAAACCGGCTAGGGCTCATGTTACTCTTCAGCAGTCACTGAAGTCTTCTCAGGTTTTGGGTAGATGTAGCCTATTTCTCTCAGAATATTTATAGATATATAAGCTGAAGTGGTTTGAAATAACGTGCAGTTATTGACACATTTACCTCAATTTCTTCTTAAATTAGGTACCAAAAACGTGTCCATATTTTAACAATGGAGAAGAATATCTTTCTCCAGTTATAAAAAGGACTTGTACTGTATGACTATGTAGCATTATGAGGTTCTCCAACCGTCTTCCCACCCATCGCTGTATCATCGACACCTCATAGCACCCCTTCTGAAAGTGTGAGTGACAGTGTCTGCTTGTCAGCCTCAGTCATTCGTTCGTTACCAGCGAACACTCCCCGAGTGCCTGCTGTGTGCCAGGCACCATGTAGCCGTGGAGATACATGAAACGGCTGCGAGTAAGGAAACCGCGGCCGGGGACTTAACGGGACAAGCCTACCAAGTGACGGGATGAAAGCTGGGACCCAAATCTTCTTTCTTCTCATCTAGTGGGCTTTCCTCTAAACCAGCGGTTCTCAACCTGTGGGTCGCGACCCCTTTGGGGGTCGAACGACCCTTTCACAGGGGTCTCCTAAGACCATTGGAAAACACATATATAATTACATATTGTTTTTGTGATGAATCACTATGCTTTAATTATGTTCAGTTTGTAACAATGAAATTGGGGGTCACCACCACATGAGGAACTGTATTAAAGGGTCGCGGCATTAGGAAGGTTGAGAACCACTGCCTAAACAACCTTGAGTCCTTGTGGGTTACAAAGAATAACGTTGAATAAATTATTGTATTCACAGCATTTTTAAAATTGGAATTGCACCTGTTATCCATTGCTGGGTTAGTTCCATGCTGTTAAACAGTCTTCATAATCATGCTCAAATTTGTAGGATTGATTTTGGCAAGAAAACCTAGACATTTTTTAATTAGGGTTGTTGCTGATCATTATTATTATTATTATTATTGACTTTAAAATACCTATAATCTTAAGAATGCTTTCAATATGGAGCTGAGATGATCTTTTACAAATTCTAACCCTTTTTTACAATAACCCAGTCCACTAAGCACTGCTCAGGTGCTTTGCTGAAACATTCAGGCTTGTGCTCTATGGTTCCATAAGTTAACTCAGTTTATTAAAATACACAGAAATCTTCCCTAGCCAGTTTTAGTCGGTGGTTAGAGAATCGGCCTGCAGACCAAAGGGTTTGATTGCCAGTCAAGGGCATGTACTTGGGTTGCAGGATCGATCCCCGGCCCTTGTTGGGGTGCATGCAGGGGGCAACCAGTCAGTGGGTCTCTCTCATACCAATGTTTCTCTCTCTCTTCCCCCCTCCTCCCTCCGCTCCACACTCTCTGAAGAGATCAATGGAAAAAATATCCTCAGGTGAGGATTAAAAATATATGTGTGTATATATATGGAGAGAGAGAGAGAGAGAGAAAGAGAGAGAGAGAGAGAGAGAGAGAGAGAGAGAGAGAGAGAAACAAAAGTAATTGAGACGTTAGGACATTGTCCCTGTGAGAGAAAAAACAACAGAGAAATACGTTATATATTATCTGGAGAAAAAAATATTGAATGGAAACTTTAAATTTTCTCAAAGTTTATGAAGAATTTCTTCAAACACATGAACTATTTAGTGGTAAATCACAAGGCAATATGCTTAGGTTCCATATATCTAGCTTTTTGTAACTGTAAGCAACTCTGCAAATGGATTAAATGCATAAAAATCTTCAAATTCGCATTGACTTTGCCCACGTTTGCTAATACTCTTCTTATGAGTTCTATTCCTTTCTGTTGTTTCAACTAACACTAAGCTAACAGAAGCTAAATAGTAATAAAATGGGTGGTCTGTAATCCATTTATAGAGATTGTTATCCCTGACATAACTTCTCATATCACTAAAACAGATCAGTGCGGTAGAAGTAATTTCTCTAGTGTGGGTAGGCATCGTGACTCGCGTCTGTATTCCATAGCTCAGTAGTCATAGCCATTTACTCAGTTTATTTGGGATGAAGGCATTCTGAAAGGCTCCACATGGACTAATTGCCCCATAGACCAATTAGCACCTATTGTTTCTTGGTCGTAGTTCCTAAGTCTGATCAGAACCAACCTTTACAAGCTTGTTCACAGTCAGGAATATAAACAAGAAGGTTACAAATAGTGTGTCACTGTCACTAAAAAGTATTCCTAATGGTATTAGATTGGTATCTATAATTCTCACTTTGAATTCGGGCATATTTACCTTTGTGTTTTAGTGATTGCAGTTACCTTACAAATTAAAATTTAATAAATTGATAGTTTAGATGATATTTTTTATTTTTCATAATCATGAAAATACTTTAACTGCAATATATGAGTTAAAAGATACAGTACTGGTATTGTAAGTTATTTATAAATAAAATCAATCTAGATACTTACAAGTTTGACATTTTAGGATAAAGGTATCTTAAAGATAACATTTAAGCAATTTTCAATCCATTCGGAAATAGAGTGTAAGACACAGTATGGCTCAGTTGGATGGGTGTTGTTCCATGCACCAAAAGGTTGCAGGTTCAATTCCTGGTCAGGGCACATGCCCAGACTGCAGTTCAATCCCTGGTAGGGAAACTTGATGTTTCTCTCTCTCCCTATCCCTTCCTCTCTCTAAAAAAATCAATCAAAAATATTTTTTAAAAACATTAATATATTTTTACCACTATGTGCACTTATAATTTTTATAAATACTGAATAGTTTTATTTTTGTAGTAGTTGTATATATTATCATCTAAGATTTTATATTATCCTAGAGGCCTGGTGCACGGATTCGTGCACATGAAAGGAAATTAATTAGAAGGTGGCCAGCGGGGTGGGACTGAGCGAGACAGGCCGGACACGCCCTGGAGCCAACCTCCCATGGTCCGGCTGGACACACCCTGGAGCCAACCTCCCACGGCCCCTCCCTGGCGTCTGCGGAGTGAGCAGGGGGTCCCTCTGGCAGGTGGGGGTCCCTCGGCCTGCTTGGCCTGCGGGGATCGGGCCGAAACCGGCTCTCAGACATCCCCCAGGGGTCCCCGAGTGCGAGAGGGCACTCTGCAAAGTTGCTGTTGCTCGGCAACTCCTACATTGAGCGTCTGCCCCCTGGTGGTCAGTGTGCATCATACCCACTGGCCTTTT
The DNA here is from genome assembly GCF_000412655.1 of Myotis brandtii. Classification (NCBI taxonomy): domain Eukaryota; kingdom Metazoa; phylum Chordata; class Mammalia; order Chiroptera; family Vespertilionidae; genus Myotis; species Myotis brandtii. The sequence continues at coordinate 3,664,953 of NW_005365155.1, read as the reverse complement.
ATATATATATAGATTGACATCCATATTTACCACTAGGTGTCAGTAAAATCCTAAAGTAAAATTGCCTCCAACTTCATACATAATTTAATAACCATTAAAGAGACCTTAGTAGACAGAGTTCAAAAATAGATTGTATTCCTTAGAATCTCTAGATTCACATGGAATATCTTTTGTTAAATATCATTTTTTATTTTCAATTACAGTGGACATACATCATTATATTAGTTTCAGGTGTACACCCCAGTCCATTACATAACTTATAAGTGATCATCCCAATCAATCTCGCATCCATCTGACACCATATATCGTTATTGGAATATTATTGACGATATTCCCTAGGCTGCACTTTACATCCCCATGATTATTCTGTAACAACCAATTTTTACTTCTTAATCCGTTCACTTTTTTTGCTCACCTCCTCAACCCCCCTACCATCTGGCAGCCTTCAAAATGTTTTTTGTATCAATGAGTCTGTTTCTGTTCCGCTTGTTCATTTATTTTGTTTTTAGGTTCAGTTGTTGATACATATGTACTTATTGCCATTTTATTGCTCATTTTTTTTATTTTTTCAGAAGAAGCACTGAATGCCTTATCTTGCCCTAAAGCCATCTGCCAGCTCTGTTAGTAGGGGGTGTGCAGGAGGCAGCCGATTGATGATTCTCTCTCATCATTGATGTTTCTATCTCTCCCTCTCATTTAAAAAAAAAATCAACATCTTCAGAGCTTTGGAAATTAACCAAAGATTTGCAACAATGAAGAGCACTTATTCAAGAAAATGGCTAAAAATCAGTAAGAACAGTAAGTTCTGTGGCATTTTAACTTGCCCTCATTCTTCCCAGCTCTATGTTAGCTTTGAAAACCAACAGACTCAGAACTATCGTCACTGAGGAAACCAGCAGCCTGGCTTGGGTTTCCCCAAAAAGCCACATTCCTAGAAATTTGTCACTATTTGACCTGTCTGGCAGCTCCCCGGAAAAGTGCATTTACAGGGCTTATCTTTATTTGACCTGACTCAGCGCTTGCTCAGTGAGGAAAGTTTTAACACTAGAGCATTTATAAAATTAATAAAATAAAAAAAATAAAAAAAACAGCCAGCAGCACTTGTTTAATAGCACAGCTGCCTGAGGCAGAAATACCAGTTGGAACAAACAAGAGGCTGGCCACAAACCTTGAAAGAGAGATCTGGGAATTAGATGCTCATCGGGCGCTTTGAAGAGCTTCACCAGTTCCTGGGGATCTGTATGCAGGTTGCTTTGTAGGGCTGTGCGCATGCCCAGAAAGCCCAGAGAAGACTCACCTCTGGCCTACCTTGAGGTTCTGCGTCAGCAAGAATTGAAAGCTAAGTCAGAGTTGTAAGCTGCTGAAATCCTGAAGGCATGTCCCAGCACATCTAGAGCCCATCAGCGAAGGGTGAGAGGCTTACTGGTTCGGGGCGCTTAAGGAAATCTGGTGACTAAGCTGACTGAGCAGAGACGTATCTGGCAGCACACAACAAGGAATACAGAACTTACAGAATTTGGTCAGGAAAGCCATTGCACAGAAGAACAGCAACAACCACCCAGACTGGAGGGGTGGAGCAAGAACCTTATGTCAGAGTTACTACATTTTAACTCATTAAAGTATTAAAATTTAAACCAAAAAACTGAAACGTGTGAAAATAAGAAAGAACGGTCCATGCAAAAGGAAAAAAGCAGCCAATAGAAACTGTCCCTGAGGAAACCTAGATTTTGACCTTATTAGATAAAGACATTAATCAGCTATTATAAATATGTCCAAAGAACTAAAAAAAAAAAAATGGCTGAAGAATTAAAGTATGAGAATGATGTCTCACCAAATAGTGAATATCAAGAGATAGAAATCATAAAAAAGAACCAAAGAGAAATTCAGCTGTTGAAAAGTATAATAACAAATGAAAATTTTACTTCAGGGCCTTAGTAACAGATTTGAACTGGTAGAAGAAAGAATTTATGAAATTGAAGTTGTCAATTGAAATTATCCACTCAGTGGAACAGAAAGAAAAATGAAAATAAATGAACCGCCTCGGAGACAAGTGGGGTGTCACAGACAGACTAACAGACACATAAGGGAGTCCTATGAGAAGAGAAAAGAGAGAAAGGATGTCTGAACTGAGCATGGACTGTCACCCAGAAACAGAGTTTGCAATTCAAGCACAGACAAGGTAATTACCTGCTTTAACAAAAGAAATAATAACCATGAGAGAAAAATAACAGAATCCAAAATGTCCACAATTTAACATTCATAATATCCAGGATATAATAATAAACTGTCCAACACATAACGAACCAAGGAAATGGAACACATTCTCAAAAGAAAAGAAAATCCACTAAGTCCATTGCCAGGGTATTCCAGATACTGTGCCTAGCGGAGGAGGATATTAAACAGCTATTACAACGCTCCTCAATGAAGTTAAATAAAATGTGCTTTCAATAAGTAAAAATTAAGAAATCTCAGGAGAGAAATAGAAATGATCAAAGGAAAAAATTCTAGAACTGAAAAATGCATCTGAAATTTTTAAATTATTGGATAGACATATCAGGTGAATGGAAATGAGAATAATAAGTAAGTATACTTGAAGAGCAATCAGTAACAATTATCCAGTGTGAAGAACAGGAAAAAAGTGAAAACTATAAGATCATCGATGAACAGGAACCAGAGTAAACAGAAAAAATCTCTCAGCAGGACATGCCATACTCAAGCTGTGGAAAGCCTAATATATATATAGCAAATCTTGAGGGCAGTAAGAGAAAAAGGACAGATTACACACTGAGAAACGATGATTTAACAGGTGAATTGAGATCAGAAACTATTCCTGCCAAAAGAGAACGGACCAACATCTTGAAAGTATGAAAAAAACAATGGACCTGGAATTCTGTCCATCAAGAATGAAGGTGAAACAAAGACATTTTGAGAAAAGAGAAAACGGAAGAATTTACCACCAAGAAATCCACATCACAATAAATGCTAAAGAAACTTCTTCAGGCTGAAAGGAAATGACACCAGCTAGAAAGTTGGATCCCCAAAAAGTAATAAAGAGAATGAGGAAGGTAAATATCTGCAGACATGCAAAAGATGGCTTTTTAAAAATATATATATATATTATTAATTTTTTACAGAGAGGAAGGGAGAGGGATAGTGAGAAACATCGATCAGCTGCCTCCTGCACACTCCCTACTGGGGATGTGCCCACAACCAAGGTACATGCCCTTGACCAGAATCGAACCTGGGACTCTTTAGTCCACAGGCCGACACCCTATCCACTGAGCCAAACCGGTTCGGGCTGGCTTTCTTCTCTCTACTTTTTCTCCTTTTAAATTCTTCCAAGTCATAAAGCTGTTTAAAGCCAAAAATTATAAAACTTGTTCTTGATAATCAAAAGTTAAATGTTTTATTTACCCAGCAAATGTTTGAGGACAAAGTTGCATACCTACACGAGCCAGGCACCATATCAAGCCTTTTGTATGTACCGATGTAAACGTCCCGCTGGTCCTGTAAGGTGAGACTCTCCGTCTACATTAGAGGAAATTGAGACTGCGGACTCAGGGGACTTGCCCTGTCTGCTTGGTCATTCATAGCAGAGCCGGTGCCTGGTTCCAGTCCTGTCTGCTCCTCAAGCCCAGGCTCTCGGCCACTCATACTACACTGCCTCAGGAAGAGCCAGTCTGTTTGGACTGTAAGAGTTGAGGCACAGCTGGGAAACCTTAAAAAGTGCCGAGAAAGAGAGATGGACAGTAGGAGCCTCATTGTTAGCCGGAGGTGAGGCATGTAGCCCGCAGGGAAACCCCGACTGAAGAAAGGGCAGCTTCAGCAGGGTGGTTGGGGTTCGTCTGGGCATTGAGTGGGAATAAGCAAGATGTTTTGGAGAAGAAGTATGGAGCTCGTAAATCTATTAGACGCATACTAGTACTTCATGATGGAAACTGGTGTGAAATTGGTTTAGAAAAGTCAATTGTCCGATTGGAAAACCTTAGAGACAAGGGTGAGATATAGCTGTGTGTGTGCGCGTGATTCTAGAACCACTTTCCAAAACCCTAGACCCCTCGCTAATTATAACCCTCTCTCCTTTCCACCCACTTCTTGAAACATGGATCGCACTGTCCTCCCATTCTCACCTCCTCCGGGCTTTTTAGTCCATGGCACTCTGAACTTTGTCTTCATTCCCTGGAAGCTAGTCACACTAACGTCTCCAGTGATTCTCAAGTTTCAAATCCAGCCTGCTTATCTCGTTGAAGTCCAAGTAATTAACATTCCTAACCACTCCTGTTTGAAGCTCAAATTCTTATTTCTCAGATCTCTGTCTTGGTCGGCTCCATATGCTCTTCTCTCTTTCCCCCTTCTCTCTCTCTCTCTCTCTCTCTCTCTCTCTCTCTCTCACACACACACACACACACACACACATCAGTGTTCTTCAAGGTTCTCTACTTTCTCATCTCTCACCTAGCATGGCTACTTCACCAACCCTGTGACTTCAACCCACCTGTACTCTGATGGGACCTCAGTCCTGGGCCCCAAACCTGTGTCTCTAACCATCTCTGGACAGCTCTGTCCAGACTGTAAAGAATATGAGGTTTTCTCTGCGTCCAAGTTATCAAGTCAGCCTGCCAGAGCTTCAAGGATGCTGGTAAAAGACAAGCCTTCGAAGTCGGAGATAAAAGGCAGTGGATTACTCACAGCAATAACAGCACCCAGAGTATCAGCAGTTTCATGCTGGTTCCCTGAACCCTAGTTCCCACAAGGTCAAATGAAGGTCAGGTGAAACATGCCCGTGCAGTTCGGTGCCCCATGGAAGAGGGACCCTGAGCTTAGCAAACTGAAATCTCACGGCGGGCAGAAGCCTGCTCTTCTCTCCAGAGGGAGACACGGTCTTTTTTTCAAACGTCGTGTGGATTTCCTTCAAAGGTTGTTGGCTATACAAACATCCCTGAAAAAACCGTCTCAAATGAAGGGCAGTCAGTGCCTTGCTCTCAAGATGTGCAGAAACTCAAGAGAATTGCTTCTCAACAAGTTGCGTTTTGCTATCGCACTGGCCTCTTAAGTTCGGTATATAGCTGAACCAAATGCGTCATCACCTGCTGAATCGATTCCTTTCTGTCCTCGATATATTGGACAAATAGTACCACCATTGACTCCTTTACACCTATACCACAGCATAGGCTAAAAGCTGGGGAAAATACAAGACAAATCAAAAGATCTCAGTGGTTTAAACACAGTAGAACTCTATTCCTCTTACGCAAAACGCAGTTCAGATGCCCCTGAGAGGTGACTCCTGAGCAGCTCCCTCCCAAATGCTAAGTCGAGGACCCAGGCTCTTCTGCCTGTGGCTCCCCGTCCTGCGGCTTCAGGGTCTCACGTGCAGTCATCAGCTCAACAGGGTCCCCCTCATCCTTTTGCTCTCGGTCACTGCCGCTGTCTGCCTCGCTTCTGCCTCAGCAGCCCATCAAAACTTCCATCTGGCCGCGTCACTCACCCCGAGAGCCCCCTGGAAAACGCCGTCCTACCATTACGTACGAAGTAGAAAGTCCAAACTCCTTAATAGAACAGAGGGGCCCTCCCTGACCGGGTCCCTTCCTGTCTGTCCAGGCCCATGCCCGGGACTCTCACACACTCCCTTTGATCTTACCAAATCAATTGCCAACAGCATCCTGGCCTTTACTTCCTCTTCTGACTGCCCTGCTTTTGCACCTGTTGTCCTGCTGCCCTATCACCACCCCCACCACATACACACCATTTGCCTACTTAACACACTTCTCGGTTTCTCCTTAAATACTCGGCTTAAGTGTCTGCACTTGGTGAGGGAGGGGTGGGGGGCCCACTTACCATCATGCTGCCTGACTGTGTCGCTGAGAACAAAGAAATTAACCAAGTAGCAGTTCCTAAATTTACCTGTAGAGCACTGAGTCACTTAGCTCTACCCAACAAGGTAATTCACAAAAGCAAGGTACTGTTTAACTTCACTGATAAAAATGCTTTTGAAAGGAATATCTTTTAGTAACATCTGAAATGTGCATCTTAACGAAAACAAATGACAGTAGCAGAAAGTGAGGAAAAACCGAAGTCGTGGGAAGGCGTGAAAACTAGGTCGCTATGGGAAAAGCGAACAAGGTGCTGGTCATTGGGCAACCATGGTTCATAACGTGTAAAATGTGCTGCGTATCAAGGGGTCAGAAGAATGTAGAAAACAATGAAGTGAGTGGGCTTGATACAATAGCTCTGTTAAAGTTTAAGCCAAACTGCGGTGGGCATTCTCTGGCCAGTCCTGCGGGTGTCCTCACGCAGTGGGCACTGGCTGATGCAAAGCATATCTAGGTCCTCCAGGAGCTCACGGGATAGAGACTGGCCGGTGACCCCTGTGGCAGGGGCTCAAATTAAGGTGAGACTGGCGCCAGCAATGACCGGAGGCCTGGAGCCAAGCAGGCCACACTCGGCCTGCTGGATGCCATCAGAGGATGCCTGAGAGCAATGCTGCCGACGCGGTGGCCTCGCAGCAGCACTGCCCCCCACGCCCCTGTCTGGAGAGCGGCCAGTGACCAGTGATCCCTGTGATTGTACATGGCCCTGTCCAGACAGCCCTCTCTGCCCCCAGTGTCTGTGAGCAACCTCCCTGTGATGGTGGAATGTTCTGGTGGAACATCAGAGACACTATAATTTTGACAACAAATTTTTTTAAATATATTTTTATTGATTTCAGAAAGGAAGAAGGAGAGAGAGAGAAACATCAATGATGAGAGAGAATCATTGACTGGCTGCCTCCTGCACACACCTACTGGGGATTGAGCCCACAACCCGGGCATGTGCCCTTGACCAGACTCGAACCCGATTGAGCCCACAACCCGGGCATGTGCCCTTGACCAAACTCGAACCGGGGACTTTTCAGTCCACAGGCCGACGCTCTATCCACTGAGCCAAACCAGCTAGGCATACAGGAAAAATGTTTATAATGGCACACCTATAATAAAATCATAAAATAATTTATCTCTAGAGATTTCAGTGTTTTAATGGCTTCAGTGTCGTTCATGTATAAAGTATTAGTCATTATCTGAGTAATGTTCCTATGAACTCTTAAAGAAAGGCATGCATTCCTGTCGGGGGTGTCAGCCCGCAGACTTCCAGGGACTCCCTTGCTGGTCACCCTTCCTGTTCCTGAAAAGTGGGTCCATAGAAGAGCACACTGTGTGGTCTGTATTCTAGACTTTTTCACTGAGAGAACGGCCCGATAGTAAATGTGATTTTTATATGTTGCATATATGTATCTTCACAGGGCACCTCCTTTATTTACCTAAGACCATGCTTGACCTTTTGCATCAATAAGATTTTGACCACAACGTTTTGAATCATCTATGCGTTGTTTGGAGGGGGATCGAAGGGATAAATGAAAATGTGAAGATTTCTATTTTGTGGTTGATTTACCTATTCCATTTATAGATGACTCATAAAACCCATTTTTTAACACTGTCGTTTTCATTTGAGTCAGAAAAATCATAAACCACTATCTACTCCTCCCAGAATAAAGAGAAAGCAACATAACAAGATGGCATTTAGAAGAAAAGGCTTATGATACCGCCGGTCAGACATGACCGTTTGTTGGTAGGATGGTCAGGGAAGGGTCTGTGCACATGGGAAGGAAGAGGCTGGAGAGCACGTCTGTGCCTTCGGGAGAGAACACGGCCTGTTCCTTACCGTCTGTCTCTGATTTATTCAACCAACATTTACGCAGCGCCTGCCGTGTGTCCGCTGTGCTTGTGACGAGGACGCGATGGTGAACAAATGGAGTGACTGCCCTGCTCTCTGGAAATGACCACGTACAACCCTGCCCACCCTCACTTAGCGGCTCCGTCCGCCCGTGTGGTCGTGAGATACACCTAAAGGGACTTTTTGAAACGTTCTTTCATACCTGGTGAGCCAGCTGCGGGGCGGGCCTGGGATCAGGGTTTAAAGCTGTCCTCGTCAGTGGGCTGGGCAGCTGCACACCCGCAGTTGGAAGTTTGGAACCTCAGCATTGCTGCCTCTCAGGTTGTCTCCTAGATGGCGGTTTCTTGATCGTCATCTGACCCAGAATATGCTTCCCGGTGTTGACATCGGACCCAGAGAATTCGCAGCTGCTTACCAGACCCTAGGAATTCCCGCCAGTCTCTCAGCCCCCAAAGAACAGAGGCTGCAGGGACGATGGGCCAGGTACACGGTCCTCGAGGGAGAGGGGCTGTGGCCCACCACCCGCCTCCCCCAGCCAAGTGCCACCTCGTGTCCGGTCAGAAGCCTGGGTGACGGTCCATGCCCGTTGGGGAAAAATGCCCCAAATGTGTCTCATTTTATTATTATAAATGTGTCTTACTTATTTTATCATTGTGACTGTAACCAAGTCATATCTTATTTGCACTGGTGAATGGTAAGCACAAATTCATAAATTAATATGAACACAACATTCCCTGTTTGTTCAGAAATTTGGAAGAAATGTAGATTCTAATGTAGGGATGGATTTATTTTAGATAATATTGGCCAAAGCAAACATTGCAATGTTAAAATGGTATTATATGATAAAAATTAATGAAGTATTAAAACATCAAGTGAAAGAAAGTTATGTTTTGCCTGGCTGGTGTGGCTCAGTGGTGGAGCATCGACCCATGCACCAAGAGGCCACCTGTTGATTCCTGGTCAGGGGGCATCAGGAGGCAGCCGATCGAGGTTGATGTTTCTCTCTCACTGATGTTTTTCTCTCTCTCTCCCTTTCCCTTCTTCTCTCTCTAAAAAAATCAAAAACATATTTTTAAACGTTATGTTTTAATTGAGCAGCTTGGTCAGCTGCTCCTGGAACTGCTGTGGCTGCCATGACACGGGCGCGGCGCCCGCTCCGCCTCGCCTGAGCTCAATCCCCGATGGCCGCAACCCCATTGCCCCATTTTGCTTTCATTAAAAATGTGTATTTCCAACCCTCAGCCACCGCTTCCTCCAGTGGAGGCAGCCTGCACCCTGGGCAAGGTCACCTCTGAGGAGACCAGGGGCCTGTGGCTACGACAAAGGTGGTTGTGAGCACAGGGGCTGAGGTTGGGGCTGCCTGCCCTAGGGTTGTTTGCAGAACCAGCTGGGCCAGAGCCTCCACACCTGCCCAGGAATGAAGCTGCCAGCCTGTGCTCCTTGCAGGCCCCCTCCTGCCGCCAGGCTGCTGTGGCTGCCATGACACGGGCACGGCGCCCGCTCCGCCTCACCTGAGCTCAATCCCCGATGGCCGCGACCCCATTGCCCCATTTTGCTTTCATTAAAAATGTTTGTGTATTTCCAACCCTCAAGCCACCGGCTTCCTTCTCTCTCTCTCCCTTTCCCTTCTTCTCTCTCTAAAAAAATCAAAAACATATTTTTAAACGTTATGTTTTAATTGAGCAGCTTGGTCAGCTGCTCCTGGAACCCATGCCTCCCAGCCCGCACTGACTTGTTTAATCATTTACAGTCGTCATGAGGGTGACCCAGCTCTAAAGGCCATTCTGTTAAACTATATCATAATCACGTGCTGAACACAGCGTCACCTGTGAGTGCTGAGTGCTCTAGAGGTACCCGGAGAGCAGGACAGCTCGCTGAGTTTGTCCACACAAGACTATCTTCAAGCAATAAGCCAGGCCCATTCCCTCCATCCAGGCCACTAGCTGTGGGAGGAGGGCAGCACCCAGGGGGGAGGGAAAGTGTCTGGAGGCGAGAGCATCTTCAGAAACATCCCTAGAGCAGAGGATACTCCTTTTTTAATCTTGTATCCCTATTAGTGGGTTTCCTAAAGTGATATTTTATTTTTATTTGTTAATGGTACCAAAGATGTCTGTCTTCATTAAGAATTATAAATTATGCCGAAACCGGTTTAGCTCAGTGGGTTGTGGGCTTGATCCCCGGTGTGGGGCATGTAGGAGGCAGCTAATCAATGATTCTCATCGTTAATGTGTCTCTCCTTCTCCCTTCCTCTCTGAAATCAATAAAAAAAAATATTTTTTTAATCAAAGAGAGTTTGGCAGAGGGACTGAAGTGCAACTTCTCCTGGCGGAGGTCTGCCCTGGGTAGGCCCCTCTGAAGCTCTCGGTTTCTGACGGTGGCCTTGTACCTGTTACTCTAAGTGGTCTCCTCTGTGCCGCCTCTTTCAGCGCCAGGGGAATGGCCTGCAGGAGGAACTCTCCAGCAGGGCAGGCGTCTTTGTATTGAGTAGCTGCTCTCTCTTGTCTGTATGTCTATTGTAAAAGTCAATGCAGTTCAAGTGCCTTGAACAGTGTCTGGCACGTAATTGATACCAGTGGCTCAACCTTCTGGCCCTTTAAATACAGTTCCTCATGTTGTGACCCAACCATAAAATTATTTTCGTTGCTACTTCATAACTGTAATGTTGCTACTGTTATGAATCGTCATGTAAATATCTGATCTGCAGGATGGTCTTAGGTGACCCCTGTGAAAGGGTCGTTCTACCGCCAAAGGGGTTGCGACCCACAGGTTGAGAACCGCTGCTCTAGTGTGACAGGTGAATCAATGACTGCAAACAGCTCTACAAAGACACACAGCGGAGCGCCAAGACCGGCTGCCCGGGCACCGGCCAGCTCTGCCCCTGGGGGCCTGGCTCTCGGGCCTCTGGGTGCCTCTGCCCCCCCAGCATGCGGCCTTAATGACAGCACCTTCCTCTCAGGGCTCTTGTGAGGAGGAAGTAAGCGAATCAGCAGAAAGCCGTTGAGCCAAAGGGGTTGCGACCCACAGGTTGAGAACCGCTGCTCTAGTGTGACAGGTGAATCAATGACTGCAAACAGCTCTACAAAGACACACAGCGGAGCGCCAAGACCGGCTGCCCGGGCACCGGCCAGCTCTGCCCCTGGGGGCCTGGCTCTCGGGCCTCTGGGTGTCTCTGCCCCCCCAGCACGTGGCCTTAATGACAGACCTTCCTCTCAGGGCTTTTGTGAGGAGGAAGTAAGCGAATGGGCAGAAAGCCGTAGGAAAGAGCCTGGCGCACGCTCCTAAGTGCTGGATGCCGCGTGCTGTGTCAGCATCGGCACTTTTCTGAATCCCTTGAATTTGCTGAAATCGGGTGTGATGATTCGGTAAAAGAAGAGCGTTGACTTCTCCCAGCAGGGCCCGGCAGGCCCCCCGACACCCTAAGCCTCCGAAAGTCTTCTCCCGCGGGCCCAGGGTGGCCGGGCAGCTCTAACCACTTGCACAAACGCCTGCAGTTGCTGCTCCGCAGAGCCCAGCGCCGGGAGATGAGTCACACGTCACAGTGTATCCCGATGCCCAAGGCTAACGTGGCCGAAGAGGCGAGCGTGGGTGCTCTCCAGGAGGTAAGCTGTTTCTCCTGCTCCTTCCAGGCCCTCCCGGCCCCAGGCGGTGGCTCCCGTCGGTCTGGGCTGGGTCCCTGTTGGAGGAACCCAGGTTTTGTGTATTTGGTTAAATTCCATGTTTATTCTATGGCCACTTCTCAAGCAATGGTCCCAGGAGGCAGGACTGTGTCTTCCAGAACCATCTGTCCTCCGCTGCCCTGTGCAGTCACTGCAGGCCTCCTGTCCCACCCAGGCCGCATTCCTACACACGGACAGCCTCGAACCCAGGGCTGCCGTCAAAGGGAAAGGGAGAGACAGACGCAAAAGCCCAACAGGTGCAGCCACTTGGGGGTGGAGGGTGGGGCACAGGTACAGTGGGGCCTTGACTTACGAGTGTCCCGACTAATGAGTTTTTCGAGATACGCCGTCTCTCGGCCGATTTTTTGCTTTGAGTTGCGAGCTAAAATTCGGGTTACGAGCCAGCTTCAGATACCCCACCGCTAGTTGGTGCAGCAAACGTCACAGTGAACGCCACAACATCAGCCCAGCATCACGTGTCTCACTCGTTCACTTTAAGATTTGATATACGAGTAATTTGAGTTATGAGCTCCGTTACGGAACGAATTGAACTCATAAGTCAAGGCCCCACTGTACTAATCCCATGGAGGGGAGCGGGGGCTGGTTTTAGCCCCAGTGGCCATCGGTGCTCACCAGACCTCCGAGTCCGTGGTTTGGTGTCCACCTCTCCCAGAATGCTCAGCATCTTCTACAGCAAAAATGAAGGTGGTAGGAGAAGATTCTTATGTCTACACCTTATGACACTGACAAGGCCATATGAAAAGATGTTCCCCAAACACAAAGCTGGAAACTCTCTAAGCAACTTCTTTATTTTTTTAAATAGGTTTTTATTGATTTCAGAGCAGAAGGGAGAGGGGGGGAGAGAGAAACATCAATGATGAGAGAGAATCATTGATTGGCTGCCCGGCACGTCTTAACGTCACAGTGAACGCCACAACATCAGCCCAGCATCACATCACGTGTCTCACTCGTTCACTTTAAGATTTGACATGCGAGTAATTTGAGTTATGAGCTCCGTCACTTCTTTATTTAAATGCATTTTGACAGACCGTGTAATGATGACATAAATTAATATTTGTTGAAAAGGAAAAGTGATCAGTACATGATACATTTTTAAGAGTAGTAGACGTGTGTGTATTGTATGATACCATTATTAAAAAATGAATAAAAGAATAAATGGCATTGGTATATGTATACAGTTGGTATATGTAAAAGTAGGTATACAGTTGTAATGCAAATAAATAATACAATAATTAATAAAATAATAATACTAGAACAAACTCTGCTCCACATATTCACAACTGTAAACCTGCTTTTGTCCACCCCTGTATATGTAGAGAGACCTCAGGTATAAATATGTAGATATTAATTCTATGTATGTAGTACTTTGTTATTTTAGTGGTTTGTCGCCTCTATGAATTTTTCTTTATTTTTTTGCAATGAATATATAACACTATTAAAGAAAAATATATATTAGACACACACACACACACACACACACACACACATACACTACACACAACTGCCAAAGGCAGAAAGTTCAACCAAAGGCATCTGCTTCCAATAGAGAAGTTTCAAAACAGAACCTCTTTATTTAGAGTCCCTGTGTGTCCTCAGACTCCCTCCCATTCCCACTCACATGGTCAGTCAGGCCCCCGGGGGCATCTTGGTGAGACATGTGGCTGCCATGTCCCAGCCTGGAGCCCTCGGGCCGCCCCTGTGGTCCGTGCCAGGGGCTGGGACATTAGCCCATGGGTCACCTCTGCGTGCAGCAGCCAGCCTGATGCCTGGACTGGGAAGAGGTGACACCCTATCTATAATAATAAAAGTGTAACATGCTAATTAAACCGGACAGCCGGACGACCTTCCAGGTGACCTTCCAGACGAAGCTGGGGCTGCGAGGGCTAAACCCCTTGCACAAATTTTGTGCATCGGGCCTCTAGGAAAAGATAAACACGGAGGACAAAGAAGTGATTCACTTGGACCACACTCTGTGGTGGCTTTGTGGCTTGCGTTTTTTTTTTTTTGGCTTTTACAAATAAAGCTACAATTGATATATGAGCAAATTGCAAAATAATTTTGCTCAAAAAAGGAGGCAGACATAAAATGAGTACGTAATGTGTATGATTCCAATTACATAAAACTCCAGAAAATGGGAACTTATCTATAATGAAAGAAAGCAGATAGGAGGTTGTCTGGAGGGGGAAGGAAACAGGAGAGCTTACAAACAGGCACAAACAAATTTTGGGAGATAATGGTAAAGTTCACTATCTTGACTGTGGTGATGGCTTCACAGGTATATACATTTGTCAAAACTTAATCAAATTACACACTTTAAATACATGCAGTTTATCTTACATCATTTATGTCAGTTATTCCTCAAAAAAGTTTTTTTTTTTTTAAAGCACATACCTGGGTTGCTGGTTTGATCCTTTCGGGGCATGTACAGAAGGCAACCAATCGATGTTTCTCTTATCACATCAATATTTCTTTCTCTTTCTCACTCCCTCTCCCCTCCCCGCCTCTATCCCCCTTACTCTTTACTCTTTCTCTAAAGCAGCGGTTCTCAACCTGTGGGTCGCGACCCCTTTGGTGTTCGAACGACCCTTTCACAGGGGTCGCCTAAGACCATCCTGCATATCAGGTATTTACATTACGATTCATAACAGTAGCAACATTACAGTTATGAAGTAGCAACGAAAATAATTTTATGGTTGGGTCACAACATGAGGAACTGTATTTAAAGGGCCAGAAGGTTGAGAATCACTGCCTTAGAGCAAGTCAGCCTCAGCACCCACAGTTCCCAGTTGCAAGCCATGCAGGAGGCGTGTGAACACACCGTGACATTCCATGGTCCGCACCCGGGGCCCATAGGAGGGACTCGGGCAAGGGGAGAGGAAGCGTTAAAATCAATGACGGAGCCATCAAACCGAGGGAGAGTCAGGCGGCCAGTGTGTGTGCAGGGAATGAGCCTCGGCCGGGTTCCCCAGGTTCTGCTCACGTGGAGAGGGTGACACGGAACTCAGGTCCTAGAACTTACAGCTACAGGTAGTTCGGGCCCCCCCCCCCCCGCCCCCCAGTCACCACTGTTGCCTGTGTCCATGAGTTAGCTTCTTTCTTTTTTGCTCAATCCCTCCCCCGCTTGCCCCCTCGCCCACACTGGCAGACTCCATCTGGGAGTCTGTCTTTTGCCTACTAGTCCAGATGGCCCTCGCAGGTCGGCCTGAGCCCTGCCGTGGGATTTCCCGCTCGGACGCCCGGCGGGCAGGTGCAGGGACTGCGGCCTAAGCAGGGAACTGAGGAAGGGCCTGTGGGTCGGCCCACGTGGTCCTCGTCAAGTGGGGGCGGCTGCCTCCTGGCTGAGCCTCGGGGTGATGATTCAGCCAAGGGTCCCCACCTGGTGGCTCTTCCGAGAGGGCGCACACCCCAGGGCCATCCACGCACTGCAGGTGCCCAGGGCACAGCTCTGACCCAGCCGCCACCACTCAGCAGTGGGAGCCCCCCAAGTCCTGTCTCAGCCGCAGCCTCCATCCTCCCCGCGGGTGGGGGACGGCCGTGGGGGCCATTTCAGCCTCAGAACCGCCCTCCCCCAGCAGGCAGGGGAACAAGACTGTGGCTCAGATATCACAAACCGGAAGCCTGAAAGCTAAATTCTAAGTTGTTTCGGACCCCACTCGGTTTGTTTGCTTTCATTACCTGCCAACACTTGAAAACATCTCGAATTTTCACACGAAAACCTCACTTTCTATCTTCTAGTTAAATAGCAGATGCTCCGCCCGGCAGGCGGGCTCAGTGGTGGAGCATCAACCTATGAGCCAGGAGGTCACAGCACGATTCCCGGTCAGGGCACAGGCCTGGGTTTCGGGCTGGGTTCCCGGTGGGGAGCCTGCAGGAGGCCGCTGGTGGAAGTTTCTCTCTCTCCCTCTCCCTTCCTTTCTGAACAGAGTGCCATCTCTGGAACATTCCTGGTGCTGAGGCCGGGGTGGGAGTCAGGAGGAGGCTCAGGCACCTGTTGTGGACGGAGGAGCAGATACAGTGAGAAAAATCTCACAATGGCATTAGCGAGCACTCGTGCAGAACCTCGTAAGAGACTCTGTGAGGCACTTATAAGTATTTAACCTTCTCCCACAGGAGGGAGGTGAGAGATTAGGAGGGGTGGGCAAACTTTTTGACTCGAGGGCCACAATGGGTTCTTAAACTGGACCGGAGGGCCGGAACAAAAGCATGGATGGAGTGTTTGTGTGAACTAATATAAATTCAAAGTAAACATCATTACATAAAAGGGTATGGTCTTTTTTTTTTTTAGTTTTATTCATTTAGTTTGCCCACGGCTGGATTAGCCCATTTCACAGGGTGGTACCCACGGGGGGAGCCAGCTCTGCGCCGGGGTGGGAGTCAGGAGGAGGCTCAGGCACCTGTTGTGGACGGAGGAGCAGATACAGTGAGAAAAATCTCACAATGGCATTAGCGAGCACTCGTGCAGAACCTCGTAAGAGACTCTGTGAGGCACTTATAAGTATTTAACCTTCTCCCACAGGAGGGAGGTGCCAGATTAGCCCATTTCACAGGGAGGCACCCGCGGGGGGAGCCAGCTCTGGGACTCGTCCCGGGTTCCTCGAAGGGGGCGCTGAGATCTGAGCCCAGGTCATGTGACTTCGAAGCCAGGAGTCAGGGAATGCCAACCCACGAGAAAAGGACAGAGACGGAACTGGAAGAAGCCAGAGAGATGCAAGGAAAAGAGCGGAGTTTAACGAAGGGAGTGAGCCCAGCAGAGCAGCGGAGCCGGAGCCATCGGGAGCCCTGGCTGGAGCGGCCCTGGGATCAGCCAGGAGGGCGAGCGCCGGGCAGACGTCGGCTGCAGGGAGACGAACAGGTGGTGGGGGTGGCGGGCAGCAAACACCTTCTCCAAGGAGCTGAGCCGGGCAGTGAAGATCAGCGTTCACAACTCCTACCACATGCAGTGGCTGTTCGGCCACCGTCAGAAGAGAGCGGAAGGCCTGGGAGCCTCGTGCAAAGGCCACCTGCCGCCGTGAGCAGCGGCTTCCTGAGGCCGCACCATGCCCCCACCTTGCCCCCGTCTCCTGGGCAGCACCTGCGGCTACACCAACACCTGCCTGATCCGCCCTCGAAGTCCCTTTCCTGCCGGCCAGTTGCTGGAAGTCGCTCCCCGAGTGTGATCTGGTCGCGGGCGGCAGCTCTCCAGTGTCCTGCCATCCATTGCTCAGCTGCGTCGAGGTGCAGGCACCGACCGGAATGGCTAAGGGTAGAGACAGGCTGAGGTTTTCCCGAGGGGTTAAAGATGCAAGAAACTCAACCATCAGAAGCCATGATGAGGATGAGTTACTGTCTTCCATCCTTACGGCCTCTTCTCAGGGAACCCACAGAGCCGGAGAGATAGAGGAGACAAGGGAGTGAAGAAAAATCTAGGACAACAAGGAGTGGGGAGCCTCACAGCGGAGCTCCTGCATGCAAACGAGGCCCCTCCTTACTCCAGCACTTTGAACGGGATCCTAAAGCCAATCTTTTCTTTTTCATTCAAAGCAAATGTCTACAGTCTCTCGTTTTGTAGAACAATTATGAATAGAATTGAAAATGCACCTTCGAAAATATTTTACCAACGAAGTCATCAAAAATCTAGAGACGTAACAGTGACTCAAATGGGCTTCCCTCGTTCTTTTTCTAAACATTTGTCGATGTCTGCTTCGAACTGAGCCAGAGAAGGGATTAAACACAAGGAGGAGGGAGGGGTTGCTCAGAACAGTCAGTGAGAACTGGGAAGGGGGTGGTGGAGAGGGGACAGCCCCTTCTCCCCTCCCTCTTCCCCTCCCCTGCCTGGGGACCCCCACATCTCAGCAGCTACCCTTTTCCCACCTGCAAAGGCCCCTGCCAAGTCCAAGGTTGCTCTGGAAGGTCAGCTACCATACGGGTGGATCAAACTCCCCCAAGGTCCCTGGGTTCAATGGCTGCTAAGTCTTTTTAGATGTTAATTTTATGATTCACCCACAGGCTTTCAAAAGAAAGAGGCTTTCAAGAAAGGAAAGAATTAAATGGTTTTAAAGCCTGGCCAGCCGATTCGGATCAGTCTCTGGAAAGGTACAGAAGCATGCTGCCGAACTGGTTTGGCCTGGAACTGAAACCTGCAGAGAAAGTGTTTGCAATTCAGGGAGGCGTCCCTTCCGGAGGGGACTCGGACGGGCCCGGGGCCCAGTGAGGGTCATGCGTCTCCGGAGATTGCGTCCCTGCCCACGGGCCAGCATCGCAGGCAACTGGAAAGAATCACCACACGAAAACCCCTGCTTTCAAACATTTGAGATTCACATCAAAGCAGTAAAAGTTTCCTACGAAGGGATTTACAGGATTGAGTTTCAACGCAGAACTATTTTTAACCAGTCTTGTCCCAGCCTCGGAGTTTTGGATGACTCTCACACTTAACTTTACTGTGGAATTTTCTTTCCATTCGCAAGATTTCCGTGTTGGCTTGGTGAAGGGACTAACAGAAGCACAGAGGAGTCCCACAGGAATCTCTAAACTGCTGAGAGGGAGGGAAAGTGCAGAGGAGGGGGGTCTCAGGGGACAAGGGAAAGGTTAGGGTGTCAACTCCATCTCGGCAACAATGTGTGTGTGTGTGTGTGTGTGTGTGTGTGTGTGTGTGTGTGTGTGTCCCGCACTGCCACCCCCACCTCCCGCTGAAACTGACCAATCCACAAAGGCTGAAAGGGACTCAAGTAGCTTCTCTTTTTTCTTTCTTTTAATTTTATTAATTTATTTATCCTACTGGGGATCCAGCCCACAACCCAGGCATGTGGCCCTAACCAGAATCAAACCTGGGACCTTTCAGTCCGCAGGCCGAAACTCTATCCACTGAGCCAAACGAGCTAGGGCTCTTTTTTTTTTTTTTTAAATATTTTAAACACATACAAAGGCATAAAAAGTAATACGATCCACAGTTTAAGAACTCCCAGGTTAAGAACTAAAACATTACAAAAATAGTTCCCCGTGTAACCCTAACCCTAATCTCCCTCTTTCTTCAAGAAGCCACTCCTATCTGGGATTTCCATAGACTTCTTGTACTAACTGTGTATATATTTCTAAACACTAGGTATTATTTTCTACATTTCGAAGCTTTATGTGAATGTTGTTAGAAAACAAAATTCAACTGAGAACATTTGAAGATCTCATCGGCTTTATTAAGAGGCTCCTGGAAAGGGTAGCATCCTACCCAGCAACTAGAAGGGCCCTCCGAGGGGTTGTAACAAACTGGGAGGGTTTATGGGAAGGGGGGGTGGGGTGGGGCAGGGCGCTATTAGCAAAAGAAAGGAAAGGATTATTTCTGGGCCGAGATGTCTTTTCTTTGGGGGAAGCCAAGGGGACAGGCTTTTATGATGCAGATTGCCTCTTGTTTCCAGGGAGGAGGGAGAAGGCCTCTGTGACAGGTTACCTTACTGGTGCTGGACCAGAAAATCCCAGACGGGTTGATTGTGTTTCTGGGGGAGGTTAAAACTGCCATCAGACCAGGTATTCAATCTAGGTTTGTTATCGTGGGCTTTTAGCAGGAATGACGGCCATTTTGGGCCTGTGGTTGTGTGTGTGTTTTTCCCCATAATTCCTGCCTTTGGATCAGATGCTCCCAGTTTAGCTGAGAGATGTGATAAAAACCCAAGGCATTAGTGTCACTCTCAGCCGCTCTGCAGTCTGTGGGTCCTCGGTGTGGCCTGGCAGTTTTACTCAATCTGTTGTTAATGTAAAAAAAAAACATTGAAACCTGTAAAGAATTTTTGTGAGTTTATTTGAGCCGAACTGTGGAAATATGCCGGGAAGCAGAAGCTCAAGGAATTGAGATAGTGCTCCGGAGAATGGCAGGGTTACATTTGTATTTATACATTTGCCGTCAAAGGAGGGATGTAGATGGATTACATTAAATCCATTGGTGATAGAGTAAGGAGGAGGGATAAAGCAAAGCAGGGGAAACCCCTGGGATTGGATAAAAAGTAAAATGATGGACACATACTTAGGTGGGTGCAGGATAATTAACATGATAATGAAGGAATTTGTGGTATCTGTCCTGGTGCCCAGCACTTTTGGTTGTGCCCCAGGGGCTCCAGAGAAAGGGAAGTTACAAGTTACCCAGACATTTCAAGGGTCTGTTATCATAGATGCAAAAAGACAGATAGGCTCAGTTAAGGTAAAGGTTGACCTTGTCAGTGAAGATACTGGCCTAGGACGTAACCGCGCACCATAACTGCTTTTAAAGTTTAATTTCAGACCATCCTTTGTGGTGACTTTAGGTCTCTGAGTTTGCAAGACTGCCATGCATGCCTCCCCTGAGCTTGTCAGGTCAGCATGTGGCCCCTTTCGTCCACACTGTGATATTTATTGGTCACAGTTCTCTTATCAGTGGGGAGCTGACCATGTCCCCACCAGTTGCCGGTTGCAGGGGGAAGTGGGCTTCTTGCAGTGTCACGAGGAAAGGAATTTTCTGAGACTTGCACGGGAGAAGGAATGGCATTTATTTGCGTGAAATCAAACCCCTAAGTTTCCAAGCTTCCGTCTCCCTCTGTCCCGCCAAAGAAAAGGTCCAGCTGTGTCTTCAGCAGAGCGGGGTGTAAAGCCACTGCCCAGAGTTCTGCTCTGTGTTTGCACAGCCCCGTCCAACAGCAAGCCGCTTGGCTCGTGTTCCCAGGAGCAGTCCGTTTTGTGCGGCTTCTAGGGCCACAAGGCTGTGCAGGGAGCATGGGCGAGTGCAAGGAAGCAGAGCCCACGGAATGAAGAGAACAGCCAATGCAAGGGTTATGGACCTGGAACGGTTACTGTTGTTAACTAGCTAGTTAATATTAATACTAGGAAGGGAGCAAAAGGGAGGACAAACATAGGCATGATCATCTGGGCGGCTTCACCAGGAAGCTGCAACTGTACACTCCCCAGGGAGCCACCGGCCCATTCCCTGCAAATCACTGGGGGAAGAGGGCCGATGAAGGGGGAAATGGGCACATGCGCAGGAAGTCAGGGTGATGTAGGGAAGGTGCTTACTTGTCAGTCTGACCTGGGGACAAAGATCATTGGCTAGAGGGGTGGAGCCAGTGCAAGCCTCCAAAAAAAATCTCTCTCTCTCTCTCTCTCTTTCTCTCTCTCTCTCCTTCCTTTTGCTTCACTCCTGCTTCCTCGCACTTCCCTGTGCTCCCCCTGTAGCCATGCCGCCCTAGAAGCCACATGGCCCATGGCCATGCAGGCCCCACACGCAATGGACTGCAGCTGAGAACACAGCCCAGCTAGCCAGTTGCTGGACTGGTCTGAGTTTCAATATGGGATAGAGGCTCTGAACAGCAGCTTAAACCCTAGCTCTGCTGACAGCAAAATGGGACTCTCTCCTGGCAGAACGGAGGGAGATGGTTAATTCCACAAACATAAAGCTTTCCATGATGCCTCCTTCTCCATGGGAGCCTCAGGAAATCCTTTTCCTCCTGGCACCCCAAGGAGCCCACTTCTACCAGCAACAGG
>NW_005365155.1:3639227-3643482 GCF_000412655.1 Myotis brandtii | reverse complement strand
ACTCAGCATCAGTCCTGATAGTGTGCGCCTCAATTTTGATGACAGACATCTTATGCCAGGACATCTCGGACTTCCAGGAATTTCACATAAAAAATGTATGGAACATTCATAACATACACACATATAACATAAAGAAGGCGCGGTGTTACTTCTCAACTGACTATGCTTCCCATGTCATTTAACGTATCCAACAACCTACTTCTTTCAACATCTCCCTTTTTACAAGAAGAGACAGCAATTCTTGGATATTTTCCAGGTGTCCTCTCAGAATTCTAAGGAGGACGCGGCAACAATGGCTCTTGACTGGAAAGGAACTGTAGGGAAGCTTCTATGGTGCTGGGAGTGTTTTTTATCTTGAGCTGGGATGTAGTATAGGTGGTTCCCACAAACGTGAAACTTTATTGAGTTGTGCATTTAAGACAAATTTTCTTTATGCACTTTATGTATGTTAAACCTCAAAAAGTAAAACCTTCCCCCCAATGTGTTCCATTTCCTGTCCCCAAAGGCCACTGCCCACCCTGCAGCAGACAGTCACGTGTCGGCTGTGGAGACAGGTGCGAGAGAGCCGGAGTCTGAGCGGCAGCAGAGTGAACACACATTCAGTCCACATTCCTCCCTGAGCTGCGCCCAGAGCTGCCCCAGCCGCCCTGCCCTCATAGCCCAGTGAGCACTTCCCTTAGGCTGTGGGCAATGCCCATCTTCACACGGAGGCTTGGCTTGGTCTCTGTCCCTCCCCATGAGGATGCACCTTCTCAAATCATCCCATGGCATGAAGAAGGTGAAGTATCGTAGCAATCATCTCAGGTAGAGACTATAGTTTAACCTTAACCCTGCTGTTTGGCTTCTGTACTTATTTGCTTTGTTTAACAATAGAAAAGTTATTTTGATTTTCTGAATTATATAAATCATCCCATTCGGTTGAATACCCTATTGACTGTAATGTGAAATCCCATTCGTAGTGGTCATACTGGTCTTAGAAAGCACATTTTCCTTTACCTGGGAAGGACAGCACAGTTATCCCAAGGTCAGAGGGCTCCAGTTAACGTGTCCCTGTTGACTCAGTGTTCCGGAGACCCAAAACTGTAATTTAGATAACATGCCTAAGTTTAACCCAGGTTCCTCATTCCAGACCCAAGGGCTCTAGATAATGTGTTTCTGTCAATTCAGTGACCCCGAGACCCCAAACTATAATTAACATGCTGCTTCTGCTTCTGTAAACTGCTTTTTTTGCAAACCAGGTTCCTCATTCCAAACCTTGAGATGTAATCAATACCTTTGTGATTTTTTGCCTATATAACCCTGGAGCTGCGACCATCTTGTTACTATGAGATTTGGGGAATGGCCCCTCATAGTCCCGGATTGCAATAAATGTACCTCTTTAATTCGACTTCTTGAGGCGTCCTTCTGTGATTCGCGGGGTACATTACAACAAAGGCAGAGAGAAGAAGGATGTGCCCTAGGAGAGGAGTGGGAAGGGAGAGAGGTCTGGAGCACAGACACTGGAAAGATCTAGTTCAAGGTGAAAGGAGGGGAGTGAAGGAGGGTGGGGCCCAGGGGGGAGGAAGGGTAAATCGTAAATGCTGTATGCTAAAATATGATAGGGTTATGGGTGATTTTTATTTTTTGCTTGTCTGTATTTTCTACATTTTTCAACAAATGTGTGTTATTTTTGCAAGAAGAAAAAGGATGTTTTTTGTGCTTTACTTCAACGACATGCCATAGGAGGACGTGCCCAGTGTGAACAGTCCCAACAGATCCTGTTCAGTTGTCATCATAAGTCAATCCGCCACGTCAAGGTGATCTTGGTTCAACCCACCCTGGTCTATGCTCATCTCGGGTAATTTGTCACCTTTAGGATTGAGCAAGAAACATGATTTTGTTGGGAGTTTCTTTTCTTGGTAACAAATTAGTAAAGCCCTGGCACACAGAGCTTCAAGACACCTGCAGCAAAATTCAATAAAACCGAGAGGAGACATGGATAAATCCACAATTACAGGCAGAAAGTTCAGCACTCCTCTCTCAGCAATCAACAGGAGACAGAACTGGAAACACCACCAACCAACCAACTCGATTGATTTTCTACTACATTCTTCCCGAGGAACATTCACCAAAATGGAGCGTATCCAGGATCCTAAAACAAACCTTGATACATTTTTTAAAAATTGAAATTATTCAAAATACGTTCTATGACCACAATGGAAATCAGAAATCAATAAGAAAAAGGTAACTGGAAAATCTTCACACTTAAAAATTAATCAACAGACCTTATGGTTTCAGCTCTTCTGGGGGCCCCCGCACTTCTATGGGTTTTATCTCCAGGAGCCCCACCATGGTTCCAGGCAGGGAAGGGAAAATTAACCATTTCTAAAACACCCAGTGTGGTTGCCGTAACAAAGGCTCACTCTCTTTACAGAGTCTTATCTGATTTGGAGGAAAGGCATTTAGTCAACTCCAGCCCCATGAACCTTCGTGTCTCTTGTAAGGAGAGAAAGGGAAGGGGAGGGGAGGGGAGGGGAAGGGGAGAGGGAAGGCTAAGAACCGCTTCTGAAGGTCACAGCACGAGGACTCAGGTCTACTAAAAAAAAAAAAAAGTGATTTCATTATATGATCAGAGAACACCTCCCTTTCCCTACACCTTACCCACATCAACAGGGCTCCAGTATATAACAGGGATTCCACACCTTACCCACATCAACAGGGCTCCAGTATATAACAACAGGGATTCTGACTGAGAGAGCTAGCTGCAAAGCGGACTCTATGTAAAGAGTCTTTAGGAAAACCCAAAGACAACAGGGACGCATCAAAAAACAAGGAAACTAGAAGAAGCCTCCAGCTATAGCAAACAATAATCACAGGCCAACTCCTGGTCCAATTACCATAAAACTTCACCCTAAAAGCCTAATCACCCCAGTTCCGACTGCCTGATCCATCATGTCTGGTGTTCAACAAAAAATTACGATGCATGTTTAAAGGCAAGAAGAAAATACAGTCTGAAGAGACAACGCAAGCATCAGAACCTGACAGGTCTGATACAGAGTTTGGAATGATCAGATAGGGAATTTACAATAACTATGATAAGTTAATGAAAAAGTAGACATGCAAGATGGGTAATAACCACAGGATATGGCAAACTGATTTTTCACAAAGATGCAAAGTCAATTTAATGGAAGATAGTCTTTTTAACAAAGGACTTATATCCAGAATACATGAATTCTCAAAATTCAACAGTAAGATTTTTAAAAAGGGGGACCAAAATGTTTTAACAGATCTTACCAATGAGAATAAATGTATGACAGATAAGCCCATAGAATGAATGCTCAACAATTTAGCCTTTAGGGAATGCACAATAAAACTATGATGAAATACCGCCATCAGCTATTAGAACCCTAAAATAGAAACTGGTAATAACGTGGTCAGTGAGGGTACAGAGCACCCGGAACTCCCACACATTGCTGATGGGAACACAAACAGACTGGCATATTTGTATAAAGTTAAACATACATAAACAAATGATCTAGTAACCCTCTCCTGGGTACTTAATCCGGAGAAATGAAAACATATGTTTACACAAAAACGTGTACACAGATGTTTATAGCAGCGCAAGTGATGGTTGTCAAAAAGTGTCAACAACCCAAATTTCCTTCAACAAGTGAATAAACAGTGGTGCATCCATATGATAGACGAGCACTGAGTGATAAAAAGGAATGGCTATTGATACATGCAACAACATGGATGAATCTCACACTCAAAAGACTACCCACTATGTGATTCCATTTATATGACATGCTGGTAAAGGCAACACTATAGCAACAAAGAACAGATTCGTGATTCTCCAGAAGTTACAGATGGGGGAAGGCTATGACTACAAAGGTCAGCACAAGGCAATTTTGGGGAAGGGACAGAACTGTTCTGGATCCTGATTACGGTGATGGTTACATTATTTATACATGCGTCAAATCTCATAGACTGTAATTTTAAAAAACTCAACGTTCTTGTATGTTTATTTTTAAAACAAAATGAAATGAAGACATCATAAGAAACTGAAGAGGTGCCGAAGCCGGTTTGGCTCAGTGGATAGAGCGTCGGCCTGCAGACTGAAAGGTCCCAGGTTCGATTCCGGTCAAGGGCATGTACCTGGGTTGCGGGCACATCCCCAGTAGGAGATGTGCAGGAGGCAGCTGATCGATGTTTCTCTCTCATCGATGTTTCTAACTCTCTATCCCTCTCCCTTCCTCTCTGTAAAAAATCAATAAAA
>NW_005365155.1:3636503-3638960 GCF_000412655.1 Myotis brandtii | reverse complement strand
TCTCTATCTCCCCCCCCTCCTCTCTGGAAAAAATCAATAAAAAATATTTAAAAAAAAAAAAAAAAAGAAACTGAAGAGGCAAGGCACAGACTAGGTTACCGTGGTCAGCAAACTGCGGCTCGCGAGCCACATGTGGCTCTTTGGCCCCTTGAGTGTGGCTCTTCCTAAGCCTTAGGAGAACCCTAATTAAGTTAATAACAATGTACCTACCTATATAGTTTAAGTTTAAAAAATGTGGCTCTCAAAAGAAATGTCAATCATTGTTCTGTTGATATTTGGCTCTGTTGACTAATGAGTTTGCCGACCACTGGACTAAGAGGATATATTCATGATGCCCAACAAAGATTCATATCCAGAAAATATAAAGCATTCCTAGAAATCATAGAAAATAGATAGATGAGCCCACTAAAAAACCAGATTACTTGAATAATCATTTCACAAAAAGTTAACCAAATGGCTAATTAGTTATTAAAGGAGTCAACATTATTATTCATTAGGGGAATACAAACGAAAAGCACTCGGAAATACTGCTACACTTACCAAGAATTGAGACTGCTAATGCCAACTATTGGCAAGGAAGGATGTGAAGAAACTAACTTTCATAAATTAATTTAACCTTTTGGGGGAGCTGATATACAGTGTCTATTAAAATAAAACATCCATCTATTCTTTGACACAGCAATTCTGCTCGTAGGTATATATCCAACAGAATTGAGTACATTTATTCACCAAAAGACTATATTAATGTTCATAGCCAAAAACTAAAAAACAACCAAAATGCCCATCAATGGTAGAATGGACAAATGAATTGTAGTATATTCATACAACAGAATACTACCCATCAATAAACAAACTACTGATATAAGCAATGCCATAGATGAACCTTACAGACATGTTGGGTGAAAGAAACCACAGAAAATAGCAACCGCTTGATAGCGAACAGGCAACCTTGCTATACAGTAGGAGTCAGACAGTGGTTACCTCTGGGGGCCAAGTTTTAAGTGGGAAGGAGCAGGTGGAACCCTGGGGTTAGAGAAATGTCTTATATCTTGATCTGGGAGCTGATTACCAGTACATGTGTATATATACATAAAAGTTCACCCAGCTACCCTCTTTTTAAAAAAAAAAAATTTTTTTTTATTGATTTCAGAGAGGAAGGGACAGGGAGAGAAACATCAATGATGAGAGAATCATGGATCAGCTGCCTCCTGCACGCCCCCTACTGGGGATCCAGCTCACAACCCGGGCATGTGCCCTTGACCAGAATAGAACCCGGGACCCTTCAGTCCACAGGCCTAAGCTCTATTCACTGAGCCACACCGACGAGGGCCCACAGCTACCCTCTTAAAACCTGTGCAGTTTAATTATGTGTAAGTTATACCTCAATTAGAAAAAAGGCAAGGGAGATGAAGGAATGAAGAAAAGAAAGAAAATGGAGAAGAGAGGAAGTAAGGAAAGAAGAGAGGGAGGGACATAAAAGAGAAATGAACATGAACAGGGGGTGGGGAGCCTCAGGAAGGTATTGGGCCTGAGCTGTCCAATGCGTCTTAAAGATGGGAACACTCCAAGGCTGGCCGCTGTGCTCAGGGTCACAGAGCGGCGTGTGGCCCGAGCAGAGGCTGGAACCCACGTGTGTTCGATGCCAAAGCCTTAGCTTTTCCACCGATTTGCTCGAAAGTCACCTCTTCCTGGAAAGGTGACCCGAGAACCGCCTCCCGCCCCGAACTGGTTCTTCCTCCGGGGAAGGATGCCCATCTCATCACCAGACCTCCACTGGGCCGACCCCGCCTCCCACCCACAGCTGGGAGCCTCCGAAGAGGGTAGAGATGCGTCCGTTCATTTCCAGTGGTTCTCACAACCTTCTGGCCCTTTAAATACACTTCCTCATGTTGTGACCCAACCATAAAATTATTTTCGTTGCTACTTCATAACTGTAATGTTGCTACTGTTATGAATCGTCATATAAATATCTGATATGCAGGATGGTCTTAGGCGACCTCTGTGAAAGGGTCGTTCCACCGCCAAAGGGGTCGCGACCCACAGGTTGAGAACCGCTGATAGACTTTCCTCCGGGGCTGAGCGGAGGCGGCACTACCATTTGCCCCGCAGGACCAGGAGCCACCACCGGAAGCTCGGTTCAAGTCGGTCCTTGAGCTTGCCCTACGATCACGCAGGCCGCGGGGGGCGCTGCTCCCGAGAGGGGAACATTAGGAGGGGAGCGATGGGTCGCGACCCACAGGTTGAGAACCGCTGATAGACTTTCCTCCGGGGCTGAGCGGAGGCGGCACTACCATTTGCCCCGCAGGACCAGGAGCCACCACCGGAAGCTCGGTTCAAGTCGGTCCTTGAGCTTGCCCTACGATCACGCAGGCCGCGGGGGGCGCTGCTCCCGAGAGGGGAACATTAGGAGGGGAGCGATGACGCAGCCAACAACCTGCCCCGCCTACCGGGCGAAAA
>NW_005365155.1:3628543-3636420 GCF_000412655.1 Myotis brandtii | reverse complement strand
CAAGGATTTATAAGGGGCTATTTTGGTCGCGCGCCCTGATTGGCCGACCGCAAGTGACGACACGCTCGCGCGCCGCGGGGCGGGGCGACATCCGGGGCGAGGAACGCTTGCGGGTGAGTGGGACTGCGGCCTTTGAAGACCGTAGACCCGAGGCCCCCACCGGTCCTAGGGGTGCCGTGCGCCCTCCATGCCCATCCTTCTGTCGGTTGGGTTATGTGTTACTGAAAGAGCCTGTGTGTTCGGAAAGAACCCAACACTCGTGATTCTGGGAGGCGGTTGCTGGGTGGTGTGACACCTCACAAGCCTCGGGGCGGAAACGCGGCCTCACCGATGCCAGCCCGGAGCTGCGTTTCCTGTCTGGGAGCTGTCAGCTCCGTCTGCGGACCTGTCTTCCTGCCACCCTTACCTCGCCCGTACCTCAGCGAGAATCTGTAGCCTCCTTATTTCTTGTGCAGACAGTTGCCAGGCCTCCCTCTCTTCCTGCAGCGCTGCTGTCCACCCTTCTCGGAAGCCAGAGGAACAAAACACTCTTAAGACATCACAAAAGGATCCCATTTCCACCGCAGTCCCGTGCGGCGCGGTGCCAGGCCTGGCCTTCCCTGGATTCCGGCTGCCCATCACGGGCATTACTTCCGGGTCTCAGGGTTCTTCGATTTCTTTTGGTGGCAAACTGGTTTTGAGCTTCTTTGGGGGAAGTTACTGAATAAATACCAAGTGTGATTTTGAAATATCGAAAATCTTGGTCAGACTTAAACAGATAAACAGCCATCACTCCCTATCAAATGGGAATTTAGCTCTAAAGGAATTCTGTTAATGAGTTCTGTTTCCTCCTTAGAATCACAAATCTTGCCTTTGGTTGCAGAGCCCTTCATGAAGGCCGCCTAGGTTTTCTGAGCTCACAGCCTTGAAGATCATTTGCAGTTGCTTGTAGAAAGAACATAACTTAGTCACTATTCAACATGAACATCCATAAGAATTGCCACGTATTAAGTTTTTTATTTTATTGATTTTTTACAGAGAGGAAGGGAGAGGGATAGAGAGTTAGAAACATTGATGAGAGAGAAACATCGATCAGCTGCCTCCTGCACCCCCCCTACTGGGGATGTGCCCGCAACCAAGGGACATGCCCTTGACCGGAATGGAACCTGGGACCCTTGAGTCTGCAGACCGACGCTCTATCCACTGAGCCAAACCAGTTAGGGCTTATTAAGTATTTTTAATGTGCCAAGCATTGTAAATGCTTAAGAGGTGTTTCATTTAATCCTTACAAAATCTCTGTGATTGAGATACTATTATTATACCCAATTTTACAGAAAAGGAAATGAAGGCCCAGAGAGATGGAATAACTATGTTTGTATGAGGCAGTGCCAGGATTCATAATCCAAGGTTGTCTGACTCTGACATTTGTGCCCTTAACTACTAAGCTTTGTAGAGTTTCCTTTCTCCTGCCGTATGTAATTGGAAATTCAGCCTTAGGCTGGAACAAAAGGAGGTGAGATCAGTCAATAAGTGTTACGTATCTTCAGGAAGATGTTTGACCAGCAGCTGGCTTTAAAAGAAGGATTGCTACTCAGGGAAAATAATGGTGCCAGGGTCCTAATAGTCTCCACTTCCCCTGAGCAGCAGGCCATAGTAAGCCTGCAGGACAAAGTCTTTGGAAAGATTTTTGATTCTGCTGTGCTCGTTGATATGGAGACTGGACTGTGTACAAAGGGGCCTCACATAATCCCCTTGGTTGGTTAGGAACCAGGAAGCAAACTGGTCATAAGAATGACTTTCGAACATTTTTCTACCCTTTCCCGCCCAGAGCTACCAGAACTATTTGATGATGGTTCCAAATCCATGTACAGGAGACACTGCAGCGGGGATTGCCGTGGAACCAGGCAGGCCCGGGTGCAATCTGCATTGAACGCTGTGTGAGTTTCCAAACTTCTCTGAACCTCATTTTCTTTATATGTAATCTACTTTGCTGTAAGGATTAAGTGAGATTAATGAAGTTCCTGGATTAGTTTGTGGTGTATATAAATATCCAAAAATGTTAGTTCTCTTTTTTGCCCCTTCTCCTGAACATTTAAGGAAAGCATGTAGCTGTGATGACTATACCTTTATTGTTCCCTTTATAGAGCTACTTACTGTACTGAATTTCAGTAAGATAGTAATTTACATTAAGATCGTTTATCACCATTTATAACTTTAAATGTCCTTATTGACACTTCAACAACATCATTTCCAAATAACAGCTTCAGCTTTAGTTGTGTCTGTCATGCATTTAACAAATAGTTACTGAAAATATATTAGGTATAATACATAGGCTACTCTTTAATAGAACTTTCTGAAGACATTTCAGCAAAATAGCGCGGTTCACAAGCAGGCATTAGAGAAATAGACTGTACTTTCTCACTGGTCCCAAGCTCTAACTCTGGTCATAATTCTTTTTTTTAATATGTTTTATTGATTTTTTACAGAAAGGAAGGGAGAGGGATAGGGATAGAGAGTTAGAAACATTGAAACATTGATGAGAGAGAAACATCGATCAGCTGCCTCCTGCACCCCCCCTACTGGGGATGTGCCTGCAACCCAGGTACATGCCTTTGACCGGAATCGAACCTGGGACCCTTCAGTCCGCAGGCCGACGCTCTATCCGCTGAGCCAAACCGGTTAGGGCTGGCCATAATTCTTTTTAAAAAATATATGTTTTAATTGATTTCAGAGAGAGGAAGGGAGAGGGAGAGAGAGATAGAAACATCAATGATGAGAATCATTGATCGGCTGCCTCCTGTACACCCCTCACTGGGGATCGAGCCCGAAATCCGGGCATGTGCCCTGACAGAGAATCAAATCGTGACCTCCTGGTTCATAGGTCAACACTCAGCCATTGAGCCACACCGGCTGGACTGGCCATAATTCTTTTTAAAAAATATATGTTTTAATTGATTGCAGAGAGAGGAAGGGAGAGGGAGAGAGAGATAGAAACATCAATGATGAGAATCATTGATCGGCTGCCTCCCGTACACCCCTCACTGGGGATCGAGCCCGAAATCCGGGCATGTGCCCTGACAGAGAATCAAATCGTGACCTCCTGGTTCATAGGTCAACACTCAGCCATTGAGCCACACCGGCTGGACTGGCCATAATTCTTTTTAAAAAATATATGTTTTAATTGATTGCAGAGAGAGGAAGGGAGAGGGAGAGAGAGATAGAAACATCAATGATGAGAATCATTGATCGGCTGCCTCCCGTACACCCCTCACTGGGGATCGAGCCCGAAATCCGGGCATGTGCCCTGACAGAGAATCAAATCGTGACCTCCTGGTTCATAGGTCAACACTCAGCCATTGAGCCACACCGGCTGGACTGGCCATAATTCTTTTTAAAAAATATATGTTTTAATTGATTGCAGAGAGAGGAAGGGAGAGGGAGAGAGAGATAGAAACATCAATGATGAGAATCATTGATCGGCTGCCTCCCGTACACCCCTCACTGGGGATCGAGCCCGAAATCCGGGCATGTGCCCTGACAGAGAATCAAATCGTGACCTCCTGGTTCATAGGTCAACACTCAGCCATTGAGCCACACCGGCTGGACTGGCCATAATTCTTTTTAAAAAATATATGTTTTAATTGATTGCAGAGAGAGGAAGGGAGAGGGAGAGAGAGATAGAAACATCAATGATGAGAATCATTGATCGGCTGCCTCCCGTACACCCCTCACTGGGGATCGAGCCCGAAATCCGGGCATGTGCCCTGACAGAGAATCAAATCGTGACCTCCTGGTTCATAGGTCAACACTCAGCCATTGAGCCACACCGGCTGGACTGGCCATAATTCTTTTTAAAAAATATATGTTTTAATTGATTGCAGAGAGAGGAAGGGAGAGGGATAGAGAGTTAGAAACATTGATGAGAGAGAAACATCGATCAGCTGCCTCCTGCACCCCCCCTACTGGGGATGTGCCTGCAACCCAGGTACATGCCTTTGACCGGAATCGAACCTGGGACCCTTCAGTCCGCCGGCCGACGCTCTATCCGCCGAGCCAAACCGGTTAGGGCTGGCCATAATTCTTTTTAAAAAATATATGTTTTAATTGATTTCAGAGAGAGGAAGGGAGAGGGAGAGAGAGATAGAAACATCAATGATGAGAATCATTGATCGGCTGCCTCCTGTACACCCCTCACTGGGGATCGAGCCCGAAATCCGGGCATGTGCCCTGACAGAGAATCAAATCGTGACCTCCTGGTTCATAGGTCAACACTCAGCCATTGAGCCACACCGGCTGGGCTGGCCATAATTCTTAATGAAAATAATTTAGTCTATAAAGACACACATTCACAAATAAGGAAAACAAACACAAAATACCAAGTGTGGAAGTAACAGCAAAAATTAAACACATTTCTTTTAAAATATAATTTAGGAGATAATTTTTCCCTTTAAAAGTCTCTAATTTTATTAATTAATCTTGTATAATTAGTTAAACAGTTTGTTTTCATCACTGCTAATCAATCAAAGGGAGACTTTTAAGTCCTCTTTTCCAGTAAAAAGTTATAAAATGTGCCGTGTGTGTATTGCACAATGTAGCAGTTGTACAGTGAATATTATTACAAAAATGAAAACTTTGGGGGAGAAATGAATCTTTCTTTCCACTGGCCTCAGAATTGGGAAGGTATCAGCCTGGGCTGCCTCCATTTGGAAGGGTCTGTTCCAGAGTGAGGCCACCACAGGGAGACGCAGAGAGATGGGAGACCAAGTGGCATCATTGAGCCCCTAGATCCAGCTTTAGCTGACGCCGATAAACTGAATTTTTCAGTTTTTTAAGTCAGTAGATTTTCTGTCCATTTAAACCTCTTGGGATTGTGTCTTTTGTCTCTTACAACCCAAGAGAGCTGTCCAAAACAGAGGCACTGCTAGTCTGGCCTTGAACCACCTCTGCAGCCTGTCTGCCTTGCTCTGGACACAGAGAACTGCCATTCCCCCAAACACCCCATGTGCCCTGCGACTCCTGCTGGGCTTTCTGCCAGGGAGGGACTCACTTTTTCCCTTTTGCACTTGCTCTCGACTCTTGAAGGTTCAGTTCGAACGCCAGTTCTTCCATAAAACCTTCCCCAGCTCCTCCCAGGGAGAAAAAAGAAAAAATGAAAACTTTGCAAGTCACTACACATCCAGATATATTTTAAGTAAAATGAGTTTCCAGAAACTTGCAAAATAATAAGTTTACCTAAATGGTTACAATTTAAGTGGAGCTATTTTTTTCCTAATCCAAAAGTGAAATAGTAAATAGATGAGGCTCTCTGCTGGCAACTGCTTGGGAGTTTTTAATAGCTGGTTCAAGACCCTAGCCAGTGAGTCTGCCATTCAGAATGCCACAGTCACTAAAGAGGTGCATCTATATATATAAAAGGCTAATATGCTAAGTGTCCCTCCACCTGCCCGAACGGTTGCTATGATGCACACTGACCACCAGGGGGCAGATGTTCAACGCAGGAGCTGCTGCACTGCAGTGACTTGGCAGTGGCGGGTCTTGGGTGACACACCCCAAAACCAGAGAGGATGGAGCAGTGTGATTCCACCTTTGGCTGTGGGTTATGTTTTTACTGGGGCACTGTCAACCCTGAATCTGGCTTACTGCACACTTGTGTTTGCGTTCCACACCCTGTATGATAGCAACTTTGCAGAGTGCCCTCTCGCACTCTGGGACCCCTCGGGGGATGTCAGAGAGCTGGTTTCAGCCCGATCCCCACAGGCCAGGTTGAGGCACCCCCACCTGCCAGATGGACCCCACTCACTCAGCAAACGCCTTTCGAGCCACGTGTGGCCAGCCAGGGAGGGACCACAGGAGGTTGGCTCCAGAGCATGTCCAGCCCGTCCCGCCCAGTCCCACCCCACTGGCCACCTTCTAATTAATTTCCTTTCAATGTGCACGAATCCGTGCACTGGGCCACTAGTTCTATCATAACCACCCTTGGCAAGATGAAAGCTGGGTGTTCCTGCAAAAGAAATGCACATTGTGGAATGAACACCTGACAATCATTTCAGAGGTGCATCTGAGCTGGGGAAGGCACTGGGTATGGATTCCTCAAGAATGGCTGCGTCCAAAGACTGTGCAACTCCAAATCCTTCGGAATGGAATACAGACATGTTCTCTGCCATTAGCTGTGCCTTGCAATACGGAATCTTAGTTATTTCCTTGACGGTAAAACTAAGGAATTATATCACATTGGGTGGATCTGGGCAGTATGGTTCATGATAGTAGAATCTTTAGCTGGAATCCTAAAAATGCCGGAAATGTAAGATAACCTCTTCTGGCTAAAGTCAGCAATTGTTATGGACATACATATAGTTTTTGGTTCCAAGCCCCTCTCCAAGGCTCACTTCAAATGACAGAGATCAGTGGCTGACATATTGTGGTGATTGTTG
This sequence comes from Myotis brandtii, assembly GCF_000412655.1. NCBI lineage: Eukaryota > Metazoa > Chordata > Mammalia > Chiroptera > Vespertilionidae > Myotis > Myotis brandtii. The sequence continues at coordinate 3,630,010 of NW_005365155.1, read as the reverse complement.
TGGGACTCTTGGCTAAAAGGAGATAGCTAGATACACAGTATACATACAAAAATGCATGAATACATGACAGGGCAGCTTCACCGGGTGCATGAAAAGCCTGTTAGGCCCTGGCTGGTGTGGCTCAGTTGGTTGGGTGCCATTCTGTGCACTGAAAGGTTGCCGGTTCGATTCCCAGTCAGGGCACATGCCTAGGTTGCTGGCTCCATCTCAGGTAGGGGGCATGCAGGAGGCAACCAATGATGTTTCATTCTTTCCCATCAATGTTTCCCTCTTTCCTTCCTCTGTCTCTTAAAAAAGAAGAAAAGCCTGTCAGGAAGGAACTGGTTCACACAACTAGGAATGGGTGGTCAAAATGGGCTGTTGTCTAGAGGTTTCCCAGGCATTGTCCAACAACTAGAAGTTTCCCGGGGGAGCCAGTGGCATTCATCTTAGACCTGGCCACGTTATAACTCACTGGCCAGTGGAAGTGTTCCTATCAGAGTAATTATTCAATTAAGGTATTTCAAACTAGGTATTCAGGACTGAAATTTCTGGTGATAAGATGAACAATCTAAATTGAAAATAATCTCACTACAAAACACCTAAAAATGCTGGATAAAATATATCAAACTTAATTTAAAAGCATATAGAAACTCAGTAACCTCGCATGGAGGAATATAGATTATTAGCATTTGGGGATTTTAGGAAGTCCTACTTTATTTCTGTAAATAAAGTTTGTCAGTGAAAAGTGAAAGACATAAATCAGATTTTTTTAAAGAACATACATATATATATTTAAATATATTTTATTGATTTTTTTTTTTTACAGAGAGGAAGGGAGAGGGACAGAGAGTTAGAAACATCTATGAGAGAGAAATATTGATCAGCTGCCTCCTGCACACCCCCCACTGGGGATGTGCCCGCAACCAAGGCACATGCCCTTGACCGGAATCGAACCTGGGACTCTTCAGTCCGCAGGCCAATGCTCTATCCACTGAACCAACCCGGTTAGGGCCATACATATATTTTTATTACAATGAATATTCCAGAAGTGTCAGTCTGCTCTAGGAAAGTACATGCAAACATCAAAGCCAACTTCGAACAGGAAATTCTCGGGAGTAACAGTTATCTTGTCAGTGACACCGGACAAGCCTAGAGTAATAGTTCCCTATGGGAGGCATCTGGCAGCAGTTATCCAGAGGTTTGTAATCCCCTCTTCTCTCTCTGGCGAACTTCTACTCAGCCCTGGAGAAACAGCCCGTCAAACTGCTCTAACAAAATACCACAGCCTGGGGACTGTAAACAACAGAAATTTACTTCTCTTGGTTCTGGAGGCTGGAATCCAAGGTCAAGACCAGCTCTGGTTCCAAGCTGGAGCCTTCCCACTGTGTCCTCACATGGTAGATGGGGCGAACTGTATGTCTCCCTCCTTCCTGGCACACCTGGAGAGCCCCACACCTATGGCCTGCTCATCATCTGGAGGGAGGG
>NW_005365155.1:3612951-3628437 GCF_000412655.1 Myotis brandtii | reverse complement strand
TATTTCAACATAAGAATCTTGGTGGGGGGGCTGAGGGGGGACACATTCAGACCATAGCACAGCCCGGATGTCACCTTCATGAGGTCTTCACTCTCGGAGGTAGTCAGCCATTCCTCACGTGCTTCTGGGGCACGGCGCGCACTGTTCCTGCTCTGCCTCCATCACCTTCAGTTTAACAGCACGTTCCTTGTCAGTCGCCTTCAATGGCCCGGAAACAGCCAGAGGCAGGGACACATCTTGCTCATCTCCCAACACCCTTGAACTGTTCCTGGCATATGGTTGACACTCAGTTGTTTCAGTTGTTAATAATAACAACAGGATTCTATTTACTGACTGCTTATCCTCTGCCAGGTCATTTGCTAAATAAGCCAATGAATGCAGCTGCTAGAATGTATGTATACATGACCCCAGGAGAGGGTGGGGACCTGGGAGGCCTCCTCCCTCCAGTGAAAGAGTGAGATGACTTAATTGTCATCTTGGACTGAGATTTGGGATGAGGAAGTCCAGGCTGGTGAACCTGGGCCATCCAGAGGTCACAGTGGAGCTGCCCTGGGTGCGGGTGGGGCAGGGAGAGCAGGCTGTAGGTGTGGGGCTCTCCAGGTGTGCCGGGAAGGAGGGGGACACAGCGAGGACTGGTGGCCTGTGTCTCTTCACCGCTAAAACTGGGAAGCATCTTTGCACGTTGGTCACATCCTTGAGAGAGCAGTGGAGGACCTGGGCTGAAAGTGGCCACGTCAAAGCTTTATCGTTTCACATACAAATCTATGTGAGGAAAACAGATAGTGCGGCCAGCTGGCCTTAAGACTGTTTGCCCTGCCCTGTTAAGAGAAGGGGAGGAGAAGAAAAATAGGATTAGAAATGCCAGAGACTTTGGAAAATAAATCACTGCTGTTTAGCTTCTGCCCATTTCATCAACATTCACGGTTGCTCTTCCAGAGGGCTGGCCTCGCTGGGGCTTGGCATCGCCTGACACCTCCCGTTTATCTCTCGGTTTATCTCTCCAGGGGAAATATTTGGGGAAGTGAACTGCACACCCTCCGCTGAGAGGATCTAGTACTAAGCACAGCTCCTGGCTGCCGTGGGTGGAGGTAGTCAGGGCGTGGGGTGTAGCAGGCCCTTGAGACACCCGGTATCAGCAAGGCTGACACCAGTGATCCCCATTCTGAGTCCGGCTGCCCCTGGGTTGGAGCATACCCTGGGGTACTGAGGCTAAAGTAGAGAGGGTCTGCCATGCGGTAACATTTCAATGTCTGCACAGCCCTCTACCCATGAATTAGTCCCGAGTACCCTGAATACTTGCCCCTGTTTATGCCAGGAGCAGGGACAGTCTCGTCTATCCGAGGCCCTGGGACTGAGACCTTCTGCCCTCTGGTCAAGGTCATCCAGTTCTCCTGTCCAGCATCACAAGGACCACAGATGGGAGAGGGGAGTTCCTGCCTCCCTGGAGACATCTGTTTTGACCTGTGTTGGTGCAGGACTCGGAAGTAAACAGGAGACATTCCGCTGCTCTGCTTCAGCTATTTATAATCCTATATAATAAAAGGCTAATATGCAAATCAACTGAACGTGGAACGACCAGTCGCTATGATGCGCACTGACCACCAGGGGGCAGACGCTCAACACAGGAGCTGTCCCCTGGTGGTCAGTGTGCTTCCACAGGGGGAGCCAGAAGCCAGACTCATGGCTGGCGAGTGCAGCAGTGGTGGCAGGAGCCTCTCCCGCCTCCGCGGCAGTGCTAAGGATGTCTGACTGGGGAGCGGGCCTAAGCCGGCAGTCGGACATCCCGCAAGGGCTCCCGGACTGCGAGAGGGCCCAGGCTGGGCTGAGGGACTCCCCGCTCCCCCCCATGTGCACAAATTTCGTGTATCGGGCCTCTAGTTATAATAATAATACCAACAAGTATTCTATTCACTGACTGCTTAGTCTGTGCCAGGCCCTATACTAAGGCCTTCATATATCTTCTCATTTTATCCTCCCTGAAGCCTATGGAATTGGCATTACTATCCCCACTTTTCAGACCTGCCTCTTCGCCTGTTTCAGTTTCCTAGAGTCCATTTTCCTCCCCTGGTTCTATCAGGGTGCACTGACACACCCCTCCCGAACGCTCTATAGCACCCCCAATACCAGTACTCCAGTGGGTCCATGGGCACTGGCTGGGAGAAATGTGGAATCTCAGACTCCCGCAGACCCATGCTTTCACAGACCCCAGGTGGCTCAAGTGCACCGAGCCCCTCTCCTCTCCCTCTCCATGGCGTATCCAGTTTCATGGGGTTCTAGAGCTGTTTGCTTTGTGGCTCTTTTGTCTTTTTGGAGGGATTATAAGTGGAATGTTGGTTTGCCCCAATCACTGGAGACAGTCCAAAGTGCATGCTGGGAATAGGTCTGACCATTTGGGGTCCTTGCCCCAGAGTGGGCACATGGCAAGCCCTGTTGAGTGGCAGCCTGACCGTCAGTGCTACCCAAGGGCGCAGTGGCCACAGAGGCACCAGCTCCCCTGGCCTTTGTTTGGGTCCTGGAGGACCTCAGAGCCCTGAGGGGAGGTTCCTGAAAGAAACGACACTTTGTAATTTTTTAAAAATATTTTTTTTTATCGATTTTAGAGAGGAAGGGAGAGGGAGAGATGGAAACATCAATGGTGAGAGAGAATCATCGATTGCCTCCTGCACACCCCCTACTGGGGATGGAGCCCACACCCTGGGCATGTGTCTTGACTGGGAATAGAACCGTGACCTCCTGGTTCATAGGTCAATGCTCAACCACTGAGCCACACCCACAAGACAACATTTTGATTTTTCTTTTTACTTTTTTTTTTTTTGACACTTTGATTTTTTTAAATGCAAAGAGAATCCAGCCCCCTCGGACATTCCCCCTCAGGGTGCCCCCTCTGGCCCCGCCTCTCAGGTGTCCCAAGCCCCTGCATTCTTGGTGGTGCTGCAGCCCGTGGCTCCTCAGGCCGCCTCTGCAGTTTCAGAGCCGGTTCAGGAAAGATGGGAATCGGTGGCCTCCGAGGCTCTGCCGCCTCCCTGCCCTGGTCCTTCCCAGAGCTGTCACTGCACTCAGACAGCTCTTGCTCGTTTTAACCACCTTTTGAACATGTGCACCAGCCCTGGGAGAAAAGTTATATATTGACTCTTGTCACTTCCTGTGGGCAGGGCGGGGCCCCCCAGGGACTGCTGTGCAGCAGGAGCTGTGACTCACCAGAGCGGAGCGAGGGCCTCGGCAGGGAGGGGCTGATGTGTGTGGTCTGGGAATGCAGGTGTGGGCTGCACCTTCAGGAGTGTTTGCTGATCAAGGAGAGTTGGTGGAAGGCAAACCTGTTACATAAAGCACAGAGTGTGTGTGGGTGTGTGTGTGGTGTGTATACTAGTATGTGTGTGTGTGGTGGTGTATATGTATGGGGTGTGTGTGTATGTGTATGGTATGGGGGTGTGTGTGTGGTGGTGTATATGTATGGGGTGTGTGTGTATGTGTATGGTATGGGGGTGTGTGTGTGGTGGTGTATATGTATGGGGTGTGTGTGTATGTGTATGGTATGGGGGTGTGTGTGTGGTGGTGTATACGAATATGAATGGTATGTATATGTGTGTACGGTGGTATATATGTATGGGGTGTGTATGTGTGGTGTGTATATGGGGTGTGTGTGTGTGGTGTGTGTATGTGTGGTATGTATATATGTGTGGTGGTGTATATGTATGGGGGGTGTGTGTATGTGTATGGTGTGGGGGTGTGTGTGTGGTGTGTGTATGTGCGTGGTGTGTTTATATGTGTATACATGTATGGGGTGTGTGTATGTGTGGTATGTATATGTGTGTGATGGTGTATGTGTATAGGGTGTGTATGTGTGGCGTGTGTGTGGCATTGTATATGTATGGAGTGTGCATGTGTGGTGTGTGTATGCATATGTGTGTGTGGCGGTGTATATATATGGAGTGTGTATGTATAGTATGTATGTGTGTGTGGCAGTGTATATGTATGGGGTGTGTATGTTTGGTATGTATATGTGTGTGGTATGTATATGTGTGTGTGGTGGTGTATATGTATGAGGTGTGTATGTGGGGGGTGTATGTGTATGGTGTGTATGTGGGGGTGTGTGTATGTATATGGTGTGTGGGTGTGTGGGTGTGATGTGTATATGTGCGTGTGCTGTGTGTATGTGTGTGGGTGTGTATGTATTGTGTGTGGTGTGTGGTGTGTATATGTGTGGTGTGTGTATGTGTGTGTGTGTATTGTGTGTGTGGTGTGTATATGTGTGTGTGGCAGTGTATATGTATGGGGTGTGTATATGTATGGTGTGTGTATGTGTGTGGGTGTGTGTATGTGTATGGTGTGTGGGGGTGGGGTAGGTGCGTATGTATTGTGTGTGTGTATGTGGTGTGTATAGTGTGTGTATGTATTGTGTGTGGTGTGTATATGTATGGGGTGTGTATGTGTGCTGTGTGTATGTGTGTGGGTGTGTATGTATTGTGTGTGTGGTGTGTGTGATGTGTGTGTGTGTGTGTGGGTGTGTATGTATTGTGTGTGTGTATGTGGTGTGTATATGTGTGTGATGTGTGTGTGGTGTGTGTGTGTGTGTGTGTATGTATGTATGTGGTGTGTATATGTGTGTGTGGTGTGTGTATGTGTGTGTGTGGTGTAAGACGGCCCCCACCCTCTCCCCTTGGAGGAGAGGGCAGGGTTCTGGCAGCCTCTGGCAGGGCCGCAGGGCCAGAATGTTCTGTCTTTGGTGAGAGTCAGTGTGTCTCCTTGGGTGCAGCCCGAGGCTTGCCCTTGATGGGAATGCACCTCCTCTGGGCAGTGCAGTTGGCGTCAGAGTGCCCTGCCTGGCCCCCCACGAAGGCCAGTCCCAGGCTTTCAGGGTGCATGTCTGAAGGGGTGACCCTCAAGTCGAGCCCAGGGAGGCCACTCCGCACAGCCCAGCCCAGCTCCAGGACAGGCTGAGCCAGCACTTGCATTCACTCACCTTTGCAAGACCCTTGAGCCTTCATGCGAGTGAGTCACGAACCCCAGGCCAGCCCAGAACCAGGCAGGAGAGTGCAGATGGGGAAGGTGGCAGCTGGGCATACCAGGACTCCCCTTCTCTATCGCGGAGGTGGTGTCTGGAGGATCCAGAGAGTGGAGCTGGGACTAGCCTGTCTGGGTCCGGCTTAGTTCTGCCACGCAGGAGAGGCAGCGCCTGAGGCAAGTTACTCAACCTCCTGGTGCCTCCATTTCTTCCTCTTTAAAATGGACAAGATAACATCCACCTCCTGGGATTGTTGTGAGGGTTAAAGGGATTAATTCCTGTGAAGAGCTTAGAGTAGTAGCATGTAGTACGCACTCAATAATAACCATTATTCTCCGGGAGTAAGAACCAGTGTCCAAAAGGGTGTCAGAGCCGTAACCGGTTTGGCTCAGTGGATAGAGCGTCAGCTTGCGGACTGAAAGGTCCTGGGTTCGATTCCGGTCAAGGGCATGTACCTTGGTTGCGGGCACATCTCCAGTAGGGAGTGTGCAGGAGGCAGTTGATCGATGTTTCTCTCTCATCATCGATGTTTCTAACTCTCTATCCCTCTCCCTTCCTCTCTGTAAAAAAATCAATAAAATATATAAAAAACAAAACAAAAAGGTGTCAGAAGCACCTTACTTTTCTTTTGCACCTTCCTTCTGAAACCCGAGAGGTTGCCCAAAGAATCTTCTACGCTGTCAAGGAGAAAAGACAGCCACACACACCAGCTCCTGTGGTCCGAGGTGCACCTGTAGACTGCGCTGTGGTAGCGAAGCCCTAGCTCTGCTTTAGGAGAAGAACTCATCTGAGGAGAAGATGTTCAACCTGTGGGCTGGCTCTCGAGCCTCTGCGCTTTCCCATTTTTAGAATTAACTTTATGATCTCTCAAGATTCAAAGAATATCAGCATTCTGCAACTATTCCCAAGAGTTTTCGATTGACATTTCTACATAAAACGTAAGATTTTATGCAGGAAGGACAGGTCTCTAAGTGCATTTAGGTGTCTGTCTCTCTCGTTTTTTTAAAAAAATATATTTTATTGATTTTTTTTTTTTTTTTTACAGAGAGGAAGGGAGAGGGATAGAGAGTTAGAAACATCGATGAGAGAGAGAGAAACATCGATCAGCCGCCTCCTGCCCCCCCCCTACTGGGGATGTTGTCCGCAACCAAGGTACATGCCCTTGACTGGAATCGAACCTGGGTCCTTTCAGTCCGCAGGCCGACGCTCTATCCACTGAGCCAAACCGGTTAGGGCTGTCTGTCTCTTTTTTACAGTAGCTGCGCTACCAATCACCACCTCACTATTTTCAGAGCCTGACTTGGATGTACGTAAAATTCATGTAACTGGAAGATGCATGTCAATCTTTGTGCATCCATTCAGTCGTCTACTCAACGAGAATTTATTAAGCATCTACTGCATGCCATGTTCTATGTTAGATGCTACTTCGGCTGTAAGGAGGCAGGAGATCAGGGCCCTGTCCTGGGGAGTCTGTAACCAGTACACAACACGCACACACATGCTGGAATAGAATCCATAAAAGAAAAACAAACACAGAAGATATCATGGCATGTTCACGTCAGGATTAGCTAATTAGCTTGAAATTATAGAATCAAATCTTATAACATTTCTGAATGTAGACATGTTATTCTCTGTTGAGAAGCTCAGAGGCCCATTCACGAGTCATCTGGGGGAGTTTAGAGGCTTGGAGAAATCCACAGGCATACAAACCACATCCGACAAGCCAAACAGTGGTAATCAGCTGAGAAAAGGAAAGAACTTGTCTCCTCAGACAAATGCTTTCTCAGGTTACGATGGAAAGCAAACACAAGAATTCAAAAATAGAACCACATTCCCTTTCATAACCGCCGTTTACGATTACAGCCCGAATTAGTGTAAACTCCTCGTGTACTTCTTGTACCATGAAAATGCACTGCTCTCAGGAAACAAAAGGGCACTCTAGTCCTTTAGAGAAAAGGGATTGTTGTCACAAGCAACCTGTTGCCTGGCAACAAAACAGCAATGCCTCACACCTTTCTCCCAGTCATGGAAGCACACAGCCTCACCCTCGCCTGCTCATTCCTCCTGACTTACAAATGCAGGGTTCTTTTAATAGGGTCTGTGGTTGAAAGAACTGCATTTACAGTCCTAGTTTAAAACATGAGTCGTTATGAAGTCCTGTCAATTGCTAAGAACATAATCAAGTGGTCAGAGCCTGTGAAAAAGCCACAACATAAGACAAGAGGACCACTAGGCTGGTTCCTTTTTTTTTTTTTTTAACTATACTGAAGGTTTCTCAGAAGTGTTGCTCTTTTGCCCCTTAGCCAGGGGCACCAGGGTGGTCCTCTCCTCTGGCTTTCACACTTAGTGTGAAAATGGATGCCCTGGCCGGTTTGGCTCCATGGATAGAGCGTCGGCCTGCGGACTGAAAGGTCCCAGGTTCAATTCCAGTCAAGGGCATGTACCTTGGTTGCGGGCACATCCCCAGTGGGGAGTGTGCAGGAGGCAGCTGGTTGATGTTTCTCTCTCATCGATGTTTCTAACTCTCTATCCCTCTCCCTTCCTTTCTGTAAAAAATCAATAAAATATATTTTTTTTTAAAAAGAAAAGAAAATGGAATCACGCACCACAGCGTCCGATTCTAACTCCATTGGGGCAAACCCCAGTCCGTTTCAATGCCTCATTCATGCCATTGCCCAGTGTTCCGTCAAAGTGAACAATTCCTGTCCCTGTCAAATGCTGTGTGTCATAGAACCATGGGACACGATGTTTGGAAGTGCGTTGCTAACCAACAATGTATAGAACAGAGTGTATTGACTCAGTGATATGACTCACAGATAAATGACTTCACCCTCCGGACCTCACACTGGGTGTGCCACTGCTGTGGTTGACTCAGTGCTTAACCCTTCCAGATATGGGGAACTCCTCTCGCCTCCTTCGTCCTCAGTGGCCAGGGTCCCCGTGGAGGGCACTGCGGCTGGGGAGGATTGCCCGGCAGGTTACCTAGTCTCAGAGCAGGGTTCGTTGTTTCTCCATGTTCGCTCCACTAGCAACAGGGGCACTGATTGTGGGCAAATGCAAATTGCAGCAATTTGGCAATTCGATGGAAAAGCAGGCATGGCACACCCCTGGCAGCTCACATTCAAGGAAAGGTTCAGCATTCCACACGATTAAGCTGTCACTCCCTCCCATGTGTTACCTTTCCCAAGCAGGCGTTTACAGTGTGTTTTTCTTGTCAGCGTTCTGAGGTCCTCACCCGCTCCCCTCGCTGAGGGCCGGGATGGTGGGGAGTTCTGTCCGCCCTGCTCTGCGGACGGTCCGGGAAAGGCTTGTAAACACGCAGGCCCTCCCCCCCCTCCCCCCGGCACCAACACAGACCCCTTCAGCTGCAGCCATGAAGGACATACTCCCCGGTTTCTTTGTGATTTGATGACTTGTCATTTTCTTCCAATCTTCTTTGCTTTCGGTCGACTTGGCGGCAATAGCAAAGGCCAAAGTATTTAATTGGGCTCTGAAATGCGGGCCTAATTTCATTACTGCTAATGGAGGGCTGATGATTCCCGCAAGAATGAAGAATTTGTAGTCACAAGCTGGCCCAAGACGAAAGTAGGTTTGGTGTTTTTTTTTAAAAGACATTATTTTTAGAGTATTTTTAGGTTCACAGAAAAATTGAAGTGAAAGTACAGAGATTTCCCATATACCTCTGTTCCTACATATGCACACCCTCCCCCACTCTCAACACCTCCCACCAAACGGTACATTTGTTACACACGATGACCACACACTGACACATCGTCATCACCCAAAGTCCATAGTTTACAGCAGGGTCACTCTGGGTGGTGACCGTCCTGTGGACAAGTGTATACTGACACGTGCCCATCATTGCAGTGCCATCCAGGGTCATTTTATTGCCCTAAAAATCCTGTGCTCCACCTACTCATCTCTGCCCTCCCAGCCCTGGAACCCCTGATCCTTTTACCGGCTCCGGTTTTGCCTTTTCCAGAATGTCATAGAGTTGGAATCACACAGCGTGCAGCCTCTTCAGATGGGCTTCTTTCACTAATCATATGCACTTGCATTTCCTCTGTGTCTTTTCATGGCTTGGTAGCTCATTTCTTTTTAGCGATGAATGATAGTCCATTGTCTATATACACCAGTTTATTCATTCGCCGATTAAAAGACATCTGGTTGCTTCCAAGTTTGAATAAAGCAGCTATAAATGTCCATGTGCAGGATTTTGTGTGGACATAAATCTTCAACTCCTTTAGGTAAATACCAAGGATCACCGTGGCTGATTGTGTGGTGAGAATGATCAGTTTTGTAAGAAATCACCAAACCGTCTTCCAAAGTGACTATAATTTTGCATTTCTACCAGCAATGAGTGAGAATTCCTGTTCCACATCCTTGCCAGCATTTGGTACCAGCGATGAGTGAGAATTCCTGTTCCACATCCTTGCCAGCATTCGGTGTTGTCAGTGTTTTGGATTTTGGCCATTCTCATAGGAATTCCTTTTAATTTGCATTTCCCTGATGACAGAGGATGTGGAGCATCTTTTCCTATCTTACTTGCCACCTGTATATCTTCCTTGGTGAGGGGTCTGCTAAGGTTTGGCCCGTTTTTAACCAGGTGGTTTGTTTTCATGTTGAGGGGAATAGTTGTAAGGAGTAAGTTAATCTCTTCATCATCTAAACGCCCAGATGTGTCGGCTGTGCCCCTAGACCCCAGGACCCACCTCTGTCCCCTCTCCCCTGGTGACCTCAGCAAGCACGTTACAGCTCTCATGCTCAGTTTTCTTCCCATAAAAATTAAGATCATAACAGTCCTTGTGTCTAGATCAAATTGTACAGATTAAATAAAATGACGTTGATAATGCCCTCAGCACAGTGCCTGTCATAAGGTAAGAGCTCAGGAAGCATTACTCTTTATTAATAAGAAGCGAACCGTAGAGTGGAACTATCAAATGAACCTGGACTTTAGAATAGGAGTGTTGACCGGTTTGGTTTGTATATTGGTTTGCTAGGAATGCCGTAACAAAATACCGCAGACTGGGCTTAAATAGCAGATTTCTTTTCTCACCATCGCGGAGAATATGACTCTGAGATCAAGCTTCCACAGGTTCTGTTTCTTCTGAGGCCTCCCTCCTGGGCTTGCAGACGCCGCCTTCGCTGTGTGTCTCCCTTCAAGATTCTATATACATATCTATACTATACATATCTATATACATATCTATATCCTGCTCCTAATACGGACTCCAGTCCTGTTAAATTAGGGCCCACCACAATGCCCTAATGTTAATTTAATTACCTCTTTAAAGGCCTTACCTCCAAATATAGTCACATTCTGGGGGGTTAGGATTTCAGCATATGACTTTGGGGGACATGGGGGGAGGAGGAGACACAATTTAAACTGTAGCCATCTGGACAATCCATCTACTTTTGTTTGGCTTTTTCATGGCTATGAGCTGAGCTTTGAAGAGACCAGGAAAAGGAATCCTCTCTGCTCTGCTCTGCCCATTCTGTGCTCCACTCCCCAGGGCTTGGCGCCGGGAGCTGGCACTGGGAGCTGGCACAACAGAAGCTGCCTTGTGAAATGGAATCCAGAGTGCACAGCCCATGCGCTGTGGGTTGAATGTGTCCCCCAAATTCAAATGTCAGAGTCCTAATGCCCAGGCCTCAGAAGGCCACCCCGTTGGAGGTGAGGTCCTTTCGAGGTGATCGGCGTTCAGATGAGGTCGAGGGTGGGCTCAAACCCAGTATGACTGTTGTCATCATAGGGGGAAGTTTGGACCCAGAGGCGCACATACAGGAAGAGACGCAGACTCATCGACAAGCCAAGAGGGAGCCCGGAGCGACCTCCCCCTCAGCCTCGGAAGGAGACACCTGGGCCTGGACGTTCCTAGGGACCGTGAGGAAACAGTGCCTGTTGTGTAACCTCCCAGACTGGGGAGCTGGTCCCAGCCCTAGCAGGGCCGCCCATGTTTCCTCATTCACTGACAACGTTTCACGGTTGCTAGGGTGAGCTGGAGATGCGACGACGAGGATACACGTTTCCTGTCCTTTAGGCTTCGGGGTGGGGGCTGGGGGGAGCACAATTACTTAAAAAAAACCATTTGGGTGCAGTGTGGCTGGTGTTCCATTGCCTTGTTTTTCTGGAAATACATTTTCAGCTTTGATTTTAAGTTGGTGGCAAAACACACTTCTGCCAAGAAGGAATCATTCTCTGCAGAACGGGGCGAGGGGCTGTTGGGCCTCCCTCAGCCTTCTGCCCCCTGTCCCCTGACCTACTCCCCGTCCCTCTGGCCGCCCCGTCCTGCGCCCACAGAGTCCTGGGGAAGGAGAATCCGGGCCTGGGCAGCTCAGTCCGCCCCACCCGCCTGCCTCCAGCAGCCCAGTGACTTCCCAGTTTCCGAAGAGAAGTCCAGCTCCCGCGGTGGCAACACCCGGGCCCAGCTCCTGCTTCGGCCACGCTGGCCTCCCGCCCGGCCAGGGCCTCGGCTTGTGGTTCCTCCTGCCGGAATCTCTTCCCTCCGTGCAGCCCGGTCAGTCTGCCACCCTCCCTTCACATCTTGTTTATTCACCATTTCTGCTAGAGCGCTTTCCTCAAGGGCCCAAGTCAGGGCGAATCTCCCTAAATTCACAGCACTAACACCACGGACATCTATCTTCTTATGAGAGGCGTCATTGCTCACTTATTTGCACCATTGATACTTCTAAGCTCTCTGAAGCATGTCTGTATCCGTTCACTAAAATACCCTCGGCGCTCGGCACAGTCGGGGCTCAGGGACCACTGGTTGACAGAATCAGCGAATGAACGAGGGAGGGTCAGCGCTGACCGTTAGACTTTCCAGCCTGGGAGGCAAGCTGTAATGTTTGAAAATAGTAAAGTATTGGTGACTGTGGGCAATGTCAGCACAAATCTGAGTATTAGTGTGAACACAAACTGCAAAGTTGTTTATTGTTCAGTAACTCTTCTTACCTGTGAGAGTTAATTTCTTCCTCCCACACTTTGAATCTATTTCCTGGATATTTACTTAACAGTCTGTTCACTACAAAAGTCTCTCATACACAGTTAGAGAATTTTTAAGTAAGTCTGAATTTCACTTTGTAAAATAATCAGACAAGTTACCATGACAAGTTACTAGGTTTCACTGTTAGGCTAGGGATTTTCTAGGCCTTTCTAACTTAGTTTAAATTAATTGAATGAGGGTGAAGGACTGTAGGGCCAAGGTGTGCCTGCTCCATGATTTATCTACCAAGTGTTTATTGGCTTGTGCTGGGGTAGAGGGTTATGAGTCTAGAGGCCTGGCCCTGGTGGGGCTGCTGACCTATCACCGGGCACATAAATGTACACAAATGTTACCGCGGCCAGATAAGGGCTTGCAGAGGAATGTGCAAATGCTGTCACCTTCACGGCAGATGGAAAGCCCGAGACTTGCACAGTGACCCCAGCTCGCCCCATTTCAATAGGTATCACAATTAGAGAAGGAAATACATACACTGAATAGGACCAGACTGTCTGCCCATTTAGCAAAAACAAATAACTAGATATTCATCCGTCCTGACCTTTTAGGAAGAGCAAGCTGATGCGGTCATCTTCCATGAGAAAATCACTGCTGCTCCTTGTGGTCTCTTTGTGCCCCTACCCCTTCCTCCGTGGGCTGGGCCTTTCCCCGGGGTTTAATGATCGCTTCGCTCTATGCTTGGTCTTTTGGCACCTGCCCATTTAGCAAAAACAAATAACTAGATATTCATCCATCCTGACCTTTTAGGAAGAGCAAGCTGATGCTGTCAGCTCCCATGAGGAGATCACTGCTGCTCCTTGTCGTCTCTTTGTGCCCCTACCCCAAGGGTGGGCAAACTTTTTGACTCGAGGGCCACAATGGGTTCTTAAACTGGACTGGAGGGCCGGAACAAAAGCATGGATGGAGTGTTTGTGTGAACTAATATAAATTCAAAGTAAACATCATTACATAAAAGGGTACGGGCTTTTTTTTTTTTAGTTTTATTCATTTCAAACGGGCCGGATCCGGCCCGGATCCGGCCCGCGGGCCGTAGTTTGCCCACGGCTGCCCTACCCCTTCCTCCGTGGGCCGGGCCTTTCCCCGGGGTTTAATGATTGCTTCACTCTATGCTTGGTCTTTTGGCACTGAGCTCCCTAAGGGAGGGGGATTAATATTCCCGAAATCGCCTGACTTGTCGGCGATCCTCCTTGATTTCTGTTGAAAATACAACATAACTAATTTCCTGTTTAGATATGTAAGAATTTGGAGTGAACGGGGAAGCCATAATCTTAAGATACAGATTCAGTCTTTCAATTAGGTTTGGGCAGTATATCCCACACCTATCTAAGCAGCAGGGAAATTGGGAGGAAATAAAAACGTTAACCCATTCATCGCAAGTGCTCTTCTGGCTACAAGCACACGCTTTACTAGCCGCGTCTATTCTGACCCCATTGGGTAAAACTGCTTTGGTGAGTCAGAATGTCTTCTCAGTGGCATTCAATCGGAGGCCGGGAGGAAGTGAGAGTCAGACAGCAGGGAGAGGGTCCTGTGCAGGGGCCAGGAGTGTGCCCAAGAGCTGATGTGTAGAAGCTTTTCTTTTTTAAAAAACAGGAGCAACACCTTCTCAGTTCATTTCAAGTGACCTCAAACATTGCTTAGCCCGGAGTTGCTCAGTGATTACAGTTCTGAGAGGAGCTCCATATGGATTGGTCACCCTGGAAAGATTTAAAATTCTTCTTTTCTACTGATTTATACATTCTAGCAGCAGATACGTATTTTGGCGGGAGGGTAAGGAATTGGGAGAAATGCAGGCCGATGAGAGGGAACAGAATTTTCTGGGTGGAACTTCTGGGAAAACTCTTTAAAAAGGGCCATATCACCTTTTGCCCTTCGCCCTTCCCTGACAGGATTCTAGAAGCTGAGCATTTACCTTGCAATCACCTGGCAACCAGCGTGGGGGACAAAAGCCACACGCAAAGGATCGCTAAGCAGAAGGCTAGAAGGAGCCGGATGGCCCCCGGCTGCCTTCACACACCTGAACCATCCAGCCTCAGACTCCTCGTGTGGGGCGCAGAAGCCAAAGCAGCCGTGGCGCGCTGAGCCAGTCTGTCTGGCGTGACGTTACCCTCAGCCAAGTGAGATGCTAATGGTCCCACTGCGACACGGATGCTTCTTCCAGATGTGAAGATGGACTTGGTGCTTAATAGGATGCGCGGGAGGGTGGCTGAGTCAAAACTCATGGTTGCACTTCGCCAGGAAGGAAACTGGTTGGAAGAGAATCTAGTTCTTGCTCTTTCATTTCCACAAAGTCCAGGGACCGGTCACCCGTGTCGGGGCAGGGGACCCGGGGCCTGCAGCACTGACAGGGACTCCGTTTACTTACCGTGGAGAGGGACATGGCCCAGGCCCAGCTCTCCCACTGCTGTCCAGGTGGCTAATGTGGTTCCTGTGGCTGTACCTCTGCAGCACCCATAGCACTTTTGTTAGGTTTAATTCTTTATTTTTATGTTTTATTGATTTCAGGGAGAGGAAGGGAGAGGAAGAGAGGGATAGAAACATCAATAAGAGAGAATCATGGATTGGCTGCCTCCTGCACGTCTTCTCCTGGGGATCGAGCCTGCAACCCGGGCATGTGCCCTGACTGGGAATCGAACCATGACCTCCTGTTTCATGTGTCAACGCTCAACCACTGAGCCACACCGGTCAGGCTGTTAGGTTTAGTTTTTTAAGGTGCCTTTACACAGCTTTCCACGTGTGAAATGGTTAGGGATGAAAGCCTGTTCTCACAAGTGTGAGAGAGGAAAGATTTGCTGTAAATGCCAGCACTTTGAGAAAATTCTGGGTAATATTATAGAAAAGTCTTGGAAATTCTAGATAATATCTAATCAATTCTCAGTGAATTGTATTTTTTTTTAATTTTCCTTCTGCTCAGTCATTGTCTGCTCAGAAAATCCAAACTGATTGAAATCTGAGCCCAGACGTAAATTAGGAAGCTTGTTTGCTAAGAAAAAAATAATCATCACGTGCCTCACAGGTGATCTTAGATTTTGGACCAGACACACACGCAAATAGCACACGTGGAGAACATAAGCTGGTCCAAGGTGCCACGCACACTTAGGTTCATCTTCGTCATCGGTGTGACCAATTCCAGGCCGACAGTATTTCTTAGAGCAGGGGTCCTCAAACTACGGCCCGCGGGCCACATGCAAATACAAATATTGTATTTGTTCCCGTTTTGTTTTTTTACTTCAAAATAAGATATGTGCAGTGTGCATAGGAATTTGTTCATAGTTTTTTTTTAAACTATAGTCCAGCCCTCCAACGGTCTGAGGGACAGTGAACTGGCCCCCTGTTTAAAAAGTTTGAGGACCCCTGTCTTAGAGGATTGGCTTATGTTATCTTTCAGATACCCTAGCAATGGAAGTATTGGCAAAACAGGGTTTTAAAAAAATTACTAATGTATTTGTCTGAGCTTTCTTCTTTCAATAAAAGCACTGATATGCA
>NW_005365155.1:3604985-3612059 GCF_000412655.1 Myotis brandtii | reverse complement strand
CATGTCTTTAATTTTCCGAGGAACACGATTATTTGTTATGGCCACCTCTTCCCTCCTGACTCTCTGCTTTGGACAGTGACTAGTATTCCACTGGCGCTCATCGAATGGTTTTTGAATGGATGATAGTACGATAGTGGCAAGAACTGCTGCAAGTTATTACTGCAAGTGACAGGGAGATGAGTTCATACCACTTCCTGTCCCTTTAAGGCAGACAGAGGATCTTCAGTGTGATCTGAAATTATCTAACATTTGTAAGTTACAGGGTTCCTTTATAGCTTGTGGGCAGTTAACATCCCCCCGACATGGGTCAGAATTAAATACACCCATATTTGCACTTAATGACAAAACAAAAATAGACAAGAACAAGAAATACAACCATTAATATTAGGAAATAACATGACATTATTTTATATTTTGAGGTTTTTAAAATTGTGGTTAAAAAATGAGGTAGAATTTACCATCATAACCATTTTAAGAGCACAGCACAGCCGTGTTAACTGTGCGGACAGTACTGTGCAACAGGTCTCTAGAACTTCCCGTCTTGCAGAACTGAAACTATGCTCATTGCATAGCAGCCCTCCCCCCGCCCCACCCCGGCTTCTCCCCCTCCAGCCCAGCAACCACCCTTCTACTTTCTGTTTCTAAGAGTCTGACTAGTTAGCACCTTAGATAAGAGGAATCACTTCCACATACTTGCCTTTGTGTGACTGGTTTGTTTCACGTAGGGGTCACTGATGTCCATGTCCTGCGGGTTCGTCCACGTTGTCGCATGTGGCAGGGTTGCTCTCTCTCTCTTCAAGGCTGAATAATACTCCACTGCATGCACAGGCCACATTCCCTTTATCTGTTGACGGGCATTTATTTGCTTCCACGTCTTGGCGATGGGGAATGATGCTGCGTTAACACCAGCGTGCCAGTCTCTTCAAATCCTGTCTCCAGTTCTCTCGGGTGGGCGCGCTGCAGTGGGAGCTGAGGGAGGTGGCCTGTTTCTGAGGAAGCGCTGTCTTGTTTTCAGAGCATTGCAGCGTTTTACGTCCCCCAGAGGGGACGGGGCTTCAGTGTCTCCACATCCTCCCCAGCGCCTGTTCTTTCTGCTTTTTGTTTTGTTTTGTTTTTTTGATGGAGGCCATTCCTAAGGGGTATGAGGCGATATCTCATTATGGCTTTGATTTGTTGAAAATGTATTGAAATGGTTTTCTGAAAGGAGTTGCCATGTTCACCTAAAATGCCACTGTGATGAACATAATAGGTGTGGGGACCTGCCAACAGTACTGACCTCGTCCTGGCTGCCATCCAAGCTACAGGTGAAGTTTTAGGGACTTTTTACTGTGAATTAAATGCTCTCCAATAGGCTCTATATTTACCGTGTGGTTTATCAGTGAGATGATTGGTCAGCTTTTGCTAATAATTATCTAGGTTTCTGAACGTGGAATTCAGCACTTTTACAAAATCCTGTTAAGACAATATAATCTCATGCCCTGTATTGCAGAGTTACACTTGCCTGAGTAAATGCAAATGCAGTAAATAAGCCAGAAGGGAAACAATGCAGTAATCACTGTAGCACTCGGATCCAGGCCATGCCAGTCCGGGCTTGCTTTCCTGACTCACTGCAGTTTGCTGTCCCTTCTCTTTACAGGCCCCGATCTCTCCCACACGAGAAAAAGGACGTCGGGCGCTCTTCTTGCCCCAAAGGATGTGAGCTCTTTATTCTTGGACCTCATCGCACTCTGCACCCCCGGCAGCCCCCCGGGTGTCTGTGCACATCTGTTCTTGCCCTCCTGGCTCTACTGGAGACACACATTGAACAGCAAAGCTGCTCGCTTGGTGCAGTGTCGGTGTTGAGCCCCACACGGTCCCTGACGCAGCGATGTCTGACTCAGCCGAGTGGGTCTGGGCTGAAATTCCATCATGAACTTCTTTCCTGAAAATCCGCATCATTTTGTGTATCTCCTTGAAACTTAAAGGAGTTGCTGGTGAGCTTCTCCGTGGAAGGACTTGTTTTGTTTGAAGTCCAAGGAGGCCACACAGGCCAGTCAGAGTTTGTTCTTAAGCAGAGGAAACCCCTGGAAGGAAGCACATGACGTGGGTGTGGATGAAATACAGGGTAAGCGATGCAGGTCTGAGCCTGTGGCCGATGAACACCGGGCCGTAGACATACTCCCTCGTTTCTAATAGTAATTTTTCACTTCTTGTTGTAAAAATGAAAATCACAACAGAGCAAAGCTGTGGCCGTGCTCGACACGTTGTCACGTGCTGTGGAAACGCATCTTCAAGGACTAGCAACAGCGGGACATACATACTAACAGCTGGCACCCCGACCGTGTTCTTTCTTGATGCGGCCGATGGGATCAGCGCCACTGGGAAGAGGAGGAAACTTGGGTCATGAGGTCGCCCCGCTCCTCCAGGTAGAGTTCTGTCTTGGACGCGGGGCTCTGGTGCCACCTCCTCGCTGTGCCCACACCGGCCTCTCCGGAGGAGAATCTGGACTTCACCGAAACCAGGAGGGTCCCGAACTCCAGCCACGCTCTGGTTGCGCACGTTCATTCCCGCTGAATATATTCCACCAGAAAGATGCTTGTCTCCTCTGGCCCCTGTCCCCGGCCCTCTGCATGCTCGTGTGCGCACACACACACACATTCACACTCTCACACACGCACAGCCTAGAGAACAAGAATGGTGTGGAGTCCCTGTCTGCTCCAACCTCACATTCCCACAGAGCCAGCCAGGATTCCATGCTTTGTCCTCACATTCCCACAGAGCCAGCCAGGATTCCATGCTTCGTGGGGGCCGTGTGTGTGTGTGTGTGTGTGTGTGTGCCAGAAATCTCCCTCCATCAGAGCAGGGAAGGGCAGCTGCCACAGGCCACCTCAGCAATTCCCACGATGCCCGGGAGCTGCAGGGTCTCAGGGCCGTGGCCATGGCTTCCCTGCCCTGGGAAAGCTCACTAGCTCTGGTTCCGGGCCTGCCAGCCGGTAAATATTTATTAGAGGACGTGGTGACTGCGTTTATTCACTGAGTATCTGCTCTGTTCCACACACTGTTAATGATCATGGTTACAGTTTCCTGGACACTCACCTTTGTGGGAACTGACTCTCATTAATACCGCAATGACTCCAGGCGTGGTGACTGTACAGGTGAGACAGGCAGGTGGCCTAGGATCTCGCTCAGGTTTATACAGAGGGTGAGTGACGAACCCGGCCTGTTTCCCTGCAGAGCCACCGGCCTTAGGCAAGGACCTGGGGCCAGATACTCTCACACCAGGTGTGAGGGGTTGAATTGTGGGCCTCGCTCAGGTTTATACAGAGGGTGAGTGACGAACCCGGCCTGTTTCCCTGCAGAGCCACCGGCCTTAGGCAAGGACCTGGGGCCAGATACTCTCACACCAGGTGTGAGGGGTTGAATTGTGGGCCCCCCCCCCCCCCCGAAAAGATATGTTGCAGCCCTGGCCCCAGTACCTCCGAGTAAGACCTTATTTGGAAATGGGGTCATTGCACGTGTCATTAGTTAAGGTAAAATGAGGTCTGATGGAAGCAACCTGACCCCTTAATCCAATATGGCTGGTGTTCTTACAAGAAGGAGAGAGAGCAGTGATGACGAGGCAGAGACTGCAGTGATGTGGCCACAAGCCAACGGCTGCCCGAGGCTACAGGAGCTGGGAGAGACCGGGAAGCACCCGCCCACAGGTTTCCCAGGAAGCACAGCCCTGCGACACCTGCCTGGGCTCAGCCTCTGGCTCCGGAACTGGGAGACGGTACATTTCTGTTGTTTCAAGCCACCAAGTTTACGACACGTAGTTACCGCAGCCCTGGGAACACATGCACCAGGCAGATAGGAAGCTCCGAGGAATCCCTCTGCTGTACAGGAAAACACCGGGGGAAACCCGGACAAGGAGGAAGGAGAGCTTGCAGCCTTTGCGCCTAGTCCTCCAGAGTGAGGAGGTGGGTGGGGGCGCTGGGAAGGTACAAGCCCAGGCCAGGCCAGGGCAGGGGCGTCTGCGTGGCCTGGGAGAGCCCGACGCCCCTGGGGTGAAGCCCTGGTGGGGAGAGAGACCGGTGGGGTGACTCTGGGGGTCGGTAGCCCGTGGGGACCCGTGGCCTGCCCGGTGGCGGCCTGGGAATACAAGCCAGGATTCTTGGACGACTCCCGAGTGAGTGGGTATGGAGAAGGCCAGGCTGCTCCCCGAGTTACCTCCAGGCCGAGCCAGCCTGCACCGTCCTGGCCTGTGTACTCGGGGCCCCTCGCGGACGGCACAGCGCGCTGCATTCGTTTTTCAGAGTTTACGCTGAAAACGTTCACCAAATTATAACTGCATGGGAAGGAAGTACCACTCTGAATTCTAGAATAAAATTTTTAACTTTGTGAAGGACCCTTCAGGGTTATTGATCAAACAGTGAGTGCGATACTAAGAAACGAGAGTTAAGCTCAGCCTGTCCTGGCCGGAGCCCAGCAGAGATCTCTATGAGAGCCAGGGCTCATTACGGACTCCATGAAGAGCCGTGTTGAAGAGGAACCCCGAGGGGAGGCGTGCCCTACGGGTTATGGAGATCCGCACAGAGCCATGTGCAGCAAGAGGCAGGAGGGCACGGACTGGGAGCGGGACACGGGAACTTCCTGCCCCGTAAAGATGACTACAAATCACTGGGAGGATGGGCCCTGAGGGAATTCGGAAACCGCCTCCCTCCCGCATTCCACGAGGGGTGAGGGGGCACTCTCCAGGGGAAAACTAAAAAGTCAATGGGAGCCTGGCCAGTGTGCTCAGTGGATAGGGCGTCGGCCTGTGGACTGAAGGGTCCCAGGTTCAGTTTTGGCCAGAGGCACATGCCCAGGCTGTGGGCTTGATCCCCAGTGTGGAGTGTGTGAGAGGCAGCCAAACAATGATTCTCTCATCATTGATGTATATATCTCTCTCTCCCTCTCTGAAATCATTAAAAATATATTTAAAAATAAATAAAATTTATATTTAAAAATAATTAAAAAATAAAAAGTCAATGGGAGAAAATGAAGGGGAATGTTTTTCTGAAATAAGGGAAGAAAATACTTCTAAAATTGAATGTTAAGAACACAAAACTCTAAGGGGAAAACCCCGAATAACTTCGAGTAGAAAGATCAAATTCAACAGCGTGGACAAAATTAGTTTAGCTAACAGAGAACATATTTGCAATGTCTAAAACTGACAGGATTAACAGCTAGGAAACTAGCAAACAGCAAGAAAACCCCAACAAAAATAGGCAAAGCAAAGGAATAATTTCCAAATAAGGAACTCCGACAGGCCAGCAGAGTGGAGACACTCAGACATGCTAGAGATCAGAGGAATGCGGAGTAAACAGTAATGAAGTGCTATGTACTCGTGTCACCACTAAGTGCGGTGGGGGACGGCGATGGGCACCCCCTGCCCGCCTGGGGTGCGGTGCGGGAGCCATGCTGGTTCTTTTCTGTCGATATTTACGTATTCGAACTCTTCAGCGAGGTGACCAGACCCCTCGGTTCGCCTGGGACAGTCTTGGTTATGCCTCTTGTCCTCTCATGCCCTGAACTGTCCTCGCTTGGATGATAAGTTACATGGCAACCTTCCCAGGATCAACGAATTCACTCGTGGTTGTTTGTCCCACGGAAGTGCTCAAGTCCACAGGACGTGTACGCAGTATTCGTGGCATCGGTGGAGGTAGCCTGAATGCCCAGCGTCGGAGGGAGGACAGTTGAGACATGTGGATACAGACAAGAAGGACTGAGGTGCCAGGGCAGGGATTAGTGCCCCCCTGACCCCCGCAACACGGTGAATAAGGAATAAGAAAGCAGTGCCGAGGGGGGGAGAGAATCAGAGGGAGATGCCCGACCGTTTCTCCTTCACACACATTAAAAGGATGTGTACACACACAATACACATTTTGCAGAAAATACACATAAACAGAGGTACTCATTAAACAGGATGACGAGGAAACAGAAATGGAAAGAAAAAGGAGTAATTACAACGAAATTCCCCCATTGCTGCATCTGGGCCGGTACCGTTAAGAACTCGCCACTGTGGGAGCCGCAGAGGAAACCACACCAACGGGGTAGCAACCTCGCCTGAGCGCTGCCCTGGGCCAGATGCCCAAGCAGACCAGGGAGGGAGGGCATGCGTCTTCAAGGAGCCGTAACCACGGTCCTGCCTTAAATGAAGACTTTTACTAATGAAAAATTCCCTCTCGGCCCTGGCCGGTGTGGCTCAGCGGATAGAGCGTCGGCCTGCGGACTGGAGAGTCCCAGGTTCGATTCCGGTCAAGGGCACATGCCGGGGTTGTGGGCTCGATCCCCAGTTGGGGGCGTGCAGGAGGCAGCCGATCAATGATTCTTTCTCATCATGGATGTTTCTCTCTCTCCCTCTCCCTTCCTCTCTGAAATCAATAAAAACATCTTTTTTAAAAAGATGCTTTAACATAAAATTCCCTTTCAATACGTGGGCCGAGTAAGTCTAGTCTTAAATGTTCTGAGAGTAGCTACAGTATTTGGGAGAACGGAGTCCAGTTTGTTATTAGGGGAAGCTTGTGTCCTGAGTAGTGTGTGAAAAGGGAAACGATGTCGCTGCTGAAGATGGGCGTCCCCGATGGAGAAGGTGAGAGAAGTCGGGAGGGACGGTGAGGTGCTCCGAGGGGCAGGAGGTGGGAGGGAAGAGGCCGGCCTGGATGGCACAGACAGCAGGCTCCCCTCAGATTTTACAGGGACTGAGACATATAGATCAGAAGCCTTACTGGTTGAGGGGACCTTGAGGTCTCTAATGGGAAGAAATCTTCATTTGTTTCAGGAGACAGAATGAGCAGGACATTTATGGCGCTGGAAGGATACTTGGGGTGGGGGGTCATTGTCAGCTGGCGTGGAACAGCCTGGGAGAGAGAGATTAGAGGCACCTGAGGTGGTTTGAAGGCATCTAATAAATAATGACCCCCCTCCCCCTCTGGGTTCTGAAACAACACAGGAAACCCTGCGGGCTGATGGTCGATCAGGCCGTGTGCAGCCTAGATCTGTGGGCCAGGGGGCATCCTGGAACTGAACCGCAGAGCTAGAGAGACCTGCCACCTCGTGTGTGTGTGGGGGGGG
>NW_005365155.1:3596539-3604886 GCF_000412655.1 Myotis brandtii | reverse complement strand
GGCCTGTGCTTCCTGGGCTCCCAGATGGCCCGGCCCTAGGACGTGTGTGGTTTGAAGGGCCAGAGCGTCCTCTTGGCCGGTAGGCTGGCTCCCGAGAGAAAGCGAGGTAGGGCCCGGCTCCGGTGGCCAGGTTATCCCTCCCAACGCACCAGTCAGATCACATGAGACCTTCTCCACGGAGGGGACAGAAGGGCCGACGTGTGCCCCACGACCCTCAGAGGCAAGGACATGGCCTGTCTTCCGCGCGGAAGCTGTGTCCCCCTCCGAGATGGGGTCTTCTCGGAGGTAAATTCTGGAAGGCGGGGGCCTGGCATTGGGATAAAGGGGAGAGAACAGATGACATCAGAATTCGAAGCTTCAGGAAATTCACAAAACCCGGTTTGTCCGCGTTCCTAACTGTTTCATCCCCCCTGGCCACCCAGCCCACGCCCTCACGTTGAGGAGAGAGAGGATGGCAAACCCCGCTCTGAGGCTTAAAATAGCGCCTGACTGTGGGTGGGCAGTTTTGCTTTTTCTTGCGTAAAAATAATTTCAAAGTGAAAGCAAGTCTTAGGAAACACATGCCTAGTGTCCCGTGTCCTCAGGTGGTCAGGTGTCCTTACAAGAAGGCAGCCTGGAATGTCAGCGACTGGGTCCGACGCGCCCACGGTGTTCAAGGTCACCTCTGTGGACTTGCAGGGTTCGCAGGAGAGGCCAGTGACAGGCCGTGGGACGTTGTTGGTCCAGATGCAAAACCCAACTTGCTGGCGAGGAGCCGTGTGGAGACCTGCGAGCTACTCTGTCTTGTTGAGCGAGTGTAGAAAGGGCGAGTGAGGAGCCGGGCAGACAGTTGGAGAATTGTCACTCTTGATAAGTCAAGGACTTACACAAAAGGGGTCCCCTTGTCCCCTCATCCCCTCGTTTGTGGTGGACACCACCCTGAGCTTTTTTTTTAAGTCAGCTTTTGACAATCCAAAAAAAGAGGAAAGAAAGGAAAAGAAAGATGATGGTTTTTATTTTATTTTTATTTTTAAATATATTTTTATTGATTTCAGAGAGGAAGGGAGAGGGAGAGAGAAACATCAATGATGAGAATCATTGATCCGCTGCCTCCTGCACGCCCCCTACTGGGGATCGAGCCCGAAACCCAGGCACTGTGCCTTTGACCGATGCTCTAACCACTGAGCAAGCCATCTAGGGCAAAGGTGATGGTTTTTAAATGTTTATTGTTTATATTTTGCAACTAAACAGCTAGTTAATAAATCTAATGTATTGGGAGATCGTTCGTTTCACATACGTGGATTTTTTTCCATATGAAACGTCAAGATTAAGCCCTGCTCAGAGGAGACACAGCGACTTTAGGAGGAGGGCTAGGCGGGTTGGATTGCTTTGTTTCTTTCTTTTTATTTTTTTTATTAAAAAACATAAAGAAAACGTGGTAAAATATCACCCTTTGTTAAATCTGGATAGAGGGTACAGAGTTGTCTATTGAATTATTTTCTGAAGATTTAACACTTTATAATTTTAGAAAGATCACAAAAGAACACGCTCTCTGATGGTGTGGAGCAGACAGAAAGACCTCATTTTCTGAGGAAACTACCACGTGATCACGTGCCCATGCCCCGGGCGCCGGGCGGGCTCTGGCTACGTGACCCCCTGGCTTGAGCCTTGATCTGCTCTGAGTAAGTTTCTGCTCTTCGCTGTCCAGCATGGCGTCTCCCTGCAGCCTGGTGTGCGCTGCACCTCACCCCCTCCCTCCTATCGGCTGTGCCCGCAAAGGGCCAATCAGGCCTGTTAGAACCCCACCTAAGACTGGAATTCAAAAGCTTTAAGAGAAACCTAGGAGATTCTACACAGTGGAGTTCCCATTTTTAAAAACATATTTTTCCCGTCTCTGGTTTTCGATGGTGGTTTGCGCAGCTGGGATGTAGGTTAGTAACAAGTTCCCCAGGTTGGCGATCCGGCAGAGGGCAGGGTGGTGAGCGGGGAAGAGAGCGAACCCGGGGGACTGGCTGGCACTGCCTAGCAGTGCTCCTTCGTTCCTTTATCAACGCATATTCCTGGCGCATCTGCAAGGCCCCAGACATAGGAGCCGCATTGCCTGGGGGGGCGGGGGGTTCACAGAAAGTAAAGAGGCAAACAAGCAGGTGCCCTCCACGGTCCAGCAGGTAACGTGGCAGGAGCAGGGGGGTGGCGGGGAGATGACCCAGGAGGAGCAGGAGGCACAGAGCACAGCTCAGGCAGGAGCAGAGGGGTGGAGGGGAGATGACCTGGGAGGCAGCAGGAGCCAAGGAAGGGGCTTAAATTCTACTCTAAAACCCATCGGCGGCCCTAGCAGGTTTGGCTCAGTGGATAGAGCGTTGGCCTGCGGACTGAGCAGTCCTGGGTTCGATTCTGGTCAAGGGCACAAGCCTGGGTTGTGGACTCGATCCCCAGTAGGGGGCATGCGGGAGGCAGCCGATGCATGATTCTGTCATCATTGATGTTTCTATCTCCCTCTCCCTTCCTCTCTGAAATCAATAAAATTTTTTTAAAAAACACAATACATTGGCGGGGGGTTGGGAGTGAGACACAATCTGAGATTCTGAAATGGCCGGTAGGCCTGTTGGACGGGTGCACAGGGAAAGAGGAATTCAGGCCGACTTCTAGGTTCGGGACTAAGTAACAGGCCAATGGTTACTTAGCCGTCTGGGGAGGCCTCCTGTGCCTTCCCTGGGCCTCCTTCCCTGCCCTCCAGTCACTGTGCTGTTTGTTAGCAAAGGCTTGCCGGGGCCACAGTTTTCGAAAAACCGAGAATCCTTGAGACACCGAGTCACAGCTGCTGCTTGAGAGAGAGGTCAAGATGACCTCTGGGACCTGGGATCCGATCAGGTGACTTAGGAAGAGAATGTGCAGAGATAAGGGCCCTGAGCTGGGGGTGGGGTGAGGTGGGGTGGGGGAACCTCAAAAGAGGAAGCAGGAGGAGGTGGAAGAGGAGAAAACAGAAACCCTATGTGTCCAAGGTGGCTTAGGTAAGCGGGAGCGGTAAGAGGAGGCGGAGAAGTTTGGCCTCTGGATTTGGCAAGATGGCGGTCACCGGCAATCTTGAGAAATTGGGGCGTCGGAGGGTGGACAATTAATTTATTCTCTGTGGGGCTGTTTCCTCCCTAAATTGAGGGTATCAAAATAGATGGTGTGTAGGGTCCCCCCCATGACCTCCTCCCACCATATGGAAAACTTTCTTATGAAAGTTTATTTTAAAAAAATAGAAATTTTTTTCAAAAAAAATACCCCCATAAAATGATCAAGAACCAGAAACACCAATCAGAAAGGATATATGCACCCCTATGTTCATAGCAGCACAATTCACCATAGCTAAGATCTGGAAACAGCCTAAGTGCCCATCAGTAGATGAGTGGATTAGAAAACTGTGGTACATCTACACGATGGAATACTATGCTGCTGTAAAAAGGAAGGAATTCTTACCATTTGCAACAGCATGGATGGAACTGGAGAGCATTATGCTAAGTGAAATAAGCCAGTCAATGAAGGAAAAACACCACATGATCTCACTCACTCATGGATAATAAAGACCATTATAAACTTATGAACAAAAATAGATACAGAGGCAAAGCTGCCTCGAACAGACTGTCAAACTACAGCGGGAAGGCCAGGGAAGGTAGGGGGGCGGGAGGGGAGTGGTAAGAGATCAACCGAAGGACTTGTATGCATGCATATAAGCATAACCAATGGACATAAGACACTGGGGGGTAGGGGAGGCCAGGGGATTGTCAAGGGCAGGGAAAAAGGAGACATATGTAATACCCTTTGTAATACTTTAAGCAATAAAACAATTTTTAAAAAATGATCAAGAATAAAAGAAGCTGTGCTATTTGGGAATTTATTAGTCTAACAAGTTTTGCAGTCATCCGTACCCTTTTACATAAAAATGATTATGGTTATTTATGCAAATTATTTAAAAACCAAGGAAGCAATTAAAATAGAATACCTAGTGGCCAGAATTTTTCTTAGCAGACCCAAATTATATAAGGTGTACCATCAAAATAGCAGGAGGCAGCTAATCAATGATTCTCTCTCATCACTGATGTTTCTATCTCTCCTTCTCCCTATCTCTGAAATCAATAAAAATATATTTCTTTTTAAAATCCTGATTTCTGGGCCTCATCCTCTGGAAATTCTGTTTCTTTGTTACTAATGTTGTGGCCCCACCCCATAACAAAGAAACAGAATTTCCAGAGGATGAGGCCCAGAAATCAGGATTTTAAGAAGATTCCCAGGTGATTCTAATGTGCAGCCAAGGTTGAGAACCACTGCCCTAGAGGCTCCTTCTCATTCACTGTCCTGCGACGACTCCAGGCAGAGCGGCCACCTGTCAGGCCACCTGAGTCCTTCCCACCCCCTGCTCCCGCTCCCACACTGCAAGGCTGCTCACCCCCGAGGTCACAGGGAACTGTTCCATCGGCCAGGGATTTGCACATTGAGCTCACGGAGCTTTATAAGATCACGTGAAATGCGTAGCTCCCTTTAATGGTCATCTCTGCCCATGTCAAGCTTACCCGATGTTACATTTGAAATAGGTTATAAAATATTTCAGGCCACAGAGAGGCACAAAGGGTGCTCTGAAGGGCGCGGCAGGCCACCACTCCGTTTAAAACACCGTTACTGCAGCCGGGGCCTCCTCTACCCCCTGCGGCCTCATGCTCCCTGCCTCGTCATTGCCCGGAATTCTCACCAAAGGTTACCGAGTCCTGAAAAATACCCCAATTCCTTACTGTGCCAAGGGAACTCTCTAGGGCTCCCTATTGTCTACTTAGGTTCTTTTGAAGTGCCTGAGTCTAGAGCTTGTCACGCTATTTGTGAACTTTTCTTTAGGGTGAGATTAACCTGGCGGGGGAGGAGATAGGCAGAGGCGACCCGATAGGAAGCCTGCAGCCGGGGAAGGGGCTGTCCTGTGACCGTGCTGTCCTTGCCCCCGGGCCTGAAGGTGCCTTGAGGGCTCCCTGCCTCGCTTCAGTGTCACCTGCCTGAAGAACTCCCAGCACTTCCCTCGGGGCTGTGTGTGGACATGATTTCCCTCCTCTGGCTGAAGAGTCCTTCAAGGTCAGAAGACAGAAGGAGAGCAAGAAGGGTGACCGAGACTCCTGGCTCCAGGCTTCCTCACGTCCTTCCTTGGCACCGATGATAAAAAATGAACAGGGCCATGACTGACAAGCGCAGGGGGATAATGTCGCCAACGAAAGGTGGAGAGAGAGGCCGCGCCCTAAATCAGGGGTTCTCAAATGTTGGTGCATGTCAAACTCACCTGAGACTTGTTAAAGAGGTAGGTCCCAGGGTTTGGCTGAGACTTAATGACCCCCAGTTCCTAAGGGGGAGCGACTCTAATGCACCAAAGTTTCAGCATCGCCGCCACCACCGCAGCAGTTCTCAGAGTCCTTGGA
Organism: Myotis brandtii; assembly: GCF_000412655.1. Classification (NCBI taxonomy): domain Eukaryota; kingdom Metazoa; phylum Chordata; class Mammalia; order Chiroptera; family Vespertilionidae; genus Myotis; species Myotis brandtii. The sequence continues at coordinate 3,599,469 of NW_005365155.1, read as the reverse complement.
GTTGTCTTCTGTGTGTGTTGGGGGATGGGGTGGGAGACGAGTGGCTGTGGGGGTTGGAGTGGGAGGGCATAGGTTCTAAAGTCATGTGAAAATACATTACCATTGGAAAACCACCTGATATCACTCAGAAGATCTATATATGTAAAAGGCTACTATGCTAAGTGCCCGACCGTCTGACCGGTTGCTATGATGCACACTGACCACCAGGGGACAGACGCTCAACGCAGGAGCTGCCAAGCTGCAGTGACTTGGCAGCAGTAGTTCTCGGATGATGCACCCTGAAAGCAGAGAGGAGGGAGCCCGATTTCTTGCGGGGCCATTCGATTCTGTCTTATGTTGTTGCTGGGGCACTGTTGCCCGGAATCTGGTTTATTGTATACTTGCATTTGTGTCCCACACCCTGTACAGCAACTTTGCAGAGTGCCCTCTCACACTCCAGGACCCCCTTGGGGGATGTTGGAGAGCTGGTTTCGGCCCGATCCCTGCAGGCCAGGCCAGGGGACCCCACCTGCCAGAGGGACCCCGTTTACTCAGCAGATGCCGGGGAGGGACCATAGGAGATGGGCTCCAGGACGCGTCCGGCCCATCTCGCCCAGTCCGACCCCACCAGCCATTTTCTAATTAGTTTCCTTTCAATGTGCACGAATCCGTGCACCGGCTCACTAGTACAGTATAAATGTTTTTTTTCTTGGGAGGGGGCTGTGTAGAAATGTCAATATAATGTGTAATGCTTACGTGGTGTATACTATATGGGGAATGCATATGCAAAACAGGATTCTACACCAAGCATGTCAAACTCAAAGGCTAACACGGGCCAGATAAACAGGGTTTACATTGATGTGGGCCGCAAGAAAACAAAAGCTTCAATTTTCATAGAAACGTAGATTTATTTTGATAGAGACATGCTGAATACAAAGGGCTGAAATAAATGATTGTTAACATAAAATAATAGAACATTTTAATAAAAGTAATATTTTTTCTTGAACATTCACTTACCAGGCACTGAATAACTGCACAAATTAATAAGCATAACGCAAATGAACCTATTTTTCTTGTTCTCCGAAAGTGAAATATTTCCTGGTGCGCACACCAGTCAGTCCAAGACTAATGATGTGGCCATCGGCTGCGCAAATTTTCCCTGCTAGTGTTAGTGGAAAGAAATGGTGCACCTGCGCGTATGGCGCATAAGGGAAACGAATGCAACACGATTATAGTAATCAGTCATTAGCGAACATTGTAGTTCGTTATTAATAACTATGTATAACAGGATATTGTAAAAATTAAGATACAAAATTTTTATTAAAACGTTTCTTGCATACTGTTATATTGCCTGGGCCGCAAAAACATTTGTTGTGGGCCGCATGCTGCCCGAGGGCCGCGAGTTTGACATGCTTGCTCTACACTATTTTAACTTATGCGGGAAGAGTATCCCTCGAAGTCGAATTTGAGTAAGTTAAAGGCTCCCGCTCTCTGACCCAGTGACAGGAGAACAAGACCATCTCCATTTTACACTTACGAGGGGGAGCCTGGTCAGTTAAGGGACTTGCCCAAGGTGACCGGCTTGTGAGTGCTGGGACTGTGATCTTTGCGTTTTCCAGCATTTCCCTGAAGGGTCAAGTTCAGGGCCTGGGATCCCAAACATCTAGTTTGGAAGACGATATCCTGAGATAAAAGCGTGGGTGGTGGGTGGTGTGCTATCAGCAGAGTGCGACCCAAAAGGACTAACAAGGCTCGAGGCCGTGATATGAGGCGGAGATAGTGTCCCATCTGAACCGTAATTAATGACCAAGGTCACTTAAATAGCTTTGTTTCCTTCCCACAGCAGTTACCTTTACATCTTCATTTTAATAATTTTTAATAAAAAAGAAAGTCAGTCTTTCAGAGGAAACAGACTTGCCCAAATAGAGGGGGAAAAAATCTCAGGAAAGGCCTCCTTCTGCACCTGGAAATCCGAAACACCCTGGACCTGCAGTGGGAGGTGGTCCCAGGTGCCCACTGACAAGGGTGCCCAGGAAGCGGTCTGCCCCTGCGACAGGTTAGGCATCACCCGGAGGGGCTGTGCTAGGCTCGCTGCAGGCCTGTGTCGGAGGCTGCTGCTAACGTCTCCGTTCTGTGAATTGGGAGTTGGGTGCTTTGCCCAAAGTCACTGGTTACTCTGTACAGGGATAGATTTGAGTGCCTACTATCTGTGCTAGGCACGTTTCTAGGCATCCTACATGAATTAACTCCTTTAATCCTCATACCCACCCCATGAAATAGGTGCCATCACTATGCCATTTTAGTAACTGGCTGGGTTCACACAGGGAGTTGGTGAGCCCAGGAAAGGAATTCAGAAGCTCTGGCCTCAACCCTTAGTCTACATCACAATCACCTGAAAGGCCTGAAGACAGTGCTGGGCTAGGTTTGGGGGAATGCCCTCGATTTCCATTTCTGCAAGTTCCCCGGGGATGCGATGCTCCTAGCCTGGGCAGCTGGCTTTGAGAAGCACTTAATCACTGCGCTACAAACCCTACTGGCCACCAAAGTACACGTGTTTGTAAAAAATTCTGAGAACTATTTGCAAAAAAATTAAAAATGATTCCTAGCCCTAGCCGGTTTGGCTCGGTGGTTAGAGTGCCTGGGCCTGTGTACTGAGGGGTCAGGGCGCCATGCCCGGGCTGCGGGCTGAGTCCCTAGTAAGGGGCGTGCAGGAGGCATCTGATCCACGATTCTCTCTCTCATCATTGATGTTTCCATCTCTCCCTTCCTCTCTGAAGTCAATAAAAATACATGTTAGAAATAATGCTTCCTAGAATTTCTCCCTGTGGAGACTTTCGCTGCAGCTCCATGCTGGTCAGGCAGGTCAAACAAGATCACAACGTGTCCTTCCGGCCGAATCCTGCAGCCCAGGCCCCCTGCACCCGGGCCCCTTGCACCCGGGCCCCCTGCAC
>NW_005365155.1:3561056-3594808 GCF_000412655.1 Myotis brandtii | reverse complement strand
CAGGCGCGGGGAGCCGCTCCCCCGCCACTTGGTGGTGGTTTTGTAGACTCTGGGGAACCCCAGGGCGCCTTTGCTTTTGCGGGGCCCCCGGGCTGCCGAGGTTTCGGGCTTTTAGATAAACTAGGGCCCCCGTGACACCGCTGCCGTCTGTTTAAAAAGCGTATTCGAGTGCAGCTTGTTTCCTACAAAGAAAAGTTGTCGGGATCGCAGGGAGAGAGAGCCTAGTGGCTTCCGAGGACGCGCACCGACCCCGGTCCCCGCAGGTGTCCGGGCAAATGCACCCCGACCTGGCCCTGGCCCTCCCCGGGGCCCCAGCGGAGGAGGCCGCCCCCGTGGAGGGCTGGCCCTGCACCCCAGGTCCCAGGAATCTGCTGGTGCAGCAGGATTCCTGTCTGAGACTCAGGGCCAGCCCCGGACTTGAGCTGCAGAGGAGGCAGGTGGCCCTGGACTTCCGATAAGGAGGCCTCTCTATCGGGCTCCCTCGGGCCCAGCACCCCTGCCGCACCCTGCAAACGCCGGCTGATTGCAGGCTGCTGTGCCCGCACCCCTGTGCCTCGGAGCCAGGGGTGCCGCCATCTCGGGCGGCTGGCCGGCCAGGCCTGGGCTGCTCCGGCTTTCATTTAAGTTGTGGGGACGAGGCAGGTTCTTTGTGCTGCGCGCTTCTTAGAAAGTTGTACGTATTCCACCTGCTTTTCACACGGTGAACTGGTGACTCGACGTTGACAGTTTTTTAGTTGACTTTTTAAATCGTGGTGGAGAAAATATCTGGATTCATTAAAAAATGGAAAGAAAAGATACACAGGGGATTCATTTCTAGTTTTGCAAACAAGTTCTGTGGGCAGTGCTTATGTGCTTTTTCTACTGTTAAACGCTAGATTTTCTAAAAGGAGTTTTTAATGAAGTTTCTGTTACGGTTAGGTTAAACAAGTTACCATGTTAATAATATGCTAATAGATTCAGAAGCCAGTATAGTTTTTGCCTAAGTTACATCATCAAGATGATTCATTCATGGTGCAGGAAATTCTCTTCCTACACAAAATTCTTCATTTCAAACATGCAAGGGGCGCGTGACATCCAGGCTTTTCAGTGCCTGTGACATGAAACTGAGTGAAACACGGTCCTTATTCTGGGAACAGCCCTGAGCCTGGAAGCGACTGGCAGAGCAGTGGGCAGGGGCTTACCTACCTCCCGCAGGTATTTTGCTAAAAGAAAAGATGCCGAGCTCAGCTTGTAAGATAGCCCTCAGGAAAAAAGTCAGTAAACCAGTTTCCAGTCACTACTTTTCCTTCTCTTTTCTCATAAGGAATTGTAATTTATGTTTCTGTTTTTATTGTAGTAAAATATACATATTACCTTCCCCAACCACTAACTCCCCTTTCTCCCCGCAGCCCCTGGCTAGGGACCTCATAGAATAGAATCACAGTATTTGTCCTCTGGTGTCTGACTCATTTTGCTCAGCACAAAGTCCTCCAGGTCCTCGGTGTTTAGCGTGTGTCAGAATGCCCTTCCTTTTCAAGGTTCTTTCCTATGGCAGGTACATTGTAATTTCATTTTGCTTTCAAAGTCTTTTATGAGGGATCAGACATTTAGAAAATGTTCTGACAAAGTGAGGATAGTTAAGTTGTTAAGGAATGATAGTTGCCATCACTTGGTGTGTTAGGATCCAGATAACCAGAATCACGTTTTGAAAGACTTTATTTTACACTAGAGGCCCAGTGCACGACATTCGTGCACTGGGGGGCGGGGGGTCCCTCAGCCCAGCCTGTGCCCTCTCACAGTCTGGGACCCCTCAGGGGATGTCTGACTGCCAGCTTAGGCCCGCTCGACAGTCGGACATCCCCCGAGGGGTCCTTAGCGCTGCTGTGGAGGCAGGAGAGGCTCCCTCCACCGCTGCTGTGGTTGCCAGCCATGAGTCTGGCTTCTGGCTGAGCAGTGCTCCCCCTGTCGGAGCACACTGACCACCAGGGGGCAGCTCCTGTGTTGAGCGTCTGCCCCCTGGTGGTCAGTGCTTGTCATAGCAACTGGTTGTTCTGCTGTTTGGTCAATTTGCATATTAGGGTTTTATTGGATAGGATAGGCTAGGATAGGATAATATGTACAATTGTAATTTCAAAACAGTGTTGGGAGATCTTTAGGTGAGCCACTTGGGAAATTCCTACCTGCCCCCTTTTCTGTGGGGATGGTTTCTTGGAAATTTTGCCTCATAAAACACACACACACCCACACAGAAGGCTGAGAAGAGCTGAGGGGCTTGCACACGTTTGGATATGGTCCTTCTAAGGCTGCTGTACACTGTCTAGTGTTTTATTGTTGGCATTTTGGCCCTCTCAGTAGATGTGAAAGGGGGAGCATCCCCAACAAGTTCTATAGATGTGCTCTTCAAAAAGTTATTCTTTCTTCTAAATTGATCTTATAGAGAGGGAGGGAGGAAGGGAGGGAGGGAGAGAAAGAGAAAACATCCATGGGAGAGAGAAGCATTTGGTTGCCTCTCACATCTGCTCCAACTGGGGATCAAACCCTCAACCGGGGCCATGCCCAGACCCTGCCACCTCCAACCAACTGAGCCATACCGGCCAGGGCAGGTGTATTGAATCTTACTGTTCAAGTCCAAGCTAAGAATCTTGTTAGGTGGCTTCGTGTGATTTGAGGTGTGACAACAGGATCCAGGGGCAAACACCTATAAAGAGGAATACATCTGAGTATCTGGGGGTGGGGGCTTCCACCTGACCCCTTGAATTTTTGATTAAGTATTTTTGATTGATTTGTCTAAACTGAGTCAGTGGGTGCCTTTATCCATAAAACACTAAATGAAATATTTACTTGCTGCTTTCTCTCTTAACACGGCTCTCCAGTCACCACTTGTTAAAAGGACTGAGTGTTCACTCAGTCAGCCAGGCAAGGAGCCCGCACGGGTGGCTGGGGCAGGTCTTGGCCTCCTGGAGCTTGCAGTCTGGGACCTGAGCCCAGACCCAGAGTGCTGCAGCGAGCTGTCCTAGGGAGGGACTTAGGTCAAGGGCGGCTCTGCCCCGCCCCCTCACCTGGGGAGGCAGGGTAAGGGGGGTTGTTCCCAGGTTCCTGGCTCAGGAAGCAGTCTTTGTGCCCATGATTCAGCCAAGGGTGACCTGTGCTGCTCCTTCCCCCCCAGCCCCCCACCTGCTGTCTTCATTGTGATGGAAAGGAGGCGTGGGCATTAGAAAGGAAAACCTCTGCCCTCCAGCTTGGGAGTGAAGGGGCTTCCAGCTCTTAAAGCTGCTTTCCCAGGAGTTTAGAGTTGAAGTGGCTCCAGTGGGTGCCTGGCCTTTCGCTCCTCAAGTGTGGACGTGGAAGTTTCTCATGCAGAAGTGCCCTTTCCCTTCAGCGAAAACTCGGGAGTGTGTTCACATTCTGCCCTGTGCCAGAACGATAAGGTAATTTCTGAGATTACCTTGGATCTCTGGGAATACACAGCCTCTGCCACTACTTTAACAGGGTCAGAATTTACTGAATATACTGATACATTTTCCATCCCTCCCACCAATTGAGGAGGATACAGGGGATCTGTTTTCTGTTATTCACCCCCCTTTACCCCCTCAGCATGGGCTGATGGTCAGCCAGGTAGCTAAGACTTGCCCATGGCAGTGAGAAGTGCTGGCCGGGTTAGTCATCTGTCACCATCACACCAAGGCCCAGTGAGTCTGTCTGTACTTCCATCCATCAGCTCAGGGGGTGTTGACTGCGTCACTGTGCAGTTGTTGAGGCTGCTGAGATGAGCAGGCACGAGGTGAGTTCAGGGTTCCTGATGGAGACCAGTGGGCGAGAGGAAAACGGAGGCCAGCTACGCAGGGCCTTCCTTGTGGCGGTACTCAGGTTAACTCCAGAAGCAGTGGGGGTTTTGACTGTAAGGAGGAGACCTTCTGTGTGGTCATTGCAGCTGCCATGTGGGAGGCAGGAGGAGGCAGTGGAGAAGGTAGACCATTGGAGGGGCCCCGGTGAGAGTGATGGCATGGACCAGCGTGGTGGTGGTGGTGCAGAGGGAGAGAGTGGGCACAGGTGGGAGGTAAACTCGCTGGACCTGGTGATGGATGGATGTACAGGGGCCAAGGGCGGTGCCGGCTGACCTGTGGGGTCTGGCTTGCGTAACTGGCTGGCTGGTGGTGCCATTCGGGAGATAAGGAACCTGGAGAAGGACCAGGTGTGGGAGGGGAGGTTGAGGGTTTGGTTTGTACAGGCTGTTAATACACTTGGGACTGTGATTGATGAAAGAGGTCCTTGCCTTCTTTCATAATCATAGCCACTACCTCCCTAAAGATGTGCACATACCGACTTCAACTGCAGTGTGGGTTTAATCCACATAAGCCAGAAGGGACCCAGCAGTATCTGACATTTCTCCACACACGCAGTTAGAAGTTAGGGGGAAGCTGGTGCGAGTTCTTAGACTTCGGTGTGGCTGACCATGTGGAGGCAGAGTCCCGGGCCCGCACGGCGCTGCTGGATGCCCCTCTCCGCGGCCCGGCAGGTCCGGGCACCTGTGCTTTCCAGAAGCTCCCAGGTGGTTTGATGCCCCCAGAGTTTGGGAACCGCTGATTTCATCAGAAAAGGCAGCGTTATGTGTCCCTTTCTCTTGGACCCAAACAGGGCAGTGAAGCCCTGAGATGGGTGATACTGAGATGGGTGATACTGGGGGTGTGTGGGCAGACCCAGGGCTCCCCGTGTGCAGTGGCGGCAGCGAAGCCCAGCGTGGTGGCCGGGTGTCCGTTCAGGCCAACTCTGTCACGGGTGGGCGTGGAAGTTTGTTTTACAAACTTCAGTGTAACCTGTAGCTAAGACTTAAGGATTTCCCTTCCCAAGTTGCTATAAATCAGGTAGTTTGTCAATAGACCTTCCAAGGAAAACAGCCATGTGAAATGTTTGGGTTATTTTCTCTAACGCAGCAATTTTCAACCTTTTTCATCTCATGGCACACATAAGCTAATTACTAAAATTCTGTGGCATACTAAAAAATGTATTTTTGGCCAATATGACAAAAAATAGGTATACTTTTGATTTATTCACACCGGGTGGCTATCGTTGTGTTGGCTGTTGCCATTTTTTAATTTGGCAATCTACGGGAAAAGGTCAGTGCCCCTGATTAGAGTCAGGGGTTGCATGTTTTAAAAAGGCTTGCAGCTCACGAGTGGCCACGGCACACACCTGCTGAAATCGCTTCTCTAACGTTATCTCCTCTTCATCCTCTGAATCTTCCAGTTGTCAAAATTCCCTTGTGGTTCACATGGATTCCTTCCTTATTATTGAAGCCCTGTTATATGTCGTTTGGTGCTAGGTGCTGGGGCTATAAAAATAAAGAAGACAGGTTTTGCCTTTAAGGGATTCTCAGCCCAGTAGGGTAGTCAGATAGGTAAACAAAGAATGGCAGGACAGGGTGGTGCGTGTGGTAAAAAGGTGCACACCTAAGGAGTTTAAAGTGTGCCCTGGAGAGCCAGGAGGCCTCCCAGCTGGTGAGGTGCTGAGTTGGGTGTTGAGGGATGCCTAGGAGCTCACCAGTGCACAAGGGCAGAAAGGCATTAGGTAGTAGCAGTGGTCAGTTCTGTTTTTCTTTGATTATGAATCACATTCCCTTTTTTTTTTTAACACCTTAAGGATTAATGGTATTGCTGTTTCCAAGGAAATGAAAACTGCATTAACATAATTATCTTTTTAATCTAATGAGAACCTACTGCCTGTTAGGCTAAGTCAGAAAAAAGAATGCCCGGCCTGAGAGATGACAGTTTAAACTTTGAAAGCAAAATGAAAATTCTGATCTTGGCCAAACTTTTATTGATAAACTGAGGAACAAATACCACCTGAGGGCAAACTGCAATAGCTTACCTTTGGTTAAGTTTGAAGTCACTTTCCATATGCTAATTTTCTTTTCTGTTTTAAACCGAGAGGTCGGTTTAAGACTGTCAATATTTTTAAAAATTGCCATAACAGATATTGTAAATAATTGTTTTTACTCTAGGAGGGGGCAGGCAAAGGCCAAGTCTGGCTGTGGCCTCGTTTTTATGGACTCCCAGATAGAAATCGTTTTTATGTTTTTAAAAGTTGTTTAAAACAACAAGAACAAGAATATGCAAGCACAGCCCCAAATATTTATCTGGCTCTTTACAGAAAAAATTTGCCAACTTCTGCTTTAGGACAAAAATAATGATTGTTTAGCATTTCATGTACCTTCTATATATTTTATGCCTGAGTTAATAATTTTTGGAAGCAGATTCACTTCACTGTTTCTAATTAAAAAAAAAAAAGAAAGAAATCACAGGCTGTGAGCCTGGACACGCACTGGGCAAGCTCTCGCAGGGCTGGGGGCGGTGCTGAGGCCGGACGGAAGCAGGCCTGGTGTTCTGGCAGCCTTGCTTCTGTAGGGGAAGTGGCAGCCTCCCGCGCCACTGGCTGCCCACTGTACAATGACAGGTGGGCATGTGCTAAAAGAAAGCCGTTTGCGCCTGATATTTGAGTTGGAAGGTGAATGTTACATAAATGAGTGGCCTTTTTATCACTGACAATTTAAAATGAACTTTGGACCTACCATAGTGTATGAGTTTCTGACTAGAGATGGTCTCATATCAATCCCTAAATTAGATCACTATCTAAAATAGGGCCCCTCACCGTCCACCCTGTACCCCGCTTTATTTTACTTCAGAGAACTTATTTCTACCTGTGACAATGTTAGATACTTGTTTCTTTGCCTCTGTCTTTTCTGACTGCAACAGCGAGAAGTATAGTGCTTTGTGTGTGTGTGTGTGTGGCGGGGGGAGCGTTATCTGCTCCGGAACAAACTTTAAACTCTTGCCTTTTTGGCAGATGAGTAGAGGGAGGGAGACCGACCAAGTGGGGAGACAGGCTGCCTCTTAGGGGTGCCGGTGGGCGAGCGTCTCCGCCTCCCTGGGCCCTGCTTCCTTTTCTGGGACGTCCTCTGAGGTTCTGATGAGGCCCACAGGACAGGGACAGGGACAGGGACAAGTGGGCAGCACCGGACGCTCCTGGCCCGTGTCTGGCACTCTCTCCTGTCACCACAGAGGGCAGAGTAAATGCACAGCTCGACCTGTCACCACGACATTCTAATCTGATGGAATAATCCGTCGTTTCTCAGGACGGGCGTTCTTTCTGACCTCGCCTGACAGGCGGTAGGTTTCACCCTACCCTTTGTCCTTGTGTCGCCCTAGTGCACATCCCGCATCCCTGCAGGCATTCATTGGGCAGATAGGGTGCCTCCTGTGTGCCCGGCGTTTAGGGCCTGAGGATGCTCAGGCAGCAGAGACGGTGCCCAGTGCCTGGAGTGAGGGTCGCTGCTGTCAGACTCCATCCCCTGTGCCGCGAGGAGGGGGCCCTTTGTTCTTCCTCTCAGTCCTCGTCGGGTAAAGAGCTAAAACCAGTGACTTCCGAGTGGGCAGAGCGTTGACGCACTTTTGTCTGTTTTTGTTTCTGGCCCGTCCCTCACATCGGACAGGGAGCCGAGGGGATCCTTCTCCGAGGACGGGCTTCCACTCGGGTTTGTGGGGAGCACGTCGTCTCTGCTGGGTCCCGTGGTCTCCCGTCATTGCTCAGGCATCGGTCAGGGCACTTGTCCCTTTTGGGAGAGTATGTGCACCATGGCTGCGCCTGTAGATTTCTGTAGAGTAGTCTTAGCAGGATGGCCAGCCTGTTCCTCATGCTTTTTGAGAGCAAACTGATAAAAGCTTAGGACATAAATATTAGCTGAGAACCGCCTCGATGAAAATGTTATGTGTGTCAGTATAGTATTGTTATTCGGATGTTTCATGGCCTTGGTTAAATAATTACGGATGTTGCTTGTTGTTGAAGTATCTGCTTACATAACACATTGCTATTTGGGTGAGACTTTAAGTGGGACTTAGGTGGGGAGACGGGGTGGGGAACACTTGATGTTTATTATTAAGAAACTGGCCAAACAGGGCAGTTTGGAAATGCAGGTGATGACAAGGCTGCGCAGTGCATTCCGTGACCGGAACAAGTCCACTGGAAAAGGTATTTTGGAGGCAGTGGGGGACATTGAAGACTGACTGAATTTAAATATTAAGGCCCAGTTTTGAATTAGGTTGGAAATAGTGGTGGTGTGTGTCCATTCGGGCCGCATACTGGTGTTTCACAAGTGAAGTATATGTGACGGCCTTAGAGTATGCCAGTGACATTGCTTTACGGTGATAGAGAGTAGGTGAGTCAGGAATGCGGGAAGTCAGTTGGTGTCAGGCTGCGTGAAGAACACACGGGGCTCCTTAAACTGTTCGCTCTATTTTGTGAATGTTTCCAAATTTCCAAAATGAAGTTTGTTCCCTAAAAGCACATAAGGGTGAAAGGGAAAGATGCTGTCACGTTCCCAAGCGGCCAAATGCTGGAGTCTGGGAGGGCAGGCGCGGCTCCTTCCCCTGGAGCCGTGTCCAGGGTCCCTGGAGTGGAGCCACGCTTTCTGGGGGGACCGTTTGTGTCCTGGTCAGTGAGGGGCTGCTTTCATTCCACCTGGGCCATCTCGCCCCCCGCACACACCTTTTACTAAAGGAGATCTGGTCGGACTGTGACAAAGTATAAATTAAACGGGGCTGTGTGTGTTTTAACAGCATAAGTCAGATGTGCAAGGTGGTTTAGAAGCGTGTGTTTGACGAAGTCTGCTTGTGCAAGCAGGTTTGTGAGCTGGCTGAGTGGGCCTTCTCCCACTGCGGGCGTGCGGCACACAGAACTCTTGTTCCAGGCCAGTCCCTCACTCTGTTCCCACGATCTCTGGGTGGGGGAGGGGCAGTGCTGTGACCCAGCTGGAAATAGGTCATTATCTCAATAGCCGCCTTCTCAGCTGAGATCCTGCGGTGGCAGGCCTGGCCCGCGGGGTTCGTGCAGCCCCTCTCGGAGGGAGATCCGTGTGCAGCCTGCGAGTGGCTGGGCCTTCACAGCACCAGAGCTGCCGGGCGGGCGGGGATGGGTGCGTACCGCACACGAGGTCGTGGTGCCTTCAAGAATTACATACACAGTTTTAATCCCATCCGCATGTAGCAGACCTGACTGTGACAAAGTATAAATTAAACGGGGGTGTGTGTGTCTTAACAGTATAAATTCAGATATACCAGGTGGCTAAAAGCGTGTGTTTTACTGAAGTTTGCTTATTCAAGCAGGTTTTGCCAGCTTGCTGATTTAGTGTGGGTCTTACTCCCCATTTTTGATAGATGGCAAAAGTAAAGACTTCTTGCTCAAGTTCAGATACATCTAGTCTAAGCTTCTTATAGGAGAAATGTTCTTTCACTGCAGAATATTTCTGCACATGTGATCTTAACTAGGGGCAAAGATTTATATCAGAAATGGCACGAGAGTTAAGTATGGTTTATTTTATATATCCTTTCTTAAAACAACAGGTTAGCAAAGCAGTTACCTTGTTTTGACATTTTTATTCTTTCATGGCCTCCCTCCCTCCACCCACACACACTCACACTCCTTAGAAAGGAAGGACTCTTGACAGACTTCTAAATTTACAAAGAAAACAGTCCATTCCAAGTGGGGAGTGAAGTGTAGTCTGTGTCTTTAATTTCCTGTATTAGGAGTCTAGAATGAAAAACCATTGTAGCATGTGGTAGTCAGGCCGGCCCTGTCCGGTATGTGGTCTTTTCTGGGATCCTAAGCTTGTGGATATAATTACCCTCACTTTTCAGTGAACTAAATTGGGGCTGAAGTATGTATGACACAGCTAGTAAACCTGAAATCAGTGTTACAGAATCAAGACTTGAAGCTTATTAGATAAAGAGAAAGTGACCTTGAAGGCAGATTATCTGTTTCTGAAAGGGAATAGTTTCTTTTGCAGAACATAACGTTCTTTGATGATTCCTTTTCCCTTTCCTCTGTAAAGTGGTGTCTAAGGATTCTAGTTTAGCCTGTGTGGCTCACTGGTTGGAGCGTCATCCCATGCACTGTAGGGTCGCAGGTTCCATTTCTGGTCAGGCCACTTATACCAGGTTTGCCAGTTCGATCCCCTGTGGGATCCCCTACGGAAAGCAACTTTCTCGCATCGATATTTTTCTCCCCCTCTCCCTTCCTCTCTTAAAAAAAAAAAAATCAGTAAAATTACACAGTGTAGCCATTCCCAGTGTAGAAGTCCGTTTCCTCCCCGCACAGCAGCCCCTGAGCCCCGAGCAGCACACACTGTTCCCGCACGGTTACTGGGGAGGGAGCTGAGAACGCGCCTCCGGCTCTAAGGCCGAGATTTCCCTGTTAAAGTGAGCACAGAAGGACTGGTTTGTCCGCCCTGTGAAGTGTTGAGAGCCTGGGCTGACAGGAAGTGGGGCTGGGGGCAGGAAGTGGCTGACATTCAGAGGCAGAAAGAGCTGTTGAGAAAGATTGGGGATTTCATTACATGTTCTTGACATTTGTGGGCTGAATGTTGGTTGATGTGGGCACTTCCCTCTTATGCATAATTTTACCTAAGTTTTCACCCTGGAATTTGGAAATACAGACATTTCAAAAGTGTAAAACCATTGACTATATTGAGAGATACAACTTTAGGAATAATGTTTCAGAGCTATGCGAATATAAATTTTTTAGAAGCTGATCACCAGAAGTTGAGGAAGTTGTGTAAACCTTTCTGGGCCTCAGTTTCCCCCGTGTTTAAAGGAAGGGGGTCAGGCCAGGGTAACTTGGCGCCTCTCACCCAGCAATCCCATGTAGTCACCCTACCACCTTGTCACTGTTTTCCTTGTTCTACTTGTAATACACATTATCAACCATAAAAGCGAGGGTGTAATGGGTGGAACGATGTTGGTTACATTTTTATTTTGGCCTCTCTGTTCTTAAAATGTTAAATAACCATCTGAAACAAGTGATTTGGAAATTCCAAGGCCCGGCTTTCATGTTGACACTCTGTCCTGTTGTTATCGGCTGCATATTAAGAATTGAGCTTTTAAGTTGTAAGCTTAGCTCAGAAAGGAGGTGAGGGTGTGGAGAGTTAATTTTCATGATGAAGTTACCCTCAGAATTCCTTAAAGTGCTATGGAATTCTCTGCGAAATGAGGCCAGTGCTCTCTGAAGAAGAGGCACACCCACCCCATTCCTCCAAGTTAAAGTTTACACTCACACTTCCTAAAACTAAATAAATAAGGGCTGTGCTTAAACTGAACCCAGAAACTCGACTAAATAACTACCTGGTTCGAGTCCAGTGGCTCATGTGAAGTTGAACTCGATTTTCATGAGTATTGGCACCTTCGCAAACCCTGACCAGTAACTACCTTTCTGCACCTCCAGCAGGAAGGAAGGAAGGGGAGGGAGGCCTGGACTGCTCTGTTCCGGAAGGATGATGACTTAGCTGGAGGCACTAGGTGGTAGGTGGATTCAGTTTCTTGATAGACACTCCCTGCAGGGAAAGGCATTCCCGGAACTGTCAGCACCAGTCCACTCGCGCCCTAGCTTGGATTTTCCTGATGGGGAAACACGGCCGTCACGAGGCGTGGGGCTACCTGGAGCTCGGTGATGGGCACCAGGAGACCCGAGAGCAGCTAACCCGCATCGCAAAGTCCTGCTCAGCAACTTTCAGTACCTCGTGTTCCCAGAAGTAGCGTGACTGCCCATCCGTGACCCCTCGGCGAGCTCCAGGAATGACCGAGACGGGGCCAGCTCTTGGACCTTACTCACAGGAGTCGTCACAAGTGGACTCTTGTCAGCTCTGACATTTGATGGCTTTATTATTCCCATCACAGGCCATAAAAAACTAGAATATTACCCTGGTATTACATAAGTATATGAAAACGAGTTCTGGATCTGCCCTACCGTCTGTCATTGTTGGGTTGTTGCGCTGCAGACAATGATGCGGGGGGCTTTTCCCGAATTGCCTGACAATTTTTGTTATTTTTAATTACACAATCTTTTTATAAGATTTGTGGAGCCAGATGGCCAGTTTTCCTAAGCCCGACCAGCCAATCGCTTCACCTTCACTCAGGTTCTTTTGAACCTTGAAAGAGAAAAGATCAAGTGATGTGATTGGGTATAATTTAAACTTAAGATTCAGAGGAGCTGGAAAGAAAGGAAGAGCATTTGTTTACAGACCTGCCAGAGGGCTAACTTGTCAGTGAGATATATTTATACTGCTTTTCCACCCTCTCTAAAGGTCGAGAAACCGCAGGAAGTCTGGTGTTAAGAGCTAGAGCTTAGACATGTATCTCTGGAATTTCTAACTCTGAGGCCAACCTGCTGTGGGCACAGGGTGACCTGTGGCTGCTGCTGGTGGCGGGAGCTGTTGCCGGACGAGCCGTGCTGGTGTCTTGGCCGGTGCAGTATCGTGTTAGTGTGGACTTCACTGCATTTAATGAAAAATGGTGTGTTAGGACCACATTCCCATTTTACTTGTCTTCTCTGTACAATAGTTTGGGTATTTTGATAAATACCTTCCATTAGCAACATACTGGTTTTATTTTGGCCTCTCTGTCCTTAGAAGAATTGTGTGCTACAGGGTGGTTTGTGGTCGGCCTTTCTTGAGTAGAAGATGGATGCTTCTAACTGTGTGTTTGCTAGTAACGATAACAATGTAAAATATGGTCCCTGGGTTTTCAGTGTTAACTACTTTCATATCACCTTGTTTGTGTAAACAGTGCTGCTGGGGGCAGCATTGCACATTTAACGAGAGGGTCTCATTCTGTGAAATAGATAGAAACGAAGTTATCCCTTAAATAGCAGCTATCACTGTGACACCCGAGAAAGGGTGGGTGATATGGAAAAGAGCTGAAAAGCAAAACATTGGCTTTGGGGCTTCTGACTTGACTTTGCCTCCCGGGGCTGGAGCTGCGGGGCTCCTTCCGCAGGGCGGTTGGTGGTTCACGGGCCGGTGCTTGTGAGCCAGCATTTGTGAAGTGACCACTGTGTGACTTAGCGAGAGTGTTGTTCATAGCGGCTGGTTCTCATCTTCCTCAAAAGTGAGGCGCTTAGGATCCAGAGAGAGCGCTGAATAGGGACCCATCTGCTGGATACAGATTTCATTAAGGAGCTCAGGTCTGCACGCCATCCCTGCGAGGGACACCTGAGTGCCCGCCTTCTCGGATGCTGCCTCGTCCCAGGGCAGTGCTGTCCGGGTGTGGTCTCACCTGTGACCTGGGAGAGCAGTAGATTCCTGGGCCGCATTCCAACCCCCTGAGTCAGGATCTCGGCCTGGGGCCCGGGAACTGTTTGAGCCGGCTCTGCAGGTGACTCTGCACGTTCCCATCAGGGCAGCATGGGCGGCGCTGCCATCTTCCGAGGCCTTTCCCGAGGGACCGTCTGAGACACAGGTGAACGGCTGACGCGTGCAGGTGGTGATCAGGGAGAGATTTGGGGGTTTTGCTACTCGGATGGAGCGCCGCGCTTGGCACCACGGTACGAAATGTAAAGCGGAAGACTCCGTCAGCCCCCTCAGAACGTGCGGAGAGAACCCCGACCCAGGCCTGCTTCTCCCCTCTGCTCCCGTGCCGTGCCTCGTGGGAAGAGGGAAGTCGCTAGAATCCGTGACGACTGACATGGCTTCTGGTGGCAGGAGAGCAGGCTGGGCGGTGGTGTGTTCACATGAGTTTGGCAGCGGGGGCCTCTTCCTGAGAACGCAGGCTGTTTTCATTTACAACTTAAAACAGTGAACTTACATTGCATTTTAGTTTTTACAAATTTACTTTCATCATTGTTTCCCCCCTAATTTTTTCCTTACCAATTTGACCATAGGTAGTCCAGTTCAAAGTAGATAGACACACGTGACCTACCCAGACAGTGGAATATTCGTTGGCAGAAAAAAGGACTGGAGCCCTGACATGCTAGGGCATGGATGAGTCGGGAAGACATGCTAAGTGATAGAAGCACGTCACCGAGACCCCATTCTATTCATAGAAACTGTCCAGAGTAGGGAGTCTGTGGAGACGGAAGTGGATGGTGGGTGCCAGGTAGGTGGGGGGAGGAGCAGGAGGGACTGCTGATGGCCACGGGTTTCTCCCGGGTGACGGAATGTTCTAAAATTAGGTCGTGGTGTGGTTGCGTAACTCGGCGAATATGCTAAAAAGCCACTGAATTGCTTACTTTAAACGGGCAAATATTATGGTTGTAAGTTATACTTCAAGAAGGCTGTAATTTTAAAAGTACTCAACATGAAGATGAAAACACAATATTGTCCGTGTAATTTTTCAATTAAGTGACCCAAACAGGCATCCACGATGCTTTCTCACTCGGTGGCTGTCCGCGGGGAGAACGGCTCCTTGCTGGGCTCCCTGCACCTTCCCCAGCTGGGGAGAGGCGGCCCGGACCTGCGTCCTATCAGCCTTTCTACGTATCTGAAAGACCTTCGCCAAATATTTGAAAGTTGTTCGAAGTTGCTGAGGTGGCGCCTTCGGAAGAGGCTGGAATGTGGGGAAACAGCGCTGACATTTTAAGTGATTGTGAAGGTCAGGCTCCCAGTGCAATCGCCCTGGTGCTGGGCAGCTCCACTCCTCACTTTTGAGTAAATGCAGGTGTGATAATACAGGGATTAATCTTATCACTCAGGCCACGGCCTGAAAGCCAAACATTCAGAGGGAACCACGTGCATTTCCCTCATTTTCATGGTCCTGGTTTTGAATGAGCGCACAGAGCAACCCGCTGCTGGCACGCCGCCGGGCACTGTAAGGAGACGGGAGCGGCCACTGGTCTAGGAGGTTTGGGGCCTGAAAGCCAAACATTCAGAGGGAACCACGTGCTCCCTCATTTTCATGGTCCTCCTGGTTTTGAATGAGCGCACAGAGCAACCCGCTGCTGGCACGCCGCCGGGCACTGTAAGGAGACGGGAGCGGCCACTGGTCTAGGAGGTTTGGGGCAGAATTCGCCAGAGCCTTCCCCTCCTGTCTTGGTCTTTAGTTCTGTGAAAGGTCTGCCTGGAGAGGTCATCTCAAACCAAGAGAAAGCGTGTCAGGAGGAAGTGGGCACTTCCCAAAGGCAATATTGCCAAATATTTATCTACCAAAATGAGGAGAATGATAAAGGGCGGTCATTTGACAGCCAGCAGTTCAGCCTCCTGCCTGGGTTAGAAGTAGAAGGTACTTCAAGGCCCCTCAGTGTGTCCTACAGGCTCCTGGGAGTTTTAACAAGTGAACCTGGGAAGACTCATGTTTTTCAGAGTGTGTTCTGGAAGGACTGGTGCTTGGGGATAGTCCACGGAAGAGAAACCTGGGAAGCAGACGGGGGCCCGCCCTGGGATTTCACAATTTGCATTAACAGCAAAGACACTCAAAAGCCTTTCAGTTAAAGAAAGAAAAAAGAAACGCAGCCTTAACTTCTGTGACCTCGAAATGCCGCTGCGTCCCCTCCCCCAGAGCATCACCTCTCTGTCCCTCCCTTTACCTTCAGATATTTTGCAGAGAACTCAGCTGCTGACTTGGCTCAGAAGGCACTCAGATACTGTTTGAGTTACAGGATGTTAAAGGCGGAAGATCCCTTACAGATACTCTTGGTCCCCGGTTACGAACTTGATTCTACACTGCGGCCTGCCCGGCAGGGGTTGGCTGGGAGGCCCAGGTCTGTCTGTCTCATGATTGCTCAGTTGGAGGGAGTGAGCAGAGAGGACAGTGGGTTTATTTTGTTTAGTGGGGTGAATTGTTACTGGGCGTTTAAAAAAAGAAGATTGGCGCTTAAATACTTTTAATTCTCCTTTTTGTTAGAAAGAGATGACAGTTGCATTGCAGCAATAAAGCCTTTAGCCCCTTTCTCCTGCCAGGAGGGTTACAACCCCTGCAGGAGGTGTGAGCACAGGCCGAGCCTTTCTTTTGTCCTGGAAGCAATCTCCTGGCCACCTGCTGATAGTGTTCCCTCTGAGTTATTTTTCAGGGATCCTCCCCCCGCATCCCCTGCCTCCTGCTAGGAGTTGGCCCAGGACTCTCAGTTCTTGCTCTAACCCTAACCCTGCCCCTCGGGACTCCAGACCTCACATTTCCGAGCTGGAAAGGACCTCAGGACACGTAGTCCAGACCTTTTGCACATTAAGGGGCTGAGTCCCCAGTGGGTTACAGCGCCAGGTCTCGAACCCAGGCCTCCCAGCTGCTCTGCTCCTGCCTGCTGATCAATGGCTTGGGCAGTCCTCAAGCCACTTGAGTGGCTTTAAAAAATATACAGGTTCTTGGGCTGAGGCCCAGAAACTCAAGTGTTTGTAAAGCTGCTCTGGGGAGTCTAACGGCCAGTCCCATGCGGTGTATGACAGCCACTTGAGGCCATCTCTGTGGGTTAAGTCAAGTGGCTCCAGGGCAAGGGAGGTCTCACTCCTCTGTCCCCAGTGACCCCCATGGTGTCAGCATCCCCAGCAGGCATTTGGTTGGGGTTTGTAGAGCACATGAGCCTCACAGGGTGCAAGGTGTCCTGGCTGGGGTGGGCTGGGAGCAGCAGAATGATGCTGTCATGGTTCATAGGTGTGTAGTGTAGTAGCTGAGCTGACCCCTAATAACAGCAAATATAATTTTTTAAAGAGTAGATTATTAAGCAGAGGGAGGATAGAGAGTCAGACAATGAAGTCTTATCTTCATTAAGGCAAAGAGATTTTACGTGTTGAATCCTGATATTCAGTAATATGCATTATATAGTCAAGTGACCTGGAGCAAAATACCTGTGAAATTCTAGTCATTGTTCATGAAACACACACACAACAAAACAACAAAACATGCATAGCATTTTGCTTAAATTTAAGAAGTCTTACTGGCCAGTTTTGTTCTTGTTTTGGTCTGTATTTAGGCATTTGTCTCTTGCATATACTGATATTCTAGTAAGAGCTCAGAAACTTAACTCTCCTACTGAAGTAAAAATAAAAAATACAGCTCAACCATGAAGCTAGCTGCTGTGTGGGGCAACAAAAGAGTTTTCTGCTGAATGTGGTCAGTGTGAAAAATATACTGACCTCATTTTCCTTGAGGGGTTCGGGCATGTGCAGCACCAGCTTTTCCCTACTTGTGTCTAAGATAAGTCATTTTGTTAGAAAATTCTGACATAGTACATAGTCGTAGAAAGACCTATTTTTTTTTAATCAATTGAGGGCTAACTTAACTCCCATATCTAACGTTATTTATCAATTCCCATTATGAATAGCGGAGTAGGATGAGGTCTGGTTCCTTACGTGTTCTGACACTTTAGACCTCACAGTATGACTCTGTGTCTGAGCGTCAATGGAGGAGCATTTGGAAGGAGACATGAATTATTAAATTATCGACACCATCAGCCACATGGCTCTGCATGTGTATATGGGGCCGGGGGTACATGAGCAAAATTAAACTTTAATTGTCACCACCCCTTCCGAACAAAACTGAGGTGTTTAGTATGTTGGCCAGCCTTCTCGGGTAGCTTTTCAGTGATGGCTGCTCCTGCACACGCCTGCACCCTCACCACGCCTGCTGGCGGTGCCTCCTGCAGCGAGCGTGGCCTCTGAGGAAAGTGTGATCTAGGAGACACACCAGGACGATACAGATTGCAAAGCATGTGCTCTTGTCCCGTCTTTGCACGAGGTTTGGGTGTTTGGACTTCAAGTTCCTGCACCTCTGACCTGTCGTGGGCCACCTCCCGTTGATTGGGGCGGCGCTGCTAATATGAGCGCCAGCTTTCACCACCTGTTGAGTTCACCAAAACCAGTTGCTGGGCGCGGAAACCTCTCACAAAGGTTGTGAAAAGGAGCTGGGCTTTAGAAGTTTCCTTAATTTCCAAAGCCTGATTTCTTTCAAAGCCCCTGGATAAGTGGACCAAGATATGTATAGAAATGGTCCTGTTTTCTGAGTAAATGTTTTATTTTAAATTTCGGTAGAAGTTTATGCTGCGTTCAGCACATCATTAAGGATCCGTACACTGGGAAATAATTTCCATAGTCTTCATAAACATGGACTGTTGAACATGCCCCTAAGGCAGTACCTCTGTGGTCCTTTGTCCCCGAGAGCACTTGGAGGTGTGTGGGTCCTGGTGGGTGTCCCGCTGACTGGGCACTGGTGTGGTTAGGCGCTGGCCATTCTGCAGGACTGGAGGTCGTCTTGCAAACCAGTGCTGTGCTGCCCGAAGGCCAAGATCACCCTGTGGGAAACACCGCAGGGTAACGACTAGTCAGGTGACACACACACCCCCTTGAGGTCAGGCGGCCTGGCCACTCACTGGTCATTTACAGCTTATTCTTGTATTATTACTTGTTAATTACAGGCAGCCCCCAGGGACTCGACGTATGTTGTTTCGTGGTTATGTTGCCATCTCCCATATATTTATAAAAAAAAAGTTCTGTCATTTCAACGTATGTACATATGTGCTTTATGTTTATTATTTATTTACCACAAGTAGAGGTTAGGAATTGTTATCTTTCTTTTACATTTTTTTTACTGTTTCACTTCATTACTGCTGTGTCTGTGCTCCATGTGAGTGACGTAGGTGCTTATGTAGGTGGGTTCCGACTTACGGTGAACATTGAGTTACGTCGCCGTAGGAACGGGTCTCCCACGTCACCCAGGACCTACTGTATTGTGTTTTCCATATAAACAGCAGTAAACCTACGTTTGCCCACCCAGTGGATCCTCTCCCTTCCTGTCCTGGTCTGAGTTCTCGGAGCCTCACTCGGCTGTTGTGGGGTCAGAAGGAGGTGGTGCGCGGGAAATCCACTGACCGTAGTCAGAGGACTTTTGCAGAGAAGGGCACAGACCTGAGTGTGAATGTGCTGAAGAAGGCAGGCCTGCATTCGGGTCCAGACTGTGCACGCCGAGACCCCTCAGCTACCTCCCGTCAGCCGGGGAGTGTGCGTGTGTGCGTGTGCGTGCGCGTGTGCACGCGGGTGTGTTGACGAGACTGATAATGGAACAACCTGCGTGTGGCTGAGTAGCTCCGAGTGGAAGGCTCAGGAGAGGATTAAGAGAAAAGAATGCTGTTGTCGCTGGGTTGGCTCAGTGGATAGAGCACCCGCCTGTGGACTGAAAGGGTCCCGACGGGTTTGATTCCGGTCAAGGTCACATGCCTGGGTTGCCAGCTTGATCCCCTGTAAGGGTTGTGCCAGAGGCAGCCAATCAATGATTCTCTCTCTTCATTGATGTTTCTCTCTCTCTCTCCCTCTCCCTTCCTTTCTGGAATCAATAAAGATATATTTTTTAAAAGAGAGAAAAGAATGCTCGCTAAGTGTGATTTGTGCCTTGTGTTTTCCAGATCAATGTCCGAGTCACCACCATGGATGCGGAGCTGGAGTTCGCCATCCAGCCGAACACCACAGGAAAGCAGCTTTTTGACCAGGTTGGTCTCTGTGAGCTTGAGAGAGAGAATTCCCATTTAGAAAAGAAACTTTTGCAACATCTGAATCATTTTGTTTGCGAAGCATATTCCTTGGTGTGCTGCCTGCTTCTCTCTGTAGAGCAGCCCATTTCCCCTCCCGCAGGGGCTCACGCTGAGAACTCTGTGGGGGTGGCCCTGCTCACAGCTCCGAAGGGCGCTTTCGGGGACATCGAAGGCTTCCTCGGCAGCCCAAGGGTGCCAGGCCTGCCGGTGCCTGCGGGGTGGCAGCACGCCGCCTCCACTCCCCCGGCTCTGCCGCACCCACAGCTCTGGCTGCCCTCTGCCCCTGGCTCTCGTGGTCACCTGGCTGCTGCTGGCCATCAGTGTGGGGCTGGGTGTAGTGGGGATCAGACACCGCCCACGGGCCCGAGAGGGGCCAGGCAGGCCACGGTTCCAGGGTGACCCTCCCCAGCTCCTTCTGACTGAGCTCGCTCAGACGCTCATCTGAGCTGGGCCCCACGGAGCCCGTAGCGTTCCCTCTCGCAGCCTGAAGGTGAAAGTGGGGTTTTAACGGGAGCACCGAGCCACCTGCGATAGCTCTTCCCCGGGACAGTTCCTCAGCGAGCAAGGTCTTCTTTCTGGGCTGAGTGAGTGCTCCGGGGCCGAGGTCCAGTGGGCAACAGGACGGGGTGTATGCAGGCCCTTGAGCTGTGCTCGCCTTTCTGAGGCCCCAGTGGGAGGAAAGCGATGTTCCCATCCCAGCACTAACCCGGGAAGTGGAGTGGGTGCTGATGGGAAGACCTGGGGGGTAAGATTTTAGCAAATCTAGAATCTGCAGTGACTCCCCGCTGCTGGGTGGGACGTCCTCTCATCGCCCATTCCCTGCGCTGGCCCCCCCACCCCCCACCCCCGCAGCAGCCCCAGGGGTTTCAGGGTGACAGTCCTGCCAGTGCCTGCAGGGGTGGGGACACACCTCAGCTCTCCCGGTGCTGCCTCGCCCAGCAAGGATCAAGACATTTACTGCTCTGGGTGGGGCTGGACTTGGTTCAAATTCTAAAGGTTTCGCCTGAAAGGTAATCTTGAAGTCGTTCCATGGAGCCAGCTGAGCTCCAGGGGGTGCAGGCGGGGGAGGGGGCCCAGGTGCTGTGTTAGCTGTGCCTGCAGCACCATGTCCCTCAGTCACGGACAGTCCTTGTCTTTAATGGGTGCCAGGCCGACCGCAAGCAATTTATTTTAAAGCAGAGCTGGGAGGCTCTACGTTAGGAAAGCGGACGGGGTGGTGAGTTAGACTGACCCCTCCTCTCTACCCCGGGAAGTCTCTGCAGTAACTGGGCTGTGACTGGGTCCTAGTCCAGGGCTCTGGTTGGATGAGCGTGTCACAGGTCACAGCCACGCAGGAGGCGGGTCCTCTGACAAGCCGAGGGCACTTGCCCACTGCTGGCGTCCAGAGGGGCGAGGACAGAGTTTTGCCGTGTGACTGTGTGTGCCCAGTGTCTCCATCAGGAGTGTTTTTCAGCTGCTGCTTAAGATGCAGTGAAATAGACAATCCCTGCCTTTACTTCCCAAACCCCTGCCACTTACAACGCCGCCCAGGCCGAGGTAAAGGGCTAGGCCTGCTCCTCTTCCCTCCCCGTGGGGTCAGCCTCGGGTTTGGCCGAGGACACTGAGGGGTAGTGAGGTGTTTCTCTAGGGGTGTCGGGTGCCCCCGCAGGGCGGCTGTTAGGATGGACCGCAGGAGGGAAGGTCCTCTGAGTCTCTTTTGTCATTTGGGGAGCGCCATTGGGATAGAAGCAGGGCTGGGAAACACAGAGGGGCGGGTTCCCCAGAAATCTGTGGGAGGTTCACGTCACGGAGCCTGTGGCAGAGTAGGCACCAGGCTTTTTCACCAAGAGAGTGAAGTCTGGGCTCTGTCCACGGGAGGTTCCAGAGTCTGATGCTGTGGGAAGGGGCTGGCACGCCTGCCAGGTGGAGAGGACTCTGAGCTGTGGCCCTGAGCACCCGCAGGGGCTGACGAGGGGGGAGGGCCGCCAGTGGGGAGGGCCGGGCCAGGGCTGCGGTGGGGGGTGAAGGGAGACAGGACAGAGAGAGGACGATTGCTGGAATGTGGGCTCTCTTGTGCAGCTTTGAAGCAACCCAGACAGGAAGGCAGGGCAGGTCTGACACGCAAATGAGGTGGAGATTTGCAGGAATAAGTCAGCGGCTTTGGGCATAGAGACTCTGGTCTCTGAATTGACTTTCTCTACACTTGGCTGCCATGAAAACAAGACATCGGGTTTCATAAAAGACGTGGGAGGCAAGCGCTGTGTGAGGGCGGACTCTTTCCTCTCTCCCTACCAGGGGAACGCAGGCATCTGTCCCCCAGGGCGGGAAGCAGGCTCGGGAAGGAGTCTAAGGGCATTTTCGACTTCCTTTAAGCGAGCGCTCCAGATCCCTGGTTCCCCATCGCTAGTGTGCTCAGTCTTCCCCTCTAAATGTGGTAGAAGATGCATTTGAAGGACAGCTAAGGGCCCTTCTCTTTGAGCCTAACATTGTACGCCATGGGCTTCAGGACTGCACAGCAAAGCTCCGGACTGGCCTTGGTCGTGTTCAACAAGTGTCCGCAGCTGCATGTCTGGTTCCGAGACACGGACCACCAGCTGGGCATGGCCACAGGAGAGGTTTTTCCTAGTGACACGGAGATTGCCCAGTGTGAAACCCTCGCTGTGACCAGGGGTGAAGTCTCCGTCTCTGGGGCAGAATATGAACTTCCTGGGCCTGTGTGAAGCCGAGACTCCCCGCCCTCCCTGGAAGCGCCACCATCGGCCTCCGTCTTCCCCAGGCTGCTGGCTCCCCGTTCCTGGATGCAGGGTCTCGGGCCAACTGGCTGAGAGGCAGGGCAGCCCGAGGAGAACCCAGTGCGGGCTGCTGGCTCCCCGTTCCTGGACGCAGGGTCTCGGGCCAACTGGCTGAGAGGCAGGGCAGCCCGAGGAGAACCCAGTGTGCCTCTGCTTCACGTCGGCCGCGCTCAGCTCCTTCCCCAGGGGCACCCCTGGCAGTGGCAGGCACTCCCGTGGCACATGCCGCCACTCAGCTCGCAGTGACTCGGGAACGCAGGATGGAGTTGAGGAGCAGGAGTGAGATTTGTAAACCAGAATCTGCTCAAATCGATATTAAAAATAAATCGTTAGGCTTTGGGGTGATGGAATAGCCTGTGTTAGCTGGCTCGGTGTGACCAGGCAGCCGGCACCGTGACCGCGGCCCCGTGACGGCGCTGCTGGTAGCGCTGCCCATTCCGTGTCTCATGGCTGTCGCCCTCCCGCCCTCTCTCCCTCGCAGGTGGTGAAGACCATCGGCCTGCGGGAAGTGTGGTACTTCGGCCTCCAGTACGTAGATAATAAAGGATTTCCTACCTGGTTGAAACTTGATAAAAAGGTAGGTCACAGTTAACTGTTTGCACTGTTACTGGGTGTTGGTCCTCCTTGTTGGCATTGAACTGGAGCACCTTACTCGGACTTTGGCTTTTGTTCCTTTTTATTTGTGTAAAAGTTTTTCCAGACAAAAAGGTCGCAGGTTTCCTGTAAATGGGGATACAGGTTGGCAATCGGACCCGGGCATTTCCCCTCGCTGCTCACTCACCGAGTGTATGAGGTTAATTCTTAGTATTTAGCTGACCTTAGTGTTGTTTTTACAGTGCGGTTATTAATCTTCTAAACCATGAATCACCCACTGTTTTGCAAGAACCTGTTACTGCTTTGTCAGAACCTGTGATAGATTATCTCCCAACTCTAAAGACGGGATAATTCCAGTAACAATTACAGAGAACAGCAAGAAGCAAAATGTGTTTTCTGCAAACAATTTGGAAAATGTCCCTTTTCCAAACCCTGCTCTCCTCCCAAATTATATGGCAGCAGGGGTGGTTGGGGCTGTGAAGGAGGAGGGGCGGGAGCTCCGTGGTCCACGCTGGACTGGCCACATGGCCGGACTCCAGGTTCCAGGCTCATGGAGCAGGTGTTTCGAGTTCGAGTTCTCCCTCGCCCCGTCCCCAGAAGATCGGGCCAGGCTGGCGCCAGGCTTCCCGAGAAGGGAGGGTGTGTAGTGGGACTTCTTAAACTGGCCTTTGGGTCTTACATGTAGAAGGTGACTTCAGCGTAAACAGTCTTTGAAACTGGCCTGCAGGGCCCTCTGAGCCGTGGGTGGCAGCCTGTGCTGGGGGGCAGGGCTTTCTCTCCTGAGCCCGCAGTGAGCGTTCGGCTTCTGTTGTGCAGGTGTCGGCCCAGGAGGTCAGGAAGGAGAATCCCCTGCAGTTCAAGTTCAGGGCCAAGTTCTACCCTGAGGACGTGCCTGAGGAGCTCATCCAGGACATCACGCAGAAGCTCTTCTTCCTCCAAGTGAAGGAGGGCATTCTGAGCGATGAGATCTACTGCCCTCCCGAGACCGCGGTGCTCCTCGGCTCCTACGCCGTGCAGGCCAAGTTCGGAGACTACAACAAAGAACTGCACAAGTCCGGGTACCTCAGCTCCGAGCGGCTGATCCCCCAGAGGTGAGCGGCCGGGCCTGGGGCGGGGCGGGCAGGTGAAGCAGCAGAGAACACGGACGTCGAGGGCAGCGCTCACACGGCAGCGCCCTGAGGCCCGGTGATCCGCCTGGACAGTGGGGGCTGAGCAGCAGCAGGGAGGGGACGTCCTCATGGGCTGTAGGCGGCCTGTTATTTGAGGGTGTTACAAAGTAACCACGTTTTTCACCGTGGCCCCCGCTCCTGGTGTATAATAGTTTGGCCCCTGGTGTATAATAGTTTGGCCCCCGATAAATCTGTTGTTAGTCACTAATGATTAAATAAATGACCCTTTTGGGCAGAAAGGCTTCTTAAAATAAAACGTCCTTTACATTTTTTCCCAGCAGGACTGAGTTTGTCTCTTTCGAGTCTAAATCATCAGATTTTAGTTCGTCCTAAGTAGAATTGCACATTAGGAAGTAGAAACAAATGCACTTTGTGGTGATTTTATTTGAAGAAAAAGTGAAGGTTTGCATGAGGGGACAGAGCCTGTCACTCACCTCTCAGCCCTGCCCTTTGGGGTGACAGTGTTGTGCCTTCTTCCTCTGCCGTCAGAGTCATGGACCAGCACAAGCTCACCAGGGACCAGTGGGAGGACCGGATCCAGGTGTGGCACGCGGAGCACCGCGGGATGCTCAAGTGAGTGTGGCGGGCTGCCTGCGGCCTGTTGTCTGCCTGTGCCCGCGAGGGCCGTCCCAGGGAGGTGACCAGCCGGCTACAGTGAGGTTTCCGTAACAGCCAGTGTTCCCGCCTGGGGTCGGGGCAGAGGCAGGTTGGTTGAAGCCTTCAAGACCCAAACACACACACACACACACACACACACACACACACTCTCTGTCTCTCCCTCCCTCCCCGTCCCGTTAGTCGAGGGGGCGGGGCACTGCTCCTAAGCATCAGGCTTCTGTCTTCCTCTGTCACAGAGGGGCCAGGTTCTTCATTGTCCGTGAGGTGACTGCCTTCAAAAGTAAGTGCAGACAACTGATCCCAAGCCAGAAACACTTGCTGTTAGCGTAGGAAATGGCCAGTCTCTGCTGTCCCTGAATCCTCGCCTCAGGCATGGCCGCATGGTCCCAGACTCAGAGGCCTTTTATAGTTTGGGCTTCGCAGACACGTGTCCTTAGGGCAAGTGGTTCTCAACCTTGGCTGCACATTAGAACCACCTGGGAATCTTTAAAACCCTGATTTCTGGGCCTCATCCTCCGGAAATTGTTTCTTTGTTACTATTGTTGTGGCCCCACCCCATAACAAAGAAACAGAATTTCTGGAGGATGAGGCCCAGAAATCAGGATTTTAAAAAGATTCCCAGGTGGTTCTAATGTGCAGCCAAGGTTGAGAACCACTGCCTTAGAGCTTCCTGTCCCAGCCATGCTGCTTCCTTGGAGGGAAATAGCTCGAAGCCTAAGCCGAGGCTGCTAGTGAGGCACATGGTGGGAGCCCCCGAAGGCCCGCAGGCGAGAGAAGTGGGATCCTGGCAATAAATGGAACAGGAGAGTCTGTGTCCAGAGAAGCCAGCGTGAGTCAGTCCAGTTCCCTCAGAATGTGAGGGATGCCAGTGGTCAGATCGGGGCCGCCTGGGCACGGTGTGGGTGCCAGCAGGACAGCCCCCGGAGCGCGTGGCTGTTGGCCGTCCACGCGACCTGCCTGCGCCTCAGGCCGCCAGGACATCCCCACTGACCATGGTGCGTGTCTGTCCCCCAATAGAGACAGCGCCATGCTGGAGTACCTGAAGACCGCCCAGGACCTGGAAATGTACGGGATCAACTATTTTGAGATAAAAAATAAGAAAGGAACAGACCTGTGGCTTGGAGTGGATGCCCTGGGACTCAATATTTACGAGAAAGAAGATAAGTGAGTTGAACTTCATACTGAGCTTTAGTTGGTGGGGAATGGGCCTGGAGGCAATGGCGAGCATGGGGATTACGCATGCGGGCTGCGTTTGAAGCGGTTACGGGCAGCTGACTGGCCCCGGGGTGTGGGTCTTCGAGGGCTTGCGGCTGTGACGGCCTGGAGTGTGCGTCACTTCTCTCCTGTCTCTGCGACCTTTTTACCGTCACGTGTTGCATGTGCGGAGGGTCCCGCAGGGAGACCACGGAGGTCTGTGACCTCACCCCCAGGCAGCCTGGCGGCTTGGAGGTTTGTGCTAATCCAACTGGGGTATTTGTGGGGCTGCTGGGGACCCTAAGACCTGTAAACAGTAGCCTTTATGTACACAGCCCACCAGGTCATCTGCCACCCGGGAGGTGAGTGGTCTGTTGGGCATGGAGCAGGCCAGGTGAGGGTTCTCAAGAGCGGCTCCCCTGACTTCCTGTGCCCGTCCCTGTGTGCCCGTCCCTGCGCACACAGGCCTTTTCCTGCTGAGAATCCACACAGAAAACATCGTTCTAATTCAGTGAGCGGAGGACAAGCCTAAATTCTAGACTCTTCCCATCAGAAGCTTCCTGAGTGCAAGCGGCCCTGACGGCCGGCTGGCGTCCCAGCAGAGCGTGGCTGCAGGTCTGAGGGTGAGGGTGCCGGGGCTGCCCTCAGGCCTTTATGCCAAGCCACGCCCTTGGGCCTGGGTTCCTGCCTCCGTGCCTGCGGAGCCCAGGCTAGACCACTGACCCAGTGCCCCTCCTGGCCGAAGGCTGTTCCTCTAAGTCCTGGCTCCCGCATGTCCACCTGGGCCTCCCTCTCCCTGCCTGTTCCCAGAGGTTAATGTTCTCAGCTCCCCACACTCCAGATCGCCCACAACCCCTCTCTGGCATTCTTGAGGGGCGCAGTACTGCTTTTGACAAGTGATACCACAAAAGAACCTCTCTGTAATCTCAGCCACTGCATTCTTGCCAGAACTCCACGTACAGGCAGGGCCCCGGTCAGACGATCCTAACCCCTCCACTTGGTGCCTGAATTGGGTGGAGGCGTGGTTGGGCCGCGCTGGGGATCCCTGCTGGAGATGCTAGTCACGCATGCGACGGGGCAGGCCTTCCAGAGCCTAGAGGTGGGTTACGGGGCCTGTGCTCTTCCCGAGTGTGCGTGAGCGGAGGCCTCGTGGATCACATGGGGGAAACTGTCTCTTTGAACTTTCTTGAGTGACCAGGTTTGTAACGCAGCCTGGGCCAGGGCTGTCCAAACAGGTTTTTCAAGCTGCAAGCAGCAGCCTAGGCAGGAACGCGGTGAAGGCAGCCTGTAACACCCCCAGCACACAATGTGCATTTTTCCAAGTAAAACGAGCTGCTGGCTTCTCCGGTCCTAGTCCTGCTCCCCTCCCCCCGGTGAGCGGTGAAACTGGCGACCCTGTCAAAGGGGCCTTCTCCCCAAAGACAATGCTGTGGGGGGGAACCTCCTCACTTCCTGCCTCCCCCCCTCCTGCTGGGGAAGGCATCCCTCTTCAGTTACGAAAACAAGCAGATGTTCACTCAGTCAATAGGCCCAGCTTCTCCTTTTAAACAAATATGGACAATACCGTGTCCATGGCGAGCCAGGGGCTGCGGCTCGGGTCTGAGGCCACTCCTGGCTGTGCTCACGTGGACTTGGTGCCCTTGCAGACGAGCAGTGCAGGGTCAGGTTAGGGTTAGGAGTGCTGGAGTGGGTTAGGGTTAGAGTTAGGAGTGCAGGGGTGGGTTAGGGTTAGAGTTAGGAGTGCAGGGGTGGGTTAGGGTTAGGGTTAGGAGTGCAGGGGTGGGGTAGGGTTAGGGTTAGGGGGGCGGGGGGGTGGGTTAGGGTTAGAGTTAGGAGTGCAGGGGTGGGTTAGGGTTAGAGTTAGGAGTGCGGGGGGGTGGTGGGTTAGGGTTAGGGTTAGGAGTGCAGGGGTGGGGTAGGGTTAGGACTGCAGGGGTGGAATTCTTGGAAGTTGCTCAGATGGGAGACCGGGTACATTGAGGATGTGAGTTGGGTGATAGGTTCGGTGCGCCCTGCAGAGAAACAGACATGCCTGTATTTCACTAAAATGTCCTTTTAGTGTTGAATGTGCTCCGGTTGGGAAGTGCCTCCTGGGCCCCTTGCTCATCGTATACGTGACCCCTACGTGGGAGACGTAGGACTGAGCACTTGTCTTTCTCTCCGTGAACCGTAGGTCGGAGCAGGAGACGGCGGGAGGGAGGGAATTGGCAGACCCAGGCCCTTCCCTGAAAAGCGTTATCAGCCTGGGAACAGTTCAGATCAGCTGCTATAATTCTGCTTGGCATCCAGACCAAGAACAAAACAACAGAACGAGACAAAGAACGAGAGGAACCCGATCCCCCCCCCCTCCCCCGTTCTTTAGTTCTTTAGTCCTTGCAGCAGGGCCAGTGTGTTTCGTAGTCCAGGAGGGACGGTGAGGGGTGAGGCTGCTCCCACGGGGCGAGGCCCCGGTCCGTCCCCTCCATGAACCCTTCCAGCGAGAGGATGTGGGGAGGGCTGTCGACCAGGTGGGACTGAGACCAGCACAAGTGTCCTTTCCCTTCGGTTCCTTACTCAGGATGTCAGTCAGATGCTCTGATTTCCATTTCATTCACGTTCGAAAGGACGTTTCAAGCACATAATAAACCAGCTACTTTAAAGACAATTTCCACTTTCCAAAAGCACACCCAGTTGGCAGGATATGTTAATTCTGGCTGGGGGGAGGGCGAGGGGGGAGGTGCCATGTTGTGCTCAGTGAAAGGGAGGAGACACCAGGCAGTTGTGTTGGCTGTGAGTCTGTTTTACCAGACGTGCGGGGACCCCAGGTGCCAGGCCATTCTCTCCTGGACTCTGGGACCCGAACATGAACCTGGAACAGTCACTTAGTCTCTATAGAAGTTCCCCATGGCCAGGACTCGTGAGACCCTCCCAAGTGGGAAGTTTCAGAGTTTGCCTCAGGCTGACAGAGTTTGGGCCGTGGTTAGACACCTGCCCACCCACTGGAGCCTGTAGGCCTGGCCCCGCTGCAGGCTGTAGGGTGGGAGGTGGGGGCGGCCCCTCCAGGCGCAGGGTGGCCAGGCCACGCTAGTGAGTCCTCCCTCCACGCTGGTGCGGGCCCCACCCCAGCCCTGTTATCTGCCCCAGCCCTGCCTCTGGCCAAGGACTGGCTCTTCACTCTGTAGGACACGGTGATCTCCAGCCCAGCCCACCCCCCAGACCGTTCCTAAACCTTTTAAATGAAAAATCTCGGACACATTGCAAACCGGGAAGGTTTCACAGTGAGCGCCGCGTGCCTGCTGCGGGGAGACCTGGCGGCTCCCACCTGCCTTGTCCTCGCCCAGCAGTGCCCGGGCCTCTCCCTGCACACCTCCCCCACGTGCACATGGCTTCCCGGGCGCAGGGCGTTCCGTTTTCATTTGATGTAAAACTTAAATATAATGAAATGTTCGCTCTTACGTGTCCATTTACTGAGTTTAGACAAACAAATGCCTGTAAAAAACCAAACTCCTGTCAAGATGTACAATGTTGTCATCACCTTCTGGCATATTTTGAATTAAAATTCTTTAGTTCGTTTTGAAATCATTTCAGATTTTTGAAAAGTTTCAAAACCAGTAAATACGAAAGATTCCATGTACCCTTCTCTTAGCTGCCCCAGACTGCCCGTCCAGGTGTCACGGGGGGAGTCAGCACCCAGAGGAGACCTGGCCACCTGTGGGCGTCCCCCATCATAACCGCTGTCCCCCACCATAACCGCTGTCCCCGCCATAACCGGCTGTCTC
Source organism: Myotis brandtii (assembly GCF_000412655.1). Taxonomy (NCBI): domain Eukaryota; kingdom Metazoa; phylum Chordata; class Mammalia; order Chiroptera; family Vespertilionidae; genus Myotis; species Myotis brandtii. The sequence goes on along the minus strand of NW_005365155.1, from coordinate 3,565,456 downwards.
CCGCCATAACCGCTGTCCCCGCCATAACCGGCTGTCCTTGACTCTCCTGCCCCAGGGTCCCACCTGGAACAGCCCTTGCATTTAGTGGGCCCGCCTGCCCAGCCTCCTTCCATCTGGGCCAGTTCGCTCGGTCTGTCTGTCTGTCTGTCTGTCACGACAACTTGCAAGGAGAAGCCTCGCAGGCACCCACTTGACGCTTGAAAAGTACTGACCGTAACTTAGTAGAAAGCTCCTCAACTTGGGTCTTTTTTCTCATGGTTACGTTCAAGTTTGATACTTTTAAAACATATATTTTTTATTGATTTCAGAGGGAGAGGGAGAGAGAGAGAAATATCAATGATGAGAGAGAATCGTTGATTGGCCCCACTGGGGATTGAGCGCGCAACCCAGGCATGTGCCCTGACTGGGAATTGAGCTGTGATCTCCTGGTTCATAGGTTGACGCTCAACCACTGAGCCACACCAGCGGGTGAGTCTGGTATTTTGGCGAGGACCCCACGGGCGGGCTGTGCTGTCTGTCCTGCGAGGCCTGCGTGGTGGCCGTGATGCCAGGACCTCCTTACTGTGCTGCTGACCTTGATCACTGGTCAGGTGGGGCTGCTGCGCTCCTCCTCCAGCACTTCCTCCCTTCCCAACCCATGCGGGTGTTGGGGGGACATATTAAACTATAAGCACCCCAGTTCTTACCACACTTTCCTTCTAGCATCCCTGGCGGGTCTTGCAGGAAACTGATTCCTCTGGTATTTAAGAAATGCTGTGCCGTTGAAAGGAGGGCGTGTTCATTGGAAGGCTGGTGTAAGGGGACAGTTCCCCGTCCCCATTCTCAGTAGTTTCTGTTGCGGGGACTCGGGTGCTTGCTTTATCCTCTGGGCTCTGACCTCATGCTGTGGTTTGGACGCCATTGTTGTTGAGCACTTTCCTTCCACTTGACGAGTCCAGGGTCGTCCTGCACTTTCCCCCAGGCCTGGAATCAGCTCTTTCTCGGAAGAGCTCTGGTCCCTCTTAGTCAAGAATATCTTTTTTTTTTAAATGTGTGGCCTAAGCAAGAGCAGGCTCACAATATAAATCCTTTAAATCGACGGTCCTTCTCTGTTCATGTCCTATGTGTGAACTCTTTAAAAAAGAGAAAAAGAAAGAAATCCTTGTGGGCGTTAGTTCCAACCATGGTCAGGCATGAAAGGGGTTCTTAGCTCCGATCCTCTGACACCGCAGTCACGCTGATGAATGGCTGTCAGTGTTACACGAGCTTCCAGAGTCTAAAGAGACCAACTTTCCAGCCGCGCCAGAGAGGCCCTAGTGACAGCCTGGCAGGAGCGATGCCTGTCTGGCCTTCGCTCGCGGTTGGACAGCTGACCCTCGGTCCCTGTTGGCTGGGAACGAGCGGCAGCCCCCGGGCTCCTCTGTTGCAGTGATTGCTCGTGCTCCGGAGGGAACCTCCTGGTGTCACTCGTGCGGCCTTTGTGTGAGGACACGGGTGGGAGTCGGCAGGACCCGTGACCTCCTGAGCTCCTTCACCTCTAACAGTTACTGTCCCGTGTGAGAAGCTGGGGTGACAGCACTCCCTGCGTGTGTGTTGGGGTGCTGGGGAGCACGTTGGCCCCTGGGGGACAGGGCCCCGGAAAAGCACCTGCACTGAGAAGGTGACACTGAAGCTGCCCCCTGGCAGTGCCCTGACACCGCTCCTCCAGGCGTGTGTGACTGCTGTGTCCCTCAGAGCGCCCCCCCCCCCAAACACACACACACACACACACATACACACACACACACACGCTCTGCCTTGACCTGGCTTTGCTGCCATAGCAAGACTACATTGCCCACTAGTTTTTATTTGAACGTGTTGGTAGGCAGCGTTCCACCCCACCCCTGCTCTCTTCTAAATGGGGAGTTTTTACACATCTGGGAAAAGACCAGTTTTGATGGCAGTATCCTTGAGTGGTGGCTTAGGACCTGTGTTCCTTCTAAAAGGGTATCCATGGCGACATGCTGGAGGAATAGGGTGGCATCAGGAGGTGAGTAGAGCATGTGGTCTTGAAGTCATATGATAAACGTCCCCGCGTTGCTAATTACAAAGCCGGTCTCTGCCTGTAGTGGACTCCAGTGATCACAGAGGACCGTGTGGGGCTTTCGTTACGAGTGTGGTCAGAGTGTGGAGGTGACACGGGAAGGAAAACGCACCCACACCACGCCCTCGGCTCCTCAGGGAGGCACACCAGTTGTAAACATGTGCCTGCCCAGCACCCGAGCACCTGACTGATCTGAAGGAAAGGCTGGTGTAAGGGGACAGTTCCCCGTCCCCATTCTCAGTAGTGCCCACCTGCAGCCATGGCTGGACCATCCAGACAAAATCCACAGGCACATGGGGGCCTGACCCGGCCAAGGCCGCCGCCTCAGCGAGCAGCCACTCGGCACAGCTGGGGAAGACACCACGAGGAAGCTCACCTCCTGGGTTTCAGAGAGCTCAGTGGTAACGCAGTGACTTACACAGGAGAGTGCAGGCCGAGGGGGAAGACCCGGGGAGAGGAAGTGAGCGGCTGTGGTGCAGGTCGGGCTGGGAGAGCAGGAGGGAGCCCGTCCAGGGGCCTCCGGGAAACCCTGTGTTGAGAGTCTGGGGGACCAGGAAGCCGGGGCTGCTAAGGGGAGGGCTGTGGCTTTCCTCCTGTAGAACCTCTTGCCGTGGGGGGTGACGTGAGGAGCTGGCGAGGGACCTAGTCCTGGACCCTCCGTACTCACAGGCTCTCCTCTCAGCCGGTCCCACCTGGGGCAGCAGGAAACCGCCCTGCTGACATTTTGGAAGAGGGACCACTAATCGGACAAGCCGGCTGACGTAGATGCTGGCGCCGAGGAATTGGTTCGGCTGTCGCCACGGGAAGGCGGGCTTAGGATGCTGATGTGAGGGTGTTTGCAAACGATGGTTGTGAGAGACATTTCAAACGGGTGCCAGGACGTGCGGGGCTGGACATCAAAGATGACCTTGAGATTACAAGCCAGGGTGACTCGATGCAGTGAGACACTCAAACAGAGAAAGACGAGTGGGAATGGACGGGTTTCCTGAGCTTGAGCCTTACAGACAGCCCCCTGCCTTCCGAGGGCGCGCAGGAACACTCGGTAATGATGTATGTCCCATATTATGCTCCCCGGGTAGCCTTATACTTGTTAAAATTGAACAGAGAAAACTAAGAATAGATTTGCAACACCTATTAGTCAATCCGGGCACATCTAACATCTGACCTTTTTTAACCTCAGGTTGACCCCAAAGATTGGCTTCCCGTGGAGTGAGATCAGGAACATCTCTTTCAATGACAAGAAGTTTGTCATCAAGCCCATCGACAAGAAGGCGCCTGTAAGTTCACGTGGAGTCCAAACGGGCGACGAGGAGCCGGGATGCCCAGAAGTGTGTGTGTGTGTGTGTGCGTGTGTGTGTGTGTGTGTGTGTGTGTGTGTGTGTGTGTGCGCGCGCACGGGGCGGGGGGGGGGCAGCAGGTTACATTGAGGGTCCAGGACCTCTCGGGACACGGCCGACCATGGTGTGGGAGGTTCTTGTGGAGGCCAGGTGCCTGTCACCTGAGTTGTCAGGTGTCTTCATTCCTTGGAAGAAAAGAGCCATTCTGCGTCGTTGACCTTTGCCGAAAGCTGAGCCTTTCTGGGCTTGAAACGCTCGTGTTCACGGGGAAAAAGCAGCCGGCCCCCAAGACCACACAGCTGGGGTGTGGGGGCTCCTGGCAGCATCTCGGGTCCCCGCCTGGAGCGGACGGCCATCGCTGCCGGCTCCGGGGCCAGAACCTGCGCTGTCCTTGCAACTTGCCTTGTTAGGAAGTCAGGCCTGCGCCCAGAGCGCTGCTGGGCCTCCAGGGGTGGGTCACGAAGGCCCCGCGGGGAGGCGGCCTGGGCTCAGGCTCCAGCTGCCCTGGGGGGTGACGTGGGAGCTGGCGAGAGACCGAGTCCTGGACCCTCCGCATCTCCCAGGGCTCCCCGCTCGAGGCTGGTCTCACCTGGGGCAGCAGGAAACCAGATTTCCATGTTTCAGTTTTTCCCTAGAAGATAGAAAGGAAATCCCAGAGGCAGGTTGACTGGTGAGGCAGGGGCTTCCTTCCCTCCCCCACCCCGGCAGCTGGGCAGTTTCTGCAGCAACTCCGTGCCCAGCCTGTCCTTCCGCAGGCCGGCTCCTCCTGCCATGTGCACGCGCAGGCTGGGGCCTTAACCGTCGCTGTTCAGCCTGCGTCTCCCTGTGGCCTCCTGGCAGAGGCAGAGGCTCGAGGCAGTGAGCTCTAACCGCTTTTGAAACGTCTAAGAAGCGAAAATTATGTTGGGCTGGACCCTGCTCTGTGCTCAGCCCCTTTCACCGTGACCTTTGCCCCCCCGCCCCACCCCCACCCCTCACGCCCTGGCCAGGGATCCCAGGGT
>NW_005365155.1:3558475-3560988 GCF_000412655.1 Myotis brandtii | reverse complement strand
GGTGGGGCCCAGTGGGGAGCCCTAGGAGTTCCCCTGTTCATTCCCTGGCCCTTTTCAAGGTGACCTTTATTTGGGTTTGTTTCCTTGAATTTGGCTCGTGCCTCGAGGTTCTGTTCTCGGGTGTCTGTTCTCTGCCTGGGTTTGGATGCCCGTCCCAGGTCACGTCGGGGTGTGGTTGTGTGTCAGCATGCTGGCTGGAGGCTTGGATTTAGACACTTTTAATCATTAATTTCCGTTTTTAGTTTTTAACTTGAAGTCAGACTGTCCTTCAAAGGCAGCTCGAGGGATTCCTCCCTGCGAAGCGTGTCCCAGCTCCACAGGCCTCGTCTCCCGGACGTTCCCACCGTTCCTGGCTCTTGATTTTTTAAACTGACTTTTTTTCTGAAGAGGAGTTGGTGCTGATCAGAGTTCCTTTGCCAGTACATAGGGGACACAGGCAAGACCTCCTGCGGAGTGTGCCTGTCTGTGCAGCCAACACAAGCTTGTTTCCTCTTGTGTAATGAGAGGTGGGTGGGTAATAAAAACACCTGTTTGCCCCGGCTCTGCAGACACCTCCCTGGGAAACCTGACGATTTAATGACAACGTATGAACCCAGGGAGGGCCACACCCAGGAAGCCGTGGGCTCGGGGCTTAGCATTCTCCCAGGTTTCTGGAGCAGATGAGGAGCTTGCAAGCTAAGTGGGTCCTGGGGCGTGTGGATGGGCCTGCCCGGCACCTCCCGTCGGTCCCAGACGGTGCTGTGGAACGGGAGGCGCTGTCTGTTTCGGCCACTCTCTCCCTGGGCCAGTGGTCAGAATCCATCCCGATGCTGAGGGCCCTGCGGTTGAGAAGAGAAAGGAAGACAGAAGCAGCAGGCAGGCATTGTCAATAACCTTTAGCAGGAGCTTCTAACCCACATTCCCTTTCTGTCACCTGCTGGTCACGGCAGAGCAAGGAGCCAGGACACAAGCTGTGTGTCATCTGTGTCCGGAGCTTCTGTGGTCCCCAGTCACGGAGCTCCCTGAAGCAGCGTTTCCCTTTTCTAAGAAGGCTGCTCCCCCGAGAGCTGCTCCATTAGCGGGCACAGGGCAGCCAGCAGCCTCTACGTGAGCGTTGGGGCACCAGCCCACTTTCATGGTGTGGGCAGCATTCTGAGTCCTTAGGAACATTAACTGACTTCATCATCTCGGCAACCCCGTTAGGGTGCTGTCACCCCCACTGCAGAGTTGAAGGGGTTGAGGCTCAGTGACGAAGTGACTTGCTCAGGGTCATGGGGTTTGGTGGTGTTGCTGCCTGAACTGCGGTCAGCCACCAGGAGGGTGTTCGGTGAGCACCAGGAAACACGGGAAACACAGAGGGGACTGCCCCCGACCCTGTCCTCCAGGTGCTGACTGTCTAGATCAGGGTGGGGAACATCCGGCCCGTGGGCCGTATCAGGCCTGAGCATTTGGTCTGGCCCTGCCAAGGCAACCGCAGGCGGGACTCAAAATTGAATAATTCTAGTAGCTGTCTTCAGAGCAACATAAACTTAAGTGAACGACGTTATAAATATCCAAAAAGGTTCCCACCCCGTTCGAGTGGGACAGACCAAACCGAGCCAGCGGAGCAGAGTGCCAGCAGTACCAGGAGCGTCAGCGCAGGGAGGGGCACAGAAGGAGGGAGGCTGTGAAGATGGGAGGGGGCCCCATGGTGTCCTCCCTCGGTCGTGCTGCTGTCTTTGGGGGTACGGCATTGGACAGGACATTCCCAGTAGGAGGGACTGTTGGGGGAAATGATTGCAGGCACAAAAGGGCACGGGTTAGGTGAACAAGGGGGCCAGGGTGGATGGCTTTCGCGTGTGCCAGACCACGGTGTTCGGCCCGGTCCTAGAGCTCACAGGACGGCATCTGAGGCCCAGCGGGGACCTGATCGCTGTGCGAGTAGCAGTGGGAGTCGCAGGCTGAGGCAGGGAGACCGGAAGCCCAGCAGGGGAACTTGCAGAAGTCCAGGCGGGCGTGGCGGTGGCTGTGGCTGTGGCTGGAGAGGGCTGGCAAGGTGTTACCCTGAAGGTCAGGCGCACTGGGGCACTGGGCTCCCTGAGGCCCGACCTTACGTACATAGAGCAGCTTTGCAGCCCAGCATCCGTGCCTGTGCCCACCCGCCCTTTGCTGGCCCTGGAGCACGGGTGTCCCACGGCGCCCAGACCTGCGTTTCGGGTGTCTCATCCGTTGGGAGTCAGTGTCCTATGTGGAAGCCTTGTTCTGGCCCCTGCTCTCGGCTCCGCAAGTCCTCTTAGAAACAGGACCGTGTGCGGCGGGTTGGACACGGGAGCGCCCGTCAGCGCCTGCTCTCTCCTGTAGGACTTCGTCTTCTACGCTCCCCGCCTGCGCATCAACAAGCGGATCCTGCAGCTCTGCATGGGGAACCACGAGCTGTACATGCGCCGCAGGAAGCCCGACACCATCGAGGTGCAGCAGATGAAGGCCCAGGCCCGCGAGGAGAAGCACCAGAAGCAGCTGGAGCGGTGAGCGGGCGCGGGGCGGCCAGTGGGGCG
>NW_005365155.1:3555641-3558427 GCF_000412655.1 Myotis brandtii | reverse complement strand
GGTGCCTTGCTGTCCACGTCTGGAGGGCCGGTGGGAGATCGTGTAGTAACTATGGGTGGCTGGGCCCTCGCAGCGGCCTCACTGTGGCTAGGCTGGCAGAGCTGGCGGGAGCGCCGGGACCTGGGGACAGCAGGTGACCACGCAGCTGCTCCTTTGATGGCTGGGCTGAGACGGCGGCTTCGGGCGAAGCAGCCTCGCTGGATGACTGACCTGCCGTGTCCACAGCGCACGAGTCGGCGGAGCCTAAACCTCCCTGCCCTCCCCTAACAGGCAGCAGCTGGAGACGGAGAAGAAGAGGCGAGAGACCGTGGAGAGAGAGAAGGAGCAGATGATGCGGGAGAAGGAGGAGCTGATGCTCAGGCTCCAGGACTACGAGCAGAAGACCAAGAAGGCCGAGAAAGGTGGGCCGCGCTCCCGGGGCGTGTCCCCTGCATTTCACACGGCCCCGCAGACAGACAGCTCCCACAGCCAGGAGGAATGCAGCTTAGCACCCGGAGTAGAGACTGTGGAGGGACAGGGTCAAGTGGTGACGGGCCTGGGAAGTAGTTGTGTGCCCGGTCCCGTCGGTGCGGAATGCTTTAGGGCGTTATCTTGCTGGTCCCCCTGCCCGGGGAGGTGAGTCCCGAGGGTCGTCTTCCTGAAGAGGAGGTGAGGCTTTAGCGGCAGAAAAGGTTGCTCAAGGTTGCAGGGTAGTGAGTGGCGCCAGGCCGGGAGGGGGCGCGCACAGCGCGCTGCAGCGGGTGGAGCATCCTGGGCGGTGGGAGGGGGCGAAAGAGGTCCCGTCGCCCCGAGACTCTCCATCGGCCCTGGGCTGGGAGTGGGCCGACTGCAGGTCGGGGGCAGAGCCGTGAGCAGCCGCGGTGCTGTGTCCCCTCAGAGCTCTCGGACCAGATCCAGAGGGCCCTGCAGCTGGAGGAGGAGCGGAAGCGGGCGCAGGAGGAGGCGGAGCGCCTGGAGGCCGACCGCATGGCTGCGCTGCGTGCCAAGGAGGAGCTGGAGAGGCAGACGGTGGATCAGATAAAGAGCCAGGAGCAGCTGGTAGGAGCCCGGTTTCAGTGCTGAATTATGGAGGGGCCGCCTCTGGGGACGAGAAAGTGACACCTGCCGACAATGATTTCTGTCTGGGCTGGAAGCGGATCGGCTGGACGGAGTCCAGTGCGGGCGGGAGGGCGGTGCTGGTGGTGGGTGCGGGCCGCTGCCTCCTGCTGGTCAGGGAGGGACATGTGGCGGCGGGCACGGCTGCGTTACCAGGAGGCTTCATTCACAAGCAGGCTGTGCTGAAGGCGTTCCAGAACTCACTCTGACTTGGCTCCTCACAGGCCGCGGAGCTCGCAGAGTACACCGCCAAGATTGCGCTCCTGGAGGAGGCGCGCAGGCGCAAGGAGGACGAGGTGGAGGAGTGGCAGCACCGGGTGAGTGGGGCGGGGCACGGGCGGGCCAGGCTGCCAGGTGCACGGAAACCTGGGGGGCGTTTCGCATGCCCTGCCGATACTGGTCCTTCTTAGAGAGGCTCCCACGGGAACGGGCCTGTGGGATCACAGGGGAACAAAGAGCCACCTTGATACTTAGAAAAAGGCCACCCTGAGCGTTCCGCCCCACCGGGCAGCCCCCCCACCCCCCCAAAAAAAACTGGCTTTAAGTCGGATTAGCTGGGTGCCCCCAGCAGCGAGCCAGCCACAGGGCCCGAAACAAGCCTCCCCTAGCGGCCTGCACATGCAGTGGCGATGGGACCTGGAGGTCTCTAGGCTCTGCCCCTCATCTGCTGTGTGACCTGGGCTAGGGGCCTCACCTCTTAGCCTCATTTCCTTGTGGACAGTGGGGACTACTGCCCACCTGTCCGGTTGCTGTAGGACCCCGCAGAGAGGTTAGTGAATTGCAGCCGTGGTAGCGCCACTCCATCCGCCTTCATGCCCACCAGGAGCACAGGCCCTGGGCGCTGCGGGGCTGGGTCACAGTACAGGCCTCAGCCAAGCTGTGGGGGCTCCGCGCTTCCCCATCTGAGGCAGCCCCTGTGAGGACGCCTGTGCTCCCCTCACTTCATCCTGTCGTCTCCCCCCCCCTCCCCGCCAATCTGTGTGCAGAGGCCTCCGTCCTTGGGTTTCTGGAGAGAGTGCTTATTACACGGCATTAAGTGAGAAAAGCTGGTTACAAACCAGCTGTAAATGAAGCTCATCCGTGGGATTCGGGTGGTGATGAAGTGGGTGGGGTTCAGTTATGTGCCCCTGAGACATTGCTGGAAGGGTCAGGGTGACGGGGAGAACTCCTTGAGCGCCGTGCTGGGGGGGCGGGAGCTTGGCAAACAGTGGCCACTGGAAAGGAAGAAAGCCGGGCGCCAGCGCTGAGTGGCTCTTTCCAGGCGGGAGGATTTTTTTTCTTTAATAAATTTCCCGCCCGCCCCCCAAAAAAAACATGTACAGTGAGCATATGCTAGGATTATAGACAGAAGAAAAGATAGTTAGAAAAATGTCAAACCCTGGCATCAGTTTCTCTCTGAGCTGCGGGGACACTGGTTGGCACAGTCACCTCCTGTGGCTCATGCTGCGCACCTGCCAGGAGGGAGGGGAGGTGGGGATGGGGGGGTCCTTACCCGCAAGGGGAACGGCCGCCTCCATGAAGAAAGGTGCTTCTGGAGGAAGCGGCCAGGCCACGGTTCTGAGTGAGACGTGCTCACTGTCTGTCGTTCGCTTCCGAAGGCCAAGGAAGCCCAGGATGACCTGGTGAAGACCAAGGAGGAGCTGCAGCTGGTGATGATGGCTCCGCCGCCCCCGCCGCCCCCTGTGTACGAG
>NW_005365155.1:3550211-3555349 GCF_000412655.1 Myotis brandtii | reverse complement strand
GGGGCTCCCGGGCTTCCCGCTGGGGCCAGCGGCCTGAAGGCCTCGGGGGAGCCCCCACCAGCACCCACTCTCCGGGGAGGGCGGTGGCGGGGGCCTGACCCTGCCTCTTGCCTTGCAGACTCTGTCCAGCGAGCTGTCCCAGGCCAGAGACGAGAACAAGAGGACCCACAACGACATCATCCACAACGAGAACATGAGGCAAGGCCGCGACAAGTACAAGACGCTGCGGCAGATCCGGCAGGGCAACACCAAGCAGCGCATCGACGAGTTCGAGGCCATGTGAGGCCGCGGGACTGCAGGGCGGCCCGAGCCTGGGCCCCGCGGTCGCACGCAGACTCTGAAACTCTATTCGTAGTTCTCTAATCTAGACCCTCCTCGTACCCAGTTCCTTTAAAGAGAGTAGCTGTTTCAGCGGGAAGATCCGGGGCTGGGGACGGGAGGCTTCCCTGGTTACTTCCCATTTGTATCATAGTGCCAAACGGCCTGATTTTTACTGTTGTTATTATTGAATCACTTCCTGTCTGTGCTGGGGGCAGGGCCGATCGAATCAAGGAAAGGGCCACTGCACGCCTGAGGGGCAGCTCCGTGCTGGCGTGTGTGACTCGTGTCATTACAGCACCCTCGGCGGCTCCAGTCCGTGCCATATTCCGTCTGTATTTGAAATTAGCCCAGATTGATTGATTGTACTTGATTTCTGTGAAGGATGCATCTCTGTATTTATGTTTTTGAGGCTTGAAAACTGGTCGAAAGCACTCACACACATGCACATGGTGACTTCCTCGGGCAGCAGCGTCCTCGCTCATTCCGGACAAACAGCACAGGAGGACACACGCTTAGATAAACGCCTGGTTTAACAGTTAGAGGCTCCATGGTTGGGCTCACACACCTGATTAATGATGATCAGCTATAGAATATAATATTTATATATAAGCAATAATATGGGTTTGTAACATTAGTTAAAAAGGGAAAACCTTGTTCTGTATATTTTGTTACCTTTTACAGAATAATAAAGAACATGAAAACCATGTTACATTGTGAGGGCAGTAATGAAGCCGGTTAACCGCTGTCGTCACGTCCCGACGCCCCACATTTCCATTTTCTGCCGGAACTTCCGACATGAAACACACACGTGCTGCTCATTCAGCTGCAGCCACGGCGCCCCGGCCTGGGGAGCGTCTGCGTTTCCACAGAACCTCTCTCTCCGTTCTCTCCCACGTGCTTGGAAGCCATGGCAATGCCGGCTCTCCCTCCCGCTGCAGGTTCTGCTGGTGCACCGGTCTCCCCTGCCCCCCCCCCCCAAACGTGAACGGCGAGGCACAGTGCGGGCGTCCGCTTGCCTGTCTGCAGTCCTGCCAGCAGTGCCTCGTGGGGCTGGCATCCCTCACCTGGACCACAGAGCTGACCCCCCGAAGTGGGAGTCTGTCCCCCTCCCCCCCCAGCTCTCTTGGGGGTTGGCTGACCTGCCTCCAGAGGTGTTTTGCAGGAGGGTGGGAGGGATCAGATACCCACCAGCTCCTTTGCTTTCTTCGAAACACACATAACAAGGCCACCATTTTCACTGTTGGATAAGCACTGGGAGACGGGCAACAAGCATTTATTGAAATCACATCTTGGCGCAGGTACCCATGCGAGACTCCTTTTTGTCCCTGACCACTACCCTGTCACATGACCGCTGCAGGCAGAGGGTCGCCTCCAGAGGGCCTCCCAGCTGTGCACCCTCAGCCCAGCGGGCACACGGCAGCCCGCGCTGGCACCTGGCGTCCGTGCAGGATGAGGGTCGTGTCTGTCCATACGTTGGGGCTGGAGAGAACTTTCTGCCGCTGCAGCTGTGACTGAGCCTGTGCCAGTGCCGCTGCCGGCTACGTCTTCCTCTGATGAGTGAAATGAGTAACCATGGCCTGCAGGCACCACCCTTTCCTCGGCTTCTTCAAAGGACCAAAATAGTAACAATAAATAAAAAGGAGGATGCTTTCGTGTTGCCCAGCAGGCGTGGCTGGCGTGGCTCAGTGGTTGAGCATCGACCCATCAACCAGGAGCTCACAGTTTGATTCCCGGTCAGGGCACATGCCTGGGTTGTGGGCTCGATCCCCAGTGTGGGGTGCGCAAGAGGCAGCCGATCAATGATTCTCCTTATTGATGTTTCTATCTATCCCCCTCTCCCTCTCTCTGAAATCAATAAAAACAGAAATGATATTTTTTAAATAAAAGTAACTATATAAATAAAAAGGAGGACCAGCAAGGACAGGATCAAGTAATTTTTCACCTCGACTCAGACCATGTTAAAACGCCAACCACTGACCGAGAGGGCTCCCCACCCACACCCCAATGGAACGAGTTCAGGAGAGGACGTGGGGGCATCCTCCCAGGGACTTGGGGCCTAAAGCTTTTCCTTCCTGTTAGCTGAGCGAGGAGTAGGTGGCTGAGTGGGCTGGCGCTCCAGGAGGGTTGACTACAGTCATAACGCGTCATGGTCAGTGGACAGGTGTGGGCGCCCCAGACGGGGGCCAGGTTTGAAGTAAGTTCTCAGAGGAAGGGGGTTTGCTTTGCACAATATTTTCTTTAAAAGCAAATTGTAATTTAAGTGAGTCCTGTGTATCTTCCTTGGTCCCTTGTTGTCCTTGGAGTGTGTGCAAGTGGTTTGGTGGTCACAGTGTTTGGGGGGCCCTGCTGGCAACCAGCGGGAGGACTGGGACACTCAAGCCCAGAGGAAGGACTGTCCCCCACAAAATGTCAGAGGCGCCCCTGCTGGGCAACACAAAAGCACCCCCTTTGTCCCACTCTTAACGAAATCCTTTCTGAACTGCCAGCCGAATGGTTTAAGAAGGTATTTTCCTTTACGCAAATAATCCTTTTATGATTGACGCCAGGAACAAAAGCAAGTACTGTGCCCAGCCCATGTGGAGGCCTGCAACTTGTGTGTCCTTAGCAGATCCTAAGTCTGATTTAAATGGTTGAAATGCTTTGCTGTATTATCGCCCCGCTGTATAGTCAGACCTAGACTTGGCACCTTCCATCTATGGCAGGTTAGGCAACTCCAAAGCCAGTGACATCGCCTGCCCTCGAGGAAACGTGCCTCTTCTTTTCATGGTGTCCCTGTAAGTCCCTAAGGACCAACCACGCACTCGGGCCCAATAAACATCAACCAGACTCCCCGGGTCCCAGCCTGGCCTCTCAGCACGCGGTCGTGCACACTGGGTCAGCCTGGTCCCAGACGTCAGCCCCAGGCAGGCCTGCCGGCGCTGAGAGGGGTCACGCTGTTGGAGACGAAGGAGGGCGTCCACGGCGGATACGCTGGCTTCTTCAGGACCGGGGACGCAGCCTGAGTTTTCCTGTGTCCGGCAGAGAGGCAGCTGAGAAGGAAAATGGCTGCCATCCCCGCCCTCCAACACCCTCTGGCTTCTTGGTACTTGCTTATCGGGGAGACGATTAGAACTAAGAAGAGGGCTAAGTCTACCACAAAATACAAACGAATGGAAGAGAGCGGCACCCACAGGCTAGGAGGAGGACCACCTCTGGAGAGGATGCTCTGAGTTTGGAGGGATCTGCACCAGGCACTGGGGCGGTTGGGATGCTGAGGCCACGTGGTCCCTTGCGCAATCCCCCTCCTCGGCCTCCCAGCCGGCCACAGCCCACGTATGAGGCCTGCCAGCAGGCCCAGGACCAGGCGCACGCCTTATCTTGTTTTAGCCCCGTCCTCTTCGGGAGGTTAAGTTCAGAAGCACAAAGCAACTCCCCAGGGCCATACGAGCCGTCCCGGGTGAGGACACACTCCGCACTGTCCACACTAGTCGCCATCACTTCCCACAGTGGCACTGCCGGGATTTAGCGATTCTACATCGTAATGGAGTTGGCACCCTGGCTCGGGTGGGCGTGTCCCGTGCATCTAAAAGGTCACTATTCAGTGCCCAGTCAGGGCACGTGCTCAGGTTTACCGCTGGGACCCCATAGGGACATGCAGGAGGCAGCTGATCTATGTTTCTCTCTCACATGGATGCTTGTCTCCCTCTCCCTTCCGCTCTCTTTCAAATCAATTGGGAAAATGGTGTTTGCTTTACTTTTGAAAACAATGCACTGATAAACTTAACCCATAACCCTGACCCTAACCCTACACTCTAACCCTAAACCCAACCCAAAACCCGAACTCTAACCCTAACCCTAAACCTAAACTCTAACCCTAAACCTAACCCTAAACCCTAACCCTAGTCCTAACCCTAACCCTAATGTAAACTCTAAACTCTAACCCTAACCCTAAACTCTAACCCTAACCCTAAGGGTTGGGGTTAAGTGAGAATGAAATCTGCTGAGTCACCCATCTTACCGCTGAAGCTGAGGAATATTTATAAACACGCCTTTTTCCATGTTCCCGCTCAGTCAGTGAATGCTGACTCGCTATGATGAGGACCAATGCGGTATCCAAACCTAGACTCAGCACAAATTTTGGAGATCAGTCTTTTTTTTTTTTAATTTATTTCAGAGAGGAAGGGAGAGGGAAATAGAAACATCAATGATGAGAGGGAATCATTGATCGGCTGCCTCCTGCATACCCCCTACTGGGGATCGAGCCCGCAACCAGGCATGTGCCCTTGACCGGAATCAAACCCAGGACCCTTCAGTCCGCAGGCCGACGCTCTACCCACTGAGTCAAACAGGCGAGGGCAGAGATCAGAGTCTTAACACGACTTAGTCGATTCTTGTGGGAAAGGTAAAACACCGGGAGTTTACATGGCTCACCCTTGTTGGTGTTTCCTGTAGGCCCTAGGCCAGTGGTCGGCAAACTGCGGCCCCTGGAGCGCGGCTCTTCCACAAAATACCACGTGCGGGCGCACACGTACAGTGCGATTGAAACTTCGTGGCCACACTCAAGGGGCCAAAAAGCCACATGTGGCTCGCGAGCTGCAGTTTGCCGACCACTGCCCTAGGCCCATGCCATACATATAATAAATTACCAGTAAATGATGTTCTATTAAACCCGATACCTACCCCCTGACACAGGAGTTCAGGTGCCACCTGACCGCACCGGTCAATTCCTGGTTCCCAGCACCACCAGACAGAGTTGACGTCACATGATGGCTGACCTCCTGTCGCTGGAAAAGAAGCCGCCATTTGCTATCACCCCCCACCCCCTCCTCCCTGGGCAC
>NW_005365155.1:3549882-3550201 GCF_000412655.1 Myotis brandtii | reverse complement strand
AACTAGTAGCTCAGCAAAGATGTGTGACAGTCCACAGGCCCCAGGAGCAGCGCCTCGGCCACGTGAGGAGGCTGCGGGGATTGCTGAGGAGTCGAGAGAATGCAGGGAGAGGAAGGGTGGGCGCCAGTGGGATTGGGCGAAGGGGGCCCAGGCCTCTGTTCCAGGGGCTTGGAGATGGGCAGGGGGTGCGTGCTGCTGGTCTGCAGGGCCAGCCAAACAGGAAACCGCTAAGATGCACCATGGAACTGCTCACTGTCCGTCTTCACGGCCATGGCCACCTCATCGTCCGCATGTCCCCATGTCCTTGCCCGTCATCCTG
>NW_005365155.1:3548223-3549074 GCF_000412655.1 Myotis brandtii | reverse complement strand
TGCGTGCGGGGCCCCGTCTCTCAGCCAGCTCAGCAGGGACGCCTGGCCTGCTTTCTGCTCCTAACCCGCTTGCCAACGATGGCCAGGCCTGTGGCAGCCTCGTTTGTCCCGAGTGTGGGGTCCTCGGGGAGGAGACGGGTGGGGTCCCGCAGTTCAGGGGCCTAGGGGGGCCACATCTGGCAGGAACACCAGGGGCCTCATGGAAGAGGAGGGGCTTAAACGGAGACTTGGGCGGACCCGGGCCGGAGAGAGCACTCCATGTGGCTGTTCTGAGCGCAAGAAGGGAGAGCCGGCACCAGGGGCTGCCAGGCCACTGAGCGGAGCGCAGGAGAGCGGGAGGGGCGGTCCGGCTGGGCACCGCGGCCTGACCCTGCAGTGGCCACAGGCTGACCCTGCAGTGGCCCGGCCTGACCCTGCAGTGGCCACAGGCTGACCCTGCAGTGGCCCGGCCTGACCCTGCAGTGGCCACAGGCTGACCCTGCAGTGGCCCGGCCTGACCCTGCAGTGGCCACAGGCTGACCCTGCAGTGGCCCGGCCTGACCCTGCAGTGGCCACAGGCTGACCCTGCAGTGGCCCGGCCTGACCCTGCAGTGGCCACAGGCTGACCCTGCAGTGGCCCGGCCTGACCCTGCAGTGGCCACAGGCTGACCCTGCAGTGGCCCGGCCTGACCCTGCAGTGGCCACAGGCTGACCCTGCAGTGGCCCGGCCTGACCCTGCAGTGGCCACAGGCTGACCCTGCAGTGGCCCGGCCTGACCCTGCAGTGGCCACAGGCTGACCCTGCAGTGGCCCGGCCTGACCCTGCAGTGGCCACAGGCTGACCCTGCAGCGGCCACAGGCTGACCCTGCAAT
>NW_005365155.1:3547074-3547957 GCF_000412655.1 Myotis brandtii | reverse complement strand
CCCTGCAGTGGCCCAGCCTGACCCTGCAGTGGCCGCAGGCTGACCCTGCAGTGGCCCCGGCCTGACCCTGCAGTGGCCACAGGCTGACCAGCCACTAGGGACAGAGGCGTCCTGACAATCCCTCTGGCTTCAGGGAGGACGAGCAGAGGGCCCAGGCCCTGAGGCTCACGGGCGGGGCTGCACCTCCGCTGTCATTTCTCAGGAGACAGTGGAGCCCACGTTTCCCCCTTCCCCCCTCACAGGTCTCTCTCCGGGTCTTGGATCTCGGCACAGAAATGTGCAAGGCAGCCACTCAGGAAGCCCTGGCCTTTCCTGACCTCTCCCTTCGTAGCGGCTCCTCCTGGCCCGTCCCACCGCCCTGCGCAGGGCACGCCGTCCCCCGGGCAGGGCAGCCTCGCGGCCGGCAGCACTGGGCCCAGTCACCGTTGTCCGGGGCGTGCCTGGGGGAGTTTAGGAACAACACACCCAAAGGCCTGAGCTGCGGCCCCGCCCGCGGGCAGCCAGGCACAGGGCGTGGACTTCGGCCGAGTGACCTGGCCTGGGAGGAAGGGCCGGCCCCTGGCCGGACCCAGGCTGGCAGTGGGTGACACAGGTTAGGGCTACTCGGGTCCTGAACGAACCTGAGCAGGTGAAAGTCCCTCGGCCGAGCCCACAGGAGGGTCTGACACGGAGCCTTTTCTCCCTAGAAAGCTGCTGTTTACTTTATTTAAATGTATTGATGTGAGAGAAAGAGGGAGAGAGAATTGTTGTTCCACTTAGTTATGCTCATTGGCTGAGACTTGTATGTGCGCCGACCGGGAATCAAACCTGCAACCTGGGCGCACTGGACGCTGCCCCCACCGCCTGCGCACGTGGCCAGGGCGAACGCTGCTGTTTAACCGCC
>NW_005365155.1:3538591-3547015 GCF_000412655.1 Myotis brandtii | reverse complement strand
TTCTTGGATCCCTCGGAAAAGCGCTCCGGTGGGAGGGGGCCCCAGTCCCGACCAGACATCACTTGGCCCGCAGCGGGTGCCAGCGCAGGGACCGTGTGGTGCTGTCTTCAAAGTCCCACGTGGCCAGAGGGATGATCACTTCTCCAAGGAACACCCTCCGGGTGAGCGTGCCCATGTGCCACACGGACACCTGCAGCCGCCGGGTCGCCAGCTGGGCGAGCTCCACCTGGTACTGCGGACAGAACAGAGAGGTCAGCCTGCGCTCCAGGGCTGCACGCCCAGGGCCCAGGGCCTCCCTTCAGTGCGGAGTGGATGTCCAGGAAGAGGCGGGGAGTGGGCTCCCTCGCCCCCGCCCCCCCTGCACCACCCCGCCGCTTAGGACACTGCCTGTGCGCGGACTGGGAATCAGACCTGCAACCTGGGCGCACTGGGACGCTGCTCCCACCACCTGTGCACGCGGCCAGGGCGAACGCTGTGCCACACGGACAGCTGCAGCCGCCTCAACTTCTAGTACAGTGATGGCGAACCTATGACACGCGTGTCAGAGGTGACACGGGAACTCATTTTTTTGGTTGATTTTTCTTTGTTAAATGGCACTTAAATATATAAAATAAATATCAAAAATATAAGTCTTTGTTTTACTATGGTTGCAAATATCAAAAAATTTCTATATGTGACACGGCACCAGAGTTAAGTTAGGGTTTTTCAAAATGCTGACACGCCGAGCTCAAAAGGTTCGCCATCACTGCTCTAGAGCCTCAGTTGTCATGGGCACCTTCCTCAAAACTGGCGCAAGGCGGCTCCTACACCCCGGATCTGGCCCCTGGCCCCAGTAATTGGAAATACTGATTTCTGCAGAACTCTTCATGATCTCTCAGCTTCTCCACGCATTTCTGTAAAGACTGTGTCAGGATGCTCTGAATTAGACTAGATTAGGGACACTGATTCTTTTCAATGTCCCCGGGAAGCTTTCCGGCACCACCGGAACATTCACAATATGCTGGGTAAAACCAACACATAAAACGTTAGGTGATTCTCTGAGATTCTGCGTGCATTTTAAACAAGTTAAACTTTAAAAATCAAATGATACAATTAAATATGTATCTAAAATGTAGTCCATCCTCAATTTGATATCATTTCATAAAATGTAAAATACGCGTCTACCTCTCTCTAGCAAAAAACACCTTAGTGAAACGGAGAAGCAGTTTTAGGCGTTGACTTGGGAATGTGTGAGGAGATAGATCTTTGCAGAGCCATCTGAAGACCAGTCTCCTGGGATTGGCTAGGAGCGGTCAGGCAGCCCCGCCCACACCTGCTGAGTCACAGCCTGCTTTTCTCTGCAGTCCCTTGGGGACCCCTGTGCACATCAGTTTTGAGAAGGACGGCTAGTCCACTGTGGGTTCAATAAGCCTCAGTTTCCCCATTGGTAGGTGGGAGTCTAACCCTTAGCTCAGGGGGTACATAAAGCACATGGCCACAGCAGGGGCACAGAAAGCAGCAGCATGAATATTTAACAGACGGGACTGTGCCAGCTGCCGGATGGCCCCCGCTGGGAGTTGACAAATGCCCCTTCTCAGCAGGAAGCCAAGCCAAGCCCTCCCCTTCCCAGTCCTGGCACCCGGGTCCCGGGGTTTCTCGGCCTCCACGGATACTTTCTGTGAGTCTGGCCTGTCCTTCCGGTGCGGGGCCTCCCACACTTAACCTGCGTGCCTCACACATCACCCCTCTCCCTCCTCAACCCCGTTGTGAGGAGTCTCCCCCACCCCTGCCCTAAACACAAATCATGTTAGCACCGAGGAAGGTGAAAACCCAAACAACTTCTCTATAAGTGTTGTTTCTTAAAAGAAGAAGAATCCTGGGTTTCCAGATATTGCAATAACGGGGCACTTTTGTAGCCGGTGAGCCGGTCGCTGAGGGTACAGGCGCCGGCCTGCGAACGCTCTGAGAGTTACAGAAACTCGCCAGGACGACCTGGTTGAAGGCTCAGGGGCAGCATGTTCTTTTCCACCATTTTCTCGGAATCATTCACGGACAGTCCCGAGGACTCTGCCCTTCTCCCGCCCAGGCTGCAGGGTGACCCAGCCGTGCCCCGACTGCCAGCCCCGCGGGCATCCGCAGTGTCTGCACTCCTGTTCCACTGACTCAGGGTGTGGAGGAGCCGTGGTGGACTCTGGCCCTGCGCCCGCCCAGGGCGGGGAGACCCCGCAGGGGAGCGTCTGTCCAGGGAGTACCTTCAAGGTCTCCTGGAAGGTCGGGTCCACCGTGTTCCTCTGGACGCCTGTCTTGCGTTTGCCCTGGGCCGACCTGTCAGGCAGCAGGTAGGTCTTCACGTACCTGGAGGAGACAGGGCGGGTGAGGCTGGGGGTGGGTGAGGCTGAGGGTGAGGCTGGGCGAGGCGGGAGCGGGGAGTCTTTGCCCTGCCTGCTGCTGAGTTGGGCGTTGGTAGGAAGGGTCAGGGGCCACCACGGACAGTGAGCAATGCCATGCTGGGGACGCCGCTTCTGTTTACACAGTCTGCGGCCATCGCCCCTGGAATGGGTCTGGGTGGGTGCCACCTGCCAGGCTCTGGGGAGGGGGGGCTCCAGGGGGGCAAACTCCTGGACTCTGAATGCAGAGGCCACGAGCCAATTGTCCTCCCCCACCTGTCACTCCATCCAACCCCCCGCCCCACAGAAAAGTGGGAATGGGAAGTGTGTGCCTTACACTTGGCTCTTCCCTTGCCTGTCCTCCAGCCTGTACTCCTGACTTGCGGACCAGCCCTCTGCGGACTCGGGGCTGCAGCGTAGCTGGCGGGCAGCATGACAGGCCACCTCCACCAGCCCTCTGCCCCCCCTGAAACCCTGTTCTAGGCCGGTCCCTCTACCCAGGTCCGGAACTTTCCTCCCTGCCTCCTCTGGCAGCTTTGTCCATTGCAATGACCCCCCTTGACCAGGCACCTATTCGCACAGGCTAGGAACAGGCTCAACTTCCCCAAAGCAAAGAGCAGTCGCCCTCCCTTCATCGGGGTCCCCCTGGAGCTCCAGGCTCCGCCTCTTCTTCCCTGTCAATCAGAGTTCTTGGGAAAGTACTCCAGGTCGCGGGCACCGATCCTCACTGTTCACTTTTAACTTGCCGATCATCATCACATCCCACACACATGGAAGGGGGTGTACGAGACACACCTGCACAGCTTAAAGGACCGAAACAAAATCACACCCATGCATCTGACTGGCTTATGATGTTCAGTCCTGTTTCCTCACTTTTTTTCTGGCAGGTTATTCTGTTACTGAGAGTGGAGGATGGACATCTCCGAGGATTATTGTGGAACCGTCCATTTCTCCCTTCAACTCTGTCAGTTTTTTGCTTCATATGTCTTGATGGGCTGTTATTAGGTGCATAGACATTTATATTTTTTATATCTTCTTGCTGTATTACACCTTTTATTAGTATACTAGAGGCCCAGTGCACGAATTCGTGCACCCGTGGGGTCCCTCGGCCTGGCCTGCGGGATCGGGCCAAAACCGGCTCTCTGACATCCCCCAAGGGGTCCCGGATTGTGAGAGGGTGCAGGCCAGGCCGAGGGACCCCACTGGTGCACAATCGGGACCGGGGAGGGATGTGGGAGGTTGGCCAGCTGGGGAGGGACCGTGGGAGGGCTCCAGGGCATGTCCAGCCCCTCTCGCTCAGTCCCAATTGGCCGGACCCCAGCAGCAAGCTAACCTACCGGTCGGAGCATCTGCCCGTTGGTGGTCAGTGCACATCATAGCGAGCGGTTGAGCGGCCTTAGCGTATCATTAGCATATTATGCTTTGATTGGTTGAACAGACAACCGGACAACCGGATCCTTAGCATATTAGGTTTTTATTATATAGGATAATGTCCTTTATCTTTTGTAACCTTGTTGATTTAACTTTGTTTGATACTAGTATAGCCACCCCTGTTCTCTTTTAGTTACTATCTGCATGGAATATCTTTTATTTGTTGGATCTACAGTGAGTCTCTTATAGATGACATATGGTTGGATCCTATGTTTTTACCCATTCTGCCAATTTCTGTCTTTTGATTGGAGAGTCTGATTCATGTACATGTAAAGAAATTACTAACAAGGAGGTACTTATTATATACTAAAGGCCCAGTGCATGGATTTGTGCACCAGTGGGGTCCCTCGGCCTGGCCGTTGGGGATCAGGCCAAAACCAGCTCTCTAACATCCCCCAACAGGGTCCCAGATTGCGAGAAGGCAGTTCTTGGGTGACGCACCCCAGAATTGGGCTCCCTCCTCTCTGGTTCTGGGTGTATCATCTGAGAACCGCAGCTGCCAAGTCATCGCAGCTCAGCAGCTCCTGCATTGAGTGTCTGCCCCCTGGTGGTCAGTGTGTGTCATAGCTACTGTCACAGCATTCCCGCGCCCCCCCCCGCCCCCCACCGGTCATTGCGCGTCATAGCTACCGATGGGACAGTCGAACAGTCGGATGCTCGCTTAGGCTTTTATATATATAGATTAGCACTTTGAATACATTGGCCTGCTGGCCTGTCAAGTTTCTGATGAGAAATCTGCTGAAGATCTTGAGGATTTGCTTCTCTCTTGCTGCTTTCAAGATTCTCTTTGTCGTTCAAGAGTTTGTTAATACTATGTCTCAGGGTGAGTCACTTTGAGTTCATCTTACTTGGAGTTCAGTGGGCTTCTTTGATGTTTATATTCATGAATTTCATCAAATTTGGGAAGTTTTTAGCTACTTATTCAAATATTCTCTCTGCCCCTTGCTCTCTCTTCTCCTTCTGAGACTCCCTCATGCGATGTTATCCACTTGATGGTGGCCCTCAGGTCCCTTAGGTTCTGTTTGCTTTTCTTCCATCTTTTTTCTTTCTTTTCCTCAAACCCAGTAATTTCTGTTGACCTTTCTTCAAATTTATTGCTCTCTTCTTCCATCTGCTCATATCTGCCTTCAAATCTCACCAGTGAATTTTTCATTTGGAGTTTTCAGCTGCAGAATTTCTTTTTGGTTTCTATTTAGGTTCTCTCTCTCTCTTTATTGATATTTCTACTTTGTTCACACATCATTTTCTTGACTTCCTCCACATCTCCTTCTAGTTCTTTGAGCATCTTTAAGATAATGTTGTAAAGTCTTTGTTTAGTAAGCCTGTCATCAGATCTTTTTTAGGGTCAGTTTCTGTTAATTTATTATTTCCCTTTGAATGAGCCATACTTTCCTGTTTATTTATATGTCTTGTTATTTTTGTTGAATACTGGACATTTGTGTCTAATAATGTGTTAACTCTGGAAATCAGATTCTCCCCCTTCCCAAGGCTGTCTGTCTTTTGTTATTTTGTTTATTGCTCCTGCGCCAAAGATAAGCCTGAGATGTAAACTCAGGCTTTTTTTCTGAGCCTGTACCTTTCCCTGAGCATGCATGTTTATTTTCTAATTTTTCTTGTGATGCAGTTACTTGTGAATGTCCTAGTCTGTAGTGTCTGGCTAACAAGAGGGGAAAAAAAGAAAAATGAAAAAGGGAGACCACTAAGGGCACTGGCCCTTACAAACCCTGGAAGTTACATCAGCCAGAGGGGGAGATAGTGCACCTCTGGGAGGAGATGAAGCAACAATGGCCGTATGCCTCTCTGTCTGCACCTCTGTGGTCAGAAGCAGCAACCAGCAATCAGAGAACAGATCCCTGATCTCTGGAGGACAGGACCCTTTCGCCCACCCTGGCTCCCGAAAGCGGAGTGCAAGCTGCTCTAGGAACACGTGCGCAGCTGCCCGCCACGGGGTTGGAGGTGGAGGATGGGTAGCTGCTACTGCGCTGAGAGCTGGCATTGACTGAGGCGAACTCCAGTTAACCATGGAAGCCTTCTGCTGCAAGGTGCAAGCCTTCAAAGACTCCAGTTACACAACAGTTGCATCAGACAGATCCTGCCAGTGCAGTTATTGTCTGTGTGGGGAGAGGGATTCCCGACGCTTCCCACCCGGCCATCGTTCAGATGACAGGAAGTTCAGGGACGGGAAGCCCTGAGCGGCTGATGGTACATAAATAGTTGCTAATCTTTGTTATTCATCAAGGAAATGCATGTTAAAATAACGTGACACCATTTCATATCTATCAGTCGGAGAGAAATGTAATCTGCTTACAGATTGTGTGAGACAGGATTTTACTTTTATTTTTCCTATATGGAAAGTCAAATTTTCCAACACCATTTATGCATTGATTTCTAGTAGCCCCTTGACGGTGTGACTTCCCGTAGACGCTCAGGTCTGTGTCTGGACTTCTGATTCTGCTCTACCAACCTGCTTATCTGGCCTCCCACCAACACACTGTCGGAGCGACTGGAACTTTACAGTGGCTCTCGACGTGTGTCTTTTTACCTTTTGTTCTTTTCATTACAATTGTGTTGGCTATTTTGGACTTTCCATGTAAACTTCAGAATTAATATGCCCGTCATCTTACGTCAAAACGCAGACAAAGGAACTCACGGGTTGCACTTCTTCTTCCTCTCCTCTCCGTAAGCAAGGTTCTTGCAGGCCTGGATGCGTATTTCCAAAGAACGGGTTTCGAAGCAATAGCGAATGGCAAATTCTATCTCTCCAGTGACATCAGCGTTGTCGAAATTGCCAATCTCCGTGCACGTGCTATTAACGCTGATTAAACTTCCCTGAAATAAAAATGAGAGAGAAAATAAATTACCTCACAGTTCATCAATTCTTTCGCAGTTCTGATTTCAAGATTCCAGGTAAATCGAGATTCACACGGAGCATGCATCCTGACTCACATGAAGTTAACGGCTAGAGTTTGTTCTCTGCCAAAATAAGTCACCGCAGATTCTGTTCGAAGGGGATGGGGAACCCTCAGAAGCTCCTGTCCTGCCCAGATCTGGTCTTTGCCTAGCAACCAAGGTTACAGAGTCTTATTCTTTAACACAAATCATGGGGGCTAAAGCGGACTATCTCCTGTGTGATTCTGCAAAGATAACTCTCAGAGGACAGATAATGTGTCCGCGGCAGGAACGAGACAGAGATCTGGGTGCACCTGCTGGTTCTGCCACTCATTAGCCGTGTCAAAGTCCGAATGGAAAAATTAATACTGGTCTCCCAGGGTTGTGGCAAGGATGAGTGGAACACAGTATGGAAGGTATGCAGTCGAAGACAACCATCCATGTTTGCATTCTTTTGGGCACCTACATGAACACCAAACCCCATCCTACGTTAGAGCCCTGGGAGCTGAGACGATGTAGGTGAGCTGCATGGAATGGGACGCCTGTGCCTAGAAGACAAAGCAAACTGCCTAATCACCACTGCATGTGCTTAGATACTTGCCGCCCTTTGCATGCGGCCAGTCTCAGCGCTGACTCTGAGACAGGGAGCTCTAATGCAGTGGTTCTCAACCTTGGCTGCACATTAGAATCACCTGGGAATCTTTTTAAAATCCTGATTTCTGGGCCTCATCCTCCGGAAATTCTGTTTCTTTGTTATGGGGTGGGGCCACAACATTAGTAACAAAGAAACAGAATTTCCGGAGGATGAGGCCCAGAAATCAGGATTTTAAAAAGATTCCCAGGTGATTCTAATGTGCAGCCAAGGTTGAGAACCACTGATCTAGAGATATAGTATTTCCAAAGGTAGCTTAAATAATAGATCCATTACAGATCATTTCACTTCCACGCTTTGCTCCGAGGGCAGGTTCCTGCCTGAAACCTCGCCCTCCAGGAAACAGCTGGGGGAGGGCGAAGCCGTTTCCAAGATGACCCCTGCAGGACTGACTTCCTTCAGGTTGGTCACGCTTCTGGCTGTGATGTTACACCCAGGGTTTTTATATAAGTAGACAAGGTACAAAACTGCCATTCCCCCAGAACAATATCTCAATCCATTGACATTTTGCTTCCTGACAGTAAACTCATAAAAATTCTCATGAGGTTGGAATGATTCTTACATTGATGGAACCCAGTTTCAGATAAATCTCATTATTGCTGGATTAAACTGTAACTGTGGTGGCAACAGGAATGGCACCACATGTCTCACTTGGCTCAGACCAAATGTGGGTTTAGCAACATGGGTATTTGGCTTCTGGCTAGAAAACAATTCAGAGCAAGACCCAAAGAGTAAGAGAACATTTACTGGGTAAATTACAGAGGTAGGACAAGTAAGTCTTAGAGGAAATGGGTTTAGGAAATGAGTTATGGAGGTAAAAGAATTGCCCTTGGAGCTTGGGAGCACAAGCTAATGGTAAGCTGCCTGGGGGAGGAGGAGAAGGAGGGGAAGGGGAAGGTACAGGTGTGCTCCAGGGAGGGAGAGCGCACTGGGTCCTCCTTCCTAAAGGTTTTAAGGGTGGAGATTTCAGGGGAGGTCCCAGGGGAAGAGCTGAATGGAATATTCTGTAGCTTTCCAGGTGTGTCCATTCAGGGATGTGGCCTCCACTGATGGATTGGCCGGCACCAGGACAGGGGTCATTATTCA
>NW_005365155.1:3529086-3538002 GCF_000412655.1 Myotis brandtii | reverse complement strand
GCCTGGGAGAGGGCACAGCCCAGAAACGCCCCAGAGCAGGCGTGAGTCTGACTCGGTCCAGGGCCAGCGAGAGGCCCGTGTAGTTGAGCGGCGTGAACAGAGGGGAAGGTGTAGGGGTGGGGGGTTAGCTCGTGTGGGGCCCGTGGACCATTGTGGGTGGGTCTCTGTCTGTGTGTGGGTTTCCGGGCATAGAGAGCCGTGGCTCGGGCCCAGGGAGGAGCTCAGAGGCCAGTCTGGTGGGGCCTGGGCAGTTCAGGGAGAGCTGAGAGCTGCCCCTCGGCTCTCTGGGAAGGTTTAGCCTCGGGGATCGGCTTAACAGGCCCAAGCTGGCTGGGCTCCCAGGGTCTCTCGTCACCTCGAAAAGCCTTCAGAGGCCACCCTGTGTCTCCCTGTCTCCATCCACACAGCTGCCACCCCAGGAGAGAACATTCTAGAGCGGCCCTTGCCTCCCTGGCCCTCAGGGATGTGTTTCCTCAGTGCCTGGATCTTTCTGAATTATTCTCAAATATAAACAACGCCTGGTCCTGAAGGTGCTGAGCGTCCTCCAACACAAGCTGCTGAAATCCTGGCAGGGCCATCCCAGCTCACAGCCTGGGGGCATCCAAGACGCAGAGGGCCAAGCCCGGCGGCCGAAGGCGACCCCTGTGTGTCCCGGCAGGCGACTGCCCTCAGCAGGAGTTGGGAGGGACCCGCCAGAGGACTGTGAACTGCATCTGCGTTTGAGAGCATGGTGCCCCTTGACCAGCGTGGACGCACAGACGCATTTGGGAACTGGATGCAGACGTAGGCCTTCTCCCCAGACAGGGCGTAGCATTTTGGATCAGTTCCAGAAGGAGCTGGAATGTGAACCAAGAGCTTGGTTTCTAGAAGCTGAGTTCTTAACTACAATATCATGCACGAAATCCCTGCTTTCATTTCATTCTCCAAGCAATCCAGTGAAGTAAAAAGAGCAACTCAGCCCGGCTGGCCAGGGGAGCTGCTGAGCCTCCACCCTGGAACCAAGAGGCCACCAGTTTGATTCCGGGTCAGGCACAGGCTCGATCCCCAGTAGGGGCCTTGCAGGAGGTAGTTGATGGATGGCATTTCTCTCATCGATGTCTCTCTCTCTCTATCCCTCTCCCCTCCCCTCTCTCTAAAAAATCAATAAAAACATATTTTTTTAAAAAAGAACAACTTTGATACTCATTTCCTTGATGAGGACTCTGAAGTTTAAAAGTTTTCATGATTATTTCATGATTATTTCAGATCAGTTAGCTAATTAAAAGGCTTTGACTGTAATTGAGGCCTCAGAACCCCTCATCCAAGGATCTATCACAATTTTAGGCATAAAGTGAGCATTTCTTTAATGCTTTTAAGTAAGAAAATGAGTAAATAAAAGGCCTGCCTATAAACAGACACTATGTTTAAAGCAACCTTGAGAAAGGAGAGACTTTCATGATTATTTCAGATCAGTTAGCTAATTAAAAGGTTTTGACTGTACTTGAGGCCTCAGGACCCCTCATCCAAGGATCTATTACAATATACCACAATTTTAGGCATAAAGTGAGCATTTCTTTAATGCTTTTAAGTAAGAAAATGAGTAAATAAAAGGCCTGCCTATAAACAGACACTATGTTTAAAGCAACCTTGAGAAAGGAGAGACAGTTGGAGGAATAAACTGACTTCAAGACTTACAACAAATGTGCAGTAACCAGGGCGGCGAGGCGCTGACGTGAGGATGGGCAGAGATCAGTGAGCGGAATAGAGCAGCGGTCGCCAACCGGTGGTCTTCGGACCACTGTGGTTCGTGAGGTCCGAAACGTTGGTGACCACTGGATAGAGAAGCCAGAGAAAGACCCACACTTTTTCCAACAGAGCCACCAAAGTGAACAGAGAAATGAGAGGTGTGGGTTTTTGTAACAAATGGTGCTGGAATAACTGAGTATCCGTAAGGAAAAAAGTGAACCTCAATTTCTACGTGCGCGCCCGCATGTGGTATTTTGTGGAAGAGCCACACTCAAGGGGCCAAAGACCCGCATGTGGCTTGCGAGCCGCGGTTTGCTGACTACTGCCTTACACCATTTACAACGAGTGAGTTGGATCAAGACCTGTCCATAAAAGCTAAGCTTCTGTAACGCTTCTAGAAGAAAATGTAGGAGAATATGTCTACAATTTGTGAGTAGCCAAGACAGAGAAACAGCCATAAAAGAAAAATTTGATAAATTAAACGTCATCGAAATGGAAAACTTCTCATTCGAAGACACCATTATATGTTACTAATTCCTCTCTGTCTATATAAACATGTTCACACTGAGACGACGTAAGAAAGAAACGCCATCAGCGAGAGGGAGGCTTCCCCCAGCTCCCTAAGTCAACAGGACCTCCAGGCGCCATCTCTGCTCCAGTTCATTCCACAAACAGCACTCGCTCCCACCCTGGCCGACCAAGCCAGTTCCACGTGCTGACGGCAACCACACCCCGTGTCAACGCGGTCAGACAGACTCACCCGCCTCGAGCCTCCTGAGAATGGAGTGCTGGGCGCTGGGGGTGCTGAGAGACCTCCTTGCTTGGAAACAGGGTTGGTAGAGCGTTTGGGACTCTCCTGGCTGAGCGGCATCAGGATGTCGGGCGCGCTGACCTTCTGGAAAAGGAAACACAGGATTAAGCACAGCGTCTGCATCCCAGTTCACTTTCGTTCAAATGTGGCGACTTCGGCGAGTACAGCCCGCGTCTATGACCAATGGCCGTAATGGGCAAACCCCAGCAGGCGCACTCCTGGTTGGGCAAATGCCTGCACACACACACACACACACACACACACACACGCGCACACACGCACACACGCACACACACGCACACACACAGCCCTGAGCGGACGTCACCAAGCCTTGGGTAGTCACGACCAAGTGACACACACATACACACACACACACGCACATGCACACGCGGCCCTGAGCGGACATCACCAAGCCTTGGGTAGGTTACTAGGGATTAGTGAAAGTCTTAAAGAAATGGCCTTCGTAGTGACCCTGGCATTTAATCACATGAAATGTAATATTTACTGGACAGGCAGAGTTTTAACTCAGAAGAAAGGGAAAAATCAAAATATATTTCTAAATCTTACACGACTACTCTATGAAAAGTGGGTACTTTTATAATGGATACAGCTAAGCTCTCCAATATGGTAGCCACTAGCCACATGTGGCTATTTAATTCCAAGTTCTAACTAATTGATATCAAATAAAATTATTAAATTCAGCTCCTTGGCTGTACTGGACACATTCCACGTGAGGCCGTGGCTGGGACGGTCCACTGGACAGTGCGAGGACAGAACAACGAACACAGTGGGCAGATGGGGAAACTCGTCTAGCTGAAGATGCAAAGGTTTCTGAATCAAGACTTTTTTTAGAAGTAGAACTTGAAAATACCACAGTCACACCACAGTCATAACTTTCAGGAATGAAAAGCTAAGTGAGAATTTACAGAACAAATGAAGAAAGAGATTACCTCCAAATTACTGTTTTTGCCCTCAACCCCCGGAACATCAACTCGATTGCATCAGACCTGTGGTAAGCAACACCACGTCCAACCCACCACCCTGCGTCCTGGGGGCAGAGAGAGGAGGAGCGGGAAGGGGAAGGTGGAGGACATGCAGAGGCTGTCCTCCGAGGTCTCCCTAGCCCGCAGGAAGTAGACACGCGGCGGACATGGAGGCAGGAGCCACGCCCACGGACAGAGGAGGGGGAGGGCCGATGCCAGCGGGGCGGGCCTGGGCGTCAGTGGGACTATGCCTGAGCGGGTGTGGAAGGCTGGCTTCCAGGTCCGGGTCCTGGGAAGCCTGTGATGAAGCATCCGTGCAGATGTGTATATTTGAAATTATTAGAACGTTGGTCCTATTCTGAAGATTCGCCTATTTTGACTGACTGAGGAGTCCACCTTGGCTCGCGGTGTCACCTCCGGCCCAGTAAGTTCTGAAGGACGCGGACGCGTTTGTCAGGCAGCACCTTCTGAAAGGCACCAAGGCCCGGAGAGCAGCCGGTCAGCGTGTTGAGACCGGCTCCCCCGCCCCCACAGTGACTCTGTAATGTATTTCCACAGCCACCTGGTTTGGGGCAGATCACAGAGACAACGCCTGCCCTCGTGAGGCCCACCCTGCGCAGAGGCAAGTCTACCGGTCTATGCCGAGACCCATACGCATCGGGCTTGCTTTGACCGAGCGATGGAACCACGCAGTGCGTGTGTTCGGGATTTTCCTGATCTCAGGTAAGAGAAGGGAGAGCAACCCTCTGCCGCCTCCGAGACTGCATCGAGGGTTGCCTTTTTTAAAAAAAGAACATTTTATTTTATTTTAATTTTTGGAGAGGAAGAGGAAAGGAGAGAAAGAGAGAAAGAGAAACATCGATATAAGAGCAAAACATGTATTGACTGCCTCCTGCACACCCCCTACCGGGGATCAAGCTCACAACCAGGGCACGTGCCCTTGACTGGAAATGGGACCGGCAGCCTCCTGGTGAACACCCAGCCCACGGAGCCACACGGCCAGGGCTGAGGGTGGCCTTTTAACATACTCACTCACTCGGGTGCCAGAAACACCCAGGCTGGGCTTGCCCAGTAATATGTGCTCTGAGCCCAGCTAAGTCCCAGCTGAAAAGCAGATGCCCTCTCCGGGGCCGTCAGAAAGGTCACTGGTCCTTCAGTCTGAGGACCAAGTGCTTTAATGGTTGAAACCCAGTGCTGCTGCCTCCCTTCTCTGGCTGGTCAGCCTTCCAGGTGGCGCCAGGAGGTGGGAATGTGCAGGAGGCACCAGGGCCCGGGGCGGGGCGGGGGGGTGTCTGTAGGTTTCAGGTGTCCATGAGAAACATCACAAGCACCAGGTGCGCAGAACGAAATAAAGTCTTCTCCCCACCGCTGTCCTCGGCCCTCCCCTCAGACATAGGCCCTCCTCACAGAGTGTTTCGTCCCTTCCTGGTTAATGGGTCTCCTTTTATGGTCTGAACATAGGTCACCCACACATTAACAGGACGGACAGTCAGGTCCCCTGGGCTGCGCAGGAGCCTCAAGGAGAGGTGAGAGTTCACTTCCTGGAGAAGCCGGCCCAGCTCACACGAGGGCTCTGCAGGGACATCTTAGAACATGCAGCTCATGTAAGTGACCTGGAGGGCCTCCCGGCCGTTTTCTCATTCAACCTCCCGGAGTCACATGTGGCCTTAAGAAAAGCGGCTCCTGTGTCTGCCTCGCTGTGGCCGCCTGCACCGTGGGCGCCGACAGCCCTCACCCGGAGGGCACGGTGCTGTGTTGCGACGAAATGTGGGCATCACTTCCGTGAGCTCCCCAGCCAGGGCTGTGTAATTGCCGTCTGACAGGTGTCCTATGGAAGGCTGTACTCTTCATAGTTTAACCCAGTAATTATTTAGCGTTTATAGGTCATGCCATGATTGGCATGTACTTTACAAACACTGGCTAAGTTGTCCTCTAAAACATCCGTGCCCTCACCCTGGCCGGTTTGGCTCAATAGTTAGAGCATCGGCACATGGAGTGCAGGGTCGAGGGTTTGATTCCCGGTCACGGGCATGTACCTCGGTTGCGTTGAATCCCCGGCCCTGGTCGGGGTGCTTTCGGGAGGTCACCAATCGATGAGTCTCTCACATCGATGTTTCTCTCTCTTCCCCTCTCCTCCCTTCCCTCTCTAAAAACAAACAGACAAACAAAAAAACAGCACACCAATGGAAAAAGTACCCTCGGGTGAAGATTAAATAAACAAACAGAAAACCAGCCAGACCCTCACTCAAGTGAGGTGGGGCCAGAGCACGCCCGCAGGAAGCTGTCAGCATGTCCAGCGTGCGGCAGCGACGCGGACACTCACTCGCAGGACAGCGTCCACACAGCGGGAGCTTGCAGCCATGCCCTCCGCTGCCTCCTCCCTCCTCCATCTGACAGCCTCGTGATGGCCCGAAGGCTGTTCCAGGGGCACAGGAAGCGGGGAGGAAGCCGCGAGTGCCGGTTCTATCAGCATCCAAAAGCCCAGCTACGCGTGGGGATGCCTGGGAAGCCGCCCCGCGTCAGTGACGTCAGGACTGGGAAGCATGCAGGCCTGCGAGGCGCTGTGCCTCTCCCCGGGGACGTGCAGATGTGGCCCCAGCGGCCGGCTCTACCCGGCCCTGCCCTTCCCACCACCCTACACCCCCGGCGGCTCCCTGCCCGGGTCCTCATCTTTGAT
The DNA here is from genome assembly GCF_000412655.1 of Myotis brandtii. Classification (NCBI taxonomy): domain Eukaryota; kingdom Metazoa; phylum Chordata; class Mammalia; order Chiroptera; family Vespertilionidae; genus Myotis; species Myotis brandtii. The sequence goes on along the minus strand of NW_005365155.1, from coordinate 3,531,806 downwards.
GGGTCAGTGAGAACACAGACCTCACGGGGCTATTTTAAGGATTGAAAATTGTAACACACCTGTAGGGCTTTGCACCGGGAACAGGGCCTGGTATGCCCTTGCCCTTGCCCCTGAGTTAGCATCAGAGAGGCTGCGCCCACCCAGCGAGGAAGGGCGTTGTCTGTGCTTCCAGAAGCACCTTCTGAGCCCTGGAAGCTCGTTGGTGCCCCTTATGCGGGGCGCATACTGAAGGCGTTAGGAGCTGGGGATTCAGAACCTACGAGGCTGCTCTGCTCCTGGCTCCGCCTTTGTGAGCTGCGATGCTGGGCAGGGGGGAGGGACTCCGGGAACCCCGGGTGCTTGGAACGAGGCTGAGCCCTTCCCTGTTCTGAACTGTTTTCCAAACCGACCTTGAATTTGGACCTTCCTGTGGCCCAGCCCCCCACAGAGGCGCCTGTGCTGATGTCTGCGGACTGCTCAGTGCTTTGTCATAAGAGAAAAGGGGTCCCTGGAGGAAAGGAGTACCCTGGTGGTGGCGTTGATGGCAGTGTCACTCTGGCTGCGCCGCTCCGTCCGGCTGGCGCCCGGCCTGGGGCCCGTGCTGAGGAGCTGCTTGTCCGAGGTCATGTCGTTCTGGGACTTGGAGAGTTCTAGAAAACAAGACACAGGAGGTGACCGGCAGGCATGCGGACCCGAGGGGCCCTCCGAGGGGACTCTCAACCACACAGGAGGGGAGGGCCCGCGGCGCCAGGAGAGCGGGTTAATGGAGGGGCAGGGGTGGCGTGTGCCCAGCACCCAGCTCCGGGCCCTGGGGGCAGGGGGAGCTCAGACAAACGGGGATCTCCAGACACGGCGTGCTGGCTCGGGCCAGAGGACGGGAGCCCTAAGAGGCGACCGCCTGACCCCCCTCTGTGGGCCGAGGGCCGCCGTCAGGGCGGGAGTTACAGGACGGTCTTCCGACCCAGGTGGCTCTGCCTCCGGGCCACACGCCAGGTGTCTGACTGTCCAAACGCGCAGACGGCACCCAGCCGACAGCAGTGTTTTAGGGGGTCCTCCCCAAGACTTTATAACCAGCTACAAGTGAGTCCTTTTTGAAGAGAGGCGTCCTTGTCACTATTTCAATAAGCAAAACGGGAAAAGATGGCTTTACATGGTGGTTTGCAAGGTAACCGTGGTCTGTGTGGGAGAAGGATGAGTCACAGCCGGAGAGGACACCTCAAACGAGCCCCCTCCCCCCGAACCCCTGCTCCTCCCCAGATCCCAGCTGCTCTCAAAGGAAGACCTGGAGGCTGTCTTTAGAGCAGTGGCCCATTATGGCTCATGTCACCTCAAATGTCCATGTGGCCACATTTAAAAAGGAAAAGGTACCCTAGCCAGTGGAAATGGACTGAAGGGGCCCGGGTTCTGGTCAAGGGCACATACCGGGGTTGGGGGGTTGCGGGCTCGGTCCCCAGTGGGGGGTGTGCAGGAGGCAGCCGATCAATGACTCTCTCTCATCATTGATGTTTCTCTCTCTCCCTCTCCCTTCCTCTCTGAAATCAATAAATATATATCTTTAAAAAACAAAGGAAAATAATTTAATACTATAATATATCCACACATTGCTCACATATATAACTGACATTAAACTTACTAATGAAATTACAAACTAAGTTTTGAATACTAAGTTTCCAGAATCCGGTGTGTTTTTACTCTTAATTCAGGCACCACATTTCGCGAGCCACCTGTGGCCGCGGCTGCGGCTACCGCACTGGACAGCACAGCCCACGACCCCTCTGGTCTTCTGACCCCTCCCGAGGGGGTGCCCTGTGCGTCCTTACTCCTGGCTATTTATTGGGGTCCCGCACGCACTGCCCGAGGCCCGTCTCTTTTCTCTAGAGCAGCGATGTCTCATGACACACATAACCAATTACTAAAATTCTGCGCTACACCAAAAAATATACATTTTTGGCCGATCTGACAAAAAAAGCTATAATTTTGATCCAGTCACACTGGATGGCTATAGTTGTGTTGGCTGTTGTCATTTTTCTTGATTTGACAATCTAAGGGGAACGAGGTCAGTGCCCCTGACTGGAGTCAGGTTGCAATCTTTGTTGCGGGCACACGGGGGACAATCGCTGTGTTAGCGGGTACCCCACACGCCCCCAGCCCGGCGCCCACCTTCCCACCAGGTGTGTGGAGCCTGTTCACTCTGAGAGCAACGCCATCCACACGCTCTCGAGTCGGCCATCCGGGCACTCCGGGGCATCTTTCCACACCGGCAGCTGGAAAGGTCCCGGCACCCACAGGCCCCCCACAGTTAGTGGCACAGGAACACCTCATGCGGTCAGACCCCAGCCTGGGTCACGGGGTATGAGGGGCTGGGAGATGTCCCCGAGCCGTGCATTTAGCACTCACCCTAAAACCCGTTCCTTCCTCTGGTCTATTTATGTTCACAGATGGGGGAGGGGGAGGGGGGTTGTGAGGGGGGACTGTGTGTGGAATGGGGCCCTTCTGAAGCAAGTCAGGTTCTCACAGGCTTCTGATGGGCGTGCAAAGGAGAGCAACAGGAGCCCAGGCGGTCCTGAGCGAGAAGCCTGCGTCCCCCTCCCCCTCGGAGCTGGCTGAGGTCCCCAGAAGGGCAGTGACCATAGAGCAGGCGGAGTGACTCATTTCTTCCTGCCGGTGGGGCGGGCGTCACTGGGCAGCAGCAGCCACCAGAGGCTGTCATTCTGGAGCTGCAACTTCAGGCCACCACCTCC
>NW_005365155.1:3524970-3529010 GCF_000412655.1 Myotis brandtii | reverse complement strand
GGTGGGGCTGCCCTCTCTAGGCACTTCTGTAGGAAGCGGGCAGCCAAGAGGATCGAGAAAGGTGCCGGCCCAAAGAGCCCAAAGCGGGAGAAACACCAAAGCCAAAAGCTGCCAGGTGCTCCCTGGCCACCCCCGCTCCCCGCCAGCCCTCCCCGCCCCCTGAGCCGGTGAGGGGAGTGTGCGCCCTGGGCCGTCCAGTGGGCCAGCGGAAGGACAGGGAAGGGGCTTGGTGGACGGGCATCCCCAGGGGCTCAGGAAGCTGGGTGTTGTGTCCCTGCCTCAGGGTGAGGGCTGGGGGTCCTGTGAGCAGCGGCACCTGGACAGGGGGAGGGGGTGCGGGTTGGGGGTTTCAGTCCATGTCCCGGGGCAGAGACTGGAGCTGCTTGAGTCCCCTGGGGGTTGCTCTAGCGTCTGCCTGGGTCTGCTGCCCTATAACGATGACCTGGCCACATGGGCACTAAACGGGCAAGTCTCAAACGTGTGACACATGATCAGGCAGGCTGTGGGGCGTGAGCCCGCCCACGGCGCCCGCATGTGGTCCCCACGCGGAGGGCCATGTGGCTGGACAAGACGAACCGTGATCCTGCCTCTCCGGGGGTCGGGCTGCGGGACAGCAGGGTCCGAATCAACACTGAGGGGTGTCCAGAGTGGCAGTGGGGGAGGGGTCACATAAGCCACAGGATTTGGGGAGAGGCTGTGCATCTAAGAAGACTGCAGAGCCCAGCCAGTGTGGCTCAGTGGTTGAGTGTCAACCTGTGAACCAGGAGGTCACTGTCCAATTCCTGGTCAGGACACATGCCCAGGTTTGGGGCTCAATCCCCAGTAGGGGGTGTGCAGGAGGCAGCCGATCAATGATTCTCTTCCATCATTGATGTTTCTATCTCTCTTCCTCTCCCTTCCTCTGAAATCAATAAAATTATACTAAAAAAAGAAAAAAAAGAAAAAGAAAGAAAGCAGAGAAGTCCGCTGCGTCAGTGTCCGTGGGAGAGGAGCCCCTCTGGCGCCCCAGAGCCTGGCTGAGTGACAGGGGTGTTTTGAAACCTCCAAGCTCTATTAGCAAAAGGCCATGAAATTCGGCTGCTCCCCGTTCTGAGCGGAGGGGGACAGACTGTCACATGACACAGTCACTTCTGTGCGGATCTGAAAGCGGCTTTTACTTGACTGTCTTTGGGCCACAGCTCAGCAGGGCTCATGGGAAATACAGAGGAATAATTAAAACGATAAGCTTGTCTCGGGCCAGGTACCACACGGAGACCAGCACATGCCGCTGCAGAGAGAGGGCGAGGGGCGGGGCCAGGCAGCAGTGAGAGAATGGACTGGGGGCCCCCAGCCCCAGGAGCCTCCCCAGACGCCTGGCCCGCTCCGGGCACCTCGGGAGCCGAGACCCAGCCTGCTCTTGGATGTATTTTAAGATAAACAGGAAGAAATCTCTGAGCAGAAAAAACATTGAAAGAACAAAACTTGTAAGCAGCAGGCTGGGTCCTTGCAGGGAGCATGATTACTGCTAATCGAAGAACATCAATTTACCCGGGAGAACAGGAGACCAGACGAGCACTGCAGGCAAAGGCAGGCCAGGGCCCGCCCGCCTGAGGGGCTCTGGTTCTGGGTGCACTGGACCCTCTCTCTCTGTTTTCGTGTTGGTCTTTGGCAGGAGCGAGGATGAGTACCAGCTTATCATTGGCTTAAAGACTGTACCCAAGTAACCTGCCCCTTTAACCTCATCCCCATTCCACCAGCTAGCTCCTCGCCCCCGGGCGCTGCTGGGCAGGTCTGCCCAGGATGGGAGAAGGGGAGCCTCTGGCAAACTGGAGGGTCCTCTTCCCCAGGGACCCAGAGGCCTGCTCTGAGGGTGGAGGGTGCAGGACCAGGGGCCCTGGCTTTCCCCAGAAGCCAGAGGCAGAGAGAGGGGCCCTGTCCAGCCTCGGCCTGGGCCTTGGCGGCACAGGTAATGCTGGGAAGAACATGGGAAGAGGCATCCACTTACTTTTCATGTGAGTGGTAACAGACAGAAACAAATTTTCCACGGACTTATTAAATCCTTTAAACTGACCAAGTTCCTGTAACTAAAACAGAGACAGAAGGAGAGAGAGTGAGTTATGTTTGAAGACCTGTACGGGCCCCAGCAGCCTCCCGGCTGCCAACCCCCAAACGCCGGCAGGTGTGTGCTGTGGGTGCTTGGTGGGTGTGGGTGCTCGGTGCGTGCGGGAGTGGGTGCATAAATGTCTGGAGTGGAGAGGGCACTGTCCTCCTGAGGGACAGGTATCCTCTTTACTCAGCTTCTCTCTGAGTTTTGACACCACATTAAAGGAAGGAGCATGATTGAGATGATTGGGAGGTTGTTGACAAGGTAACAATGACTTCTACGAAATACTGACTGACATTTCATTGGCTTAAAGATTGTACCCAAGTAACCTGCTCCTTTAACCTCATGCCCACTCCACACAGAGGGGATGCCAACCCGGGCAGAACGCATGTGTCATAGGGGTTGACAGTGGAGCAGGCACAAGGTGACCAGCCTGAAGCCAAGGGTTAATTCTGCCTCCAAAAACTAAAGAGGGAAGAAGAAAAAGGAAGAGAAAACAACAGAAAAGAGATCACTTCCCTCTGCAAGTTTCATTCATCTGTCCGTCCATGCATCCATCTGTCCATCCATCCATCCATTCATCCATTCATCCATCATCCATCCATCTATCCATGCATCCATCTATCCATCCATCTATCCATGCATACATACATACATCCGTCCATCTATACATCCATCCATCCGTCCATCTATACATACATACATATATACATACATCTGTCCATCTATACATCCATCCATCCATCCATCTGTCTATCTATACATACATACATACATACATGCATATATCCGTCCATCTATGCATCCATGCATCCATCCATCCATCCATCCATCCATCCATCCATCCATCCATCCATCCATCCATCCATCCATCCATCCATCCATCCATCCATCCATCCATCCATCCATCCATCCATCCATCCATCCATCCATCCATCCATCCATCCATCCATCCATCCATCCATCCATCCATCCATCCATCCATCCATCCATCCATCCATCCATCCATCCATCCATCCATCCATCCATCCATCCATCCATCCATCCATCCATCCATCCATCCATCCATCCATCCATCCATCCATCCATCCATCCATCCATCCATCCATCCATCCATCTGTCCATGCACCCATTCATCCATCCACCCATGCACACATCTGTCCCTGCATCCATCCATGTATCCATCCATCTGTCCATACATCCATGCATGCATCCATCCATCCATCCACCCATCCATGCATCCATCCATTCATGAATCCATCCATCCATGCATCCATCCATCCATCCATCCACCCATCCATCCAGTAAATATGTCCTAAGCGCAGTGCTGTTCAAAGATCTTTGGAGAATTTAAAATCTCAAGGAGAAAGTAGAGCAAGATTTTGAAGGTCATTCCAGCATCTCGGTTTGAAATAAAAGAATGTGCATATTTTCTCTCCCCAGAGTGTGTATCCTTCTATATGTAGATATAGTTACTCCCTTGCATTCACAGGATAATAATGAAAATAATCAAGACCATACATCTCCATGGCACGTCAGTTTCCAAGTACGGCATAGGCATGATTTCGTTAATTTCTCACACCGGTCATGGAGGCAAGTCAGATGAGTATCATTACTTCCACCTTTCAGGGGGGAACCCAGGGAGCTCCCCGCAAATCACAGGGTTCATTTCTTTGGACAGAAAGGGCCCTGGTCTACGTTAGCACCTGCCAACAATCAGAGACACACACACACACACACATTTCCAGAGGCACCCACTCTCGCGTTCCTGTGAATCACCTGCATTTCCCCTTCGACCCCGGAGACCCTCAGACACACGGAGCCTCCGCAGACCCCACATCCATGGGGCCGAGCACAGTGAGGGGAGAGAGGCCACGAAAAGACAAAAGGAAAGAGATGGGGACAGGAGTGCAGGTGAGGACGTGGGGTGCAGGTGAGGGTGTGGGGTGCAGGTGAG
>NW_005365155.1:3524397-3524906 GCF_000412655.1 Myotis brandtii | reverse complement strand
CGTGGGGTGGGTGAGGGTGTGGGGTGCAGGTGAGGACATGGGGTGCAGGCGAGGACATGGGGTACAGGAGAGGGTGTGGGGTGAAGGTGAGGATGTGGGGTAGAAGCAGATGAGTCAGTTGTTAATGCAGATGGTCCGGGGTCCCCAAAGCCTGCTGGTGGCACAGACACTGGGCAGAGCCAAGCACTTCCCGACCCCCAATCAGCCCTCCATTATCGGCCTCATTCATGACCATTCCAGCCACAGCTGCCTCCCTCTGCCCTGGGGTTCTCCACCCATCCTCCCAGCCCCCCTCTCTCCCTCTGTGTCCCCCACCCTCCTCCTCGGGGAGCCCACAGAGCAGACACATACCCTGCCAGGGCTGCCACTGCACCAGCTCTCACTGAGCGGAGGTGGGGTGGGAGGAACCACGGAAATTTTGCTGCTGAGGAAAAATACAGGGATAAGAAATGGGTTATAAATGATGCAAGAATTAGTCTTACAAACACAAGATTCCTCCTCCTCCTCTA
>NW_005365155.1:3517245-3524271 GCF_000412655.1 Myotis brandtii | reverse complement strand
GTTTTATACAGAGAGGAAGGGAGACGGATAGAGAGTTAGAAACATCGATCAGCTGCCTCCTGCACACCCCCTATTGGGGATGTGCCCACATCCAAGGTACATGCCTTTGACCGGAATCGAACCTGGGACCCTTGAGTCCGCAGGCTGATGCTCTATCCACTGAGCCAAACCCATTAGGGCTTTGGGGCTTTTTTTGTGTGTGTTTTTAACTTCCTCACGTTTAGCAGAGCCCCACTTGGATGTGCTGCTGGGTGCAGGGCATGAAGTCGGGATCTGAATGTAGGAACAGCAGGTGTGACCTGCAACAGCTGGGAGCTCAGGGCCCGGCGGGCAGCCTGGCGGCTCTGAATCCAGAAGCCACACGCGTGTTCCCTTTTTGGTGTGGTCCCTCTGGAAACCACACGGGCAGAAGCACCAGAAATGTCATGGATGTAAAAATCCACCACGAGAAAAATCAGAAACTTGTGCGACAAGCATTGGGGGGGTGGGGGGGGGGCGTGACAAGCGAAAAAGTCCTGAGATTGGAAAATCTCATTGTGGCCAAAACATAGCTGCTGGTGGGAGCTTCCAGCGACACTTCGGTGGGCGCCGGGGAACCGGGCGTGCGCCTGCCGGCATCCAGACTGCCGCTGTTCGGAATTTTGTGTAAAGAAGTTAACATCTGCCCGGCTGGCATGGCTCAATGGTTGAGTATTGGCCTACGAACCAGGAGGTCACAGTTTGATTCCTGGTCAGGGCACAGGCCCGGGTTGCAGGCTTTGATCCCCAGTAGGGGGCGTGCAAGAGGCAGCTGATCAATGATTCTCTTTCAACATTGATGTTTCTATCTCTTCCTCTCCCTTCCTCTCTGAAATCAATAAAATATATTTTCTGTAAAAAGAAGTTCACCTCACTCAGGCCATTATTCAAGTCCACCGATGTTTATTCGAGGATATTGGCGGCATGAATGATTCATAAAAGCAAAGACTCGGTTTAGAATTTCATTGAACGTGCCATCAAAAATAATACTTGGTTTCCTTGGGACATTTCAGGAGAATTTAAGAAACAAAACAGAACATTTGGTGAGAAAACACCATGCTAGTGTCTAGAAGGCTTTTCCTAAGAATCTGGAAATATCTCTGAATCTTTTCCAGGTACTTTATCATCTAAAAAAAAAAAAAAGTTACATTCCAAAGCAGTGACCTCTGGAAGTGCAGAGACCTCAGCTCCCCGCGGGTCTGTGTTCCAGGGCCTGTCTGTCTGCGACACTCACCTCAGCCGCTGATAAGATTGCAGGATTTTAGCCCCGGCGGTCTCGCGCCTGCCTGGAGAGATACCGGCAAAGGCCCGTGTCAGTGAGGGTATAACTCAGACGGTGCAAATGCAAGAAGGAATAAAGTGACTATTTTTCTAATGTCACGTCTTACAATGAAAATGTAAGATTTGGAGGGGTAGCAATGCTCTGAAATTAGATTGTGGTGATGACTTCATAACTATAAATTTACTTTAAAATCATTAGATTACGCACTTAAAAGAGATGAAATTTATGCTATCTAACATATATTCCAGTAAAGCTATTGTTACACACACACACTCACACACACACACAAAGAGACCATAATAATTGCTGGGAATGGCTGCTTTTATTAAAAGTCGATATTGGATTCGATTTTCTAAATCTGGAGAATTTGAAAAATAGTTCAGGCTTCCAAGCTTCTATTTTGTTCTCTGGAAGTATTTTATAATTGAATGACTATATTCCCTTTAAATGTTCCTTGTTGTGGAGCTTAAATTAATCTTTTAAAAAATGTAATCTCCTTATTTCTAGCTATAGAGGCTAATAATTTCCTAAACAAGACAGCTTCTAACACAGAGCTCTTTTTGTTCCAAGGAAAGGGGATTTATGATGTATTAAGACCCCAAGATAGAGCTTCGTGTGGTCAGAGTTCTGTGAACACAGTGTTCCCTGGCCCAGTGTGTGGGGGGAGCCGGGAGGCAGCCCGACACCAGCAGAGCCACCCGCCTGCTGTCCAGGGGTCCGTGCAGCTCCCGTCCTGAGCGTTCGGGAGGTTTGACTCCAAAGAACGGCACGTATTCAAATCCTCTCCGTAAGACAGGAGGAAGGGCAGGTGGTGAGAGAAGCAGGGCGGGCAGGGAGGCCTTTGGGAGGGGGGCAGACAGTGTCTGACATTCAGTGAGCTGCCCCCTGACCCCCAGCCGACCCTGAACTGTGCAGCCCTGGGCAGGGTCCTCCACTGGGCGGGCCTCAAGGAGGCGCAGGCCCTGCCAGCATCTCAGATGCGGAGCCCCTGCCCGCGCACATTTTCCGGGGTTCGTGGTGCTCACCAGATTCTGAAAGTCTGCGTGCCCTCCCCCATGAAGACACACGCCCTGAGACCGAAACGAGCTAGCAAGGCCAGCCTGCAACGGCGAGGCCACATCCGCAGGAGCCACCGAGAGGAAAGGTTCCCGCCAGCGGCGTCACGGCGGCTGTGACAGCAGAGAGCAAATGGGCAAGAGGGAGAAAAACAGCAACGTGGCTCTCCAGCCTGGCCCCGCAAAGCTCGGATCCCAGGCACAGCACGGAGCCCTCCCGCGGTCGGGCTGTCACCTGCACTGCGGCTGCTCTGCCTCATCCTCTGGACCCTGGATTGTTTGTTGCAACAGCATCCCAGGGGCACAGCCACCAGAGTTACAGTCCGTCCCCCCAGATGCGATGCTATCACTCTACCACCTAACGCCCCTCAGTGGCTCCCTATTGCCTCCTCCTGAAGTCCAAGCCCTACACAGCATTCCTGGGCCTCCGCACCCGCCTGGCCTCACCTCTCTGCCTGCTTGCCGACACCCTGCAGGCCTTGTCTTTCTGCTCCAGCAACAGAATCGCTTCTGACTGCCCTACTTACCCCAGGCCTTGCTTACTCACTCCTACCTATCCCCACTTTATCTCGTGTTAATTGCCCAGGCATTTCTACCTTAGGCCCATATCATAGCTTCCTCTCCCTCTGCCACATTTCTAATTACCCAACCTGAGGTCAACACTGGCCTGGAAACAGCTCTCTGCTGCCCCCTGCTGGCTATTTCACCCTTGGCCTATGTATGAACTGGGTGCAAGCTTTCTTTTTTATTTTTTAATCTATTTTTATTTTTTTAATAAAAAATATTTTTATTGATTTTGAGCGACAAAGGGAGAGGGAAAGAGAGATAGAAACATCAATGATGAGAGAGAATCATTGATCGTCTGCCTCCTGCACACCCCCTACTGGGGATTGAGCCCATAACCTGGGCATGTGCCACTGCCCAGTATTAAACCCCGGACCCTTCAGTCTGCAGGCCGACGCTCTAACCACTGAGCACCCCGGCTAGGGTGGGTGCACCCTTTCTGTAAAGGTCAACTAGTAAACATTTGAGGTTCCCTGCCATGTAGGGTCTCTGTTCCAAGTACTTAACTGCCCTGTGACAGCAGTCCGACAATATGAAAGAGTGGTGAGTCTGGCATCTGACAAAACTGGACATTGAAACTGAGTTTCACGTACTTTCTATGTCACGAATATTCTTTTGACTTTTTGACCATTTAAAAATGTGAAACCCATTTTTAGCTTAGCTCACAGGACATACAGCAGGCAGAGGGCCCGGTTGGGCTGACGGGTTCTAGTGTGCCGTGTCCCTGCTGTCCCAGGTGTGGGCCGGAGGTCTCCCCAGCTCCAGGGGGCCAGGGGTCTCCCCAGCTCCAGGGGGCGCTCCTCAGCAATGCAGAGCCCCTGGCCCCGCCCTGCAGAATCGGAACCTGGTGCTGAATCTCAGAAGCCTGCCCAGGAGCTCTGTCCGATTTGCCATTTATTTTCAGTTTCTTTCTCTTCTATTCCTCAGATGTTTCTTACACTCCATTTCTTTAAAAAGCACTAAATGTTTACTTTTTGTTAAAGGAGATAGCGCACAGCCATGACTCACAGCCGATGCCTTCCCACAGCGCGAGCATCAGTGAGAGGTGGACAGTCCTGTTGGCAAAAAGTCTCTCTCATCTGTGCCTGCTGACACCTGCAACCCGGGCCTGTGCCCTGACCGGGAATTGAACCACGACCTCCTGGTTCATAGGTCGATGCTCAACCACTGAGCCACGCCAGTGGGGCAATATTGTCGTTTTTCTGCTTTAAAGCTCAAATATTAAGCAACAAAAACGCCCTGGCTGTAAAATACTCGCAGTTACAGCACGGAGCCAGAAGAGGGCGCTATCTCTATATGCTTAGCAAGTACCAAGGGGATTAGAATAAATGTCTTGTTTCAGGTTTCTGGGTACCAGTGATCTAGAAAATGACCATCGCACCTGTGCATTAGCTTTGCTACTTTCCCGGTGGCTCTCAAACTTGAAGTGCGTGAAAACAATCACTTGGGAACTTGGGAAATATACACTCTTGGGCCCCACCTGGTCCCACGGAGTCAGGAACTTTGAGGTGAAAATAGTTCAGAGCTGACCCCGGAGCCAGGGTCCCAGAAGCCCCAGGAAACACCTTCTGTGCAGATTGCCAGGTGCCTGGCGGCGGAGGGGTGGAGGGGCGGAGGGCACAATACCGGGGTGCAGGCCAGCACCTACGTTCCCACCTTTTTCACGCACCACAGAGAAACCATGACGACGGCGTGTGAGGAACTGTTTAAAGACAACACTAAATATTGAATTATAAAATCTTAGAGGGGGAAAAACAGTCTCTAATCAGAAAAGAAATGAAGGAAAGGAGAATGTTTAAATGCTTTATGTACCATCTCCCTGCAAAATAAGGAATTGGGGCTCAGTTTTCCTGTTTCCGAATCTTTTTAATGGTTGGAGAATTAGCATAACAAGCTGCCACAATTCATCTTGATTCTTCTTCTTTGGATTATTACTTATACCTTCCCTACTTTCAAGGACATTTTTGGAGCAATTATTGTAAATGGCACATATCCAATTAGATCATTAAAACAGAGGTAAGTAAAAGCATCTGGCATGATGATGGAATTACTCCAACTGGACTTTAAATTTGGCTCTAGGTTTCTGGGTGCCAAAAGAGAAAAGAACTCCGGCTTTTCAGTTTTAGGTGCCTACTAGGTGCTAATTCTGACAATGGAAGCTACCACACAGAACATCACATTTTATCTCCAAACAACCTATCCTTACTTTTCCATTCACGTACTCATTTGCTCACAGCTCCTACCCTCCAAGAACTGAAAACCTGGTTAGGACAGAGGACCAAGAGTTGCAGGCGGCGAGCGCAGCATTAGTGTGGTGTCCACGGGACCGAGACCCCGGGAGCTCAGGGCTCAGCGGTGCCGATGACTGGCCCTGGGTTATAAGCCAGCGGGAAAGGGGCTGACCACATAACAAACGCTACTGGGAACACTGGTGATGGGCAGAAAAAATCAGATCAGGCCCCTGACGCCTGGTGAAGACTTAAATGTAAATGAGCTCATAACAATGAGGAGAGAAGCCTGGCCACCGTGTCGATGACAGGATCAGGAAGAAGTCTCTACGCATAAAAGCAGAGAAAGAACTTCTACAGGAAAAGGTGGAATTGAACACAAACAAGAAAAGCTTCTGCATGTCAGCAAAGGTGCGCGGTACAGCATACACGACTGAAAAGGGCTGAGAGCCCCTACGTCTACCGAGAGTCAGAGCAGCGGAAATGGCCCGTCGCAATAATCAGGCGATTCCAACGGAAATAACAGGGGAGCATCGGGGGCCACCAGAGTGGTTTCACTGTGTTGACAGAGTTGTTTGCTTTTAAGGGTAATTCCTGCTGGTGACAGAGGTGCACGCGTTCCGAGGTGGTGTTCCTAACGCTTTCTTTCCTTCTGTTTCTAGAACTCTCCAGAGATGTGCCGAAGACCGCTCTCCAAGGGTGTTCACTGCACTTTACTGTTACTTTAATAATATGACAAACTCCCAAAAATGTTACAGCAAAACTGGAAATTCCCTAGCTATCCAACAACAGTGATGATGATATTATGTGAAGAGATATCAGAATACGTCTGTATAGATCATTTGATCCCAATTATATAGATATATTAGTTTGGCTCATATAAAATTTCCTCTCTATTCATCATTTTTACCTAAAAATGTACATACAGACTCACCAATGTAGCTGCATATATTCACCAAAGAACAGAAATGATATCTACCAAAATGTCAACAATAATTCTCAGGGTGAAGTCACTGTGTTTTCAATGTTACTGTTTATGCTTTTCTCCATTTGTCCATTTCTAAAATGAATCCGTATTACCTTTACATTCAGAACAAAATCACAAATGTAATTTGAAATCCTGTCTCAAGGGACAGGACTTAAGAGGGCAGCTCATGCGCCCTGCCAGGGGGTGCCCGGGCACACACTGCCCAGAGGGGAACCTGGAAAACATCAAAGCCTTTCAACCAGTCATTCTTCTAAGAAGCCACTGACGGACACAGACAGAGATGCCGACGTCCACCACACAGTCATCTGTGACGTGAAAGTCCGAACACGGCCGCTCGCTGACCAGAGGGCCCGGCTGAACACGTGGGAGCGCATCCCAGCCGTCAACATACGTTGGGAGAAGTCTCAGTAGCACAGGGACATGCTTACGCTAAATTAAATTATAAAGCAAGATGGAAACCTGCAGATAGTCACACGTGGTGATTCTTGCCTCCCGCCCTGCAGAGAGCTGGCCTGTGCAACCTTGGGCTGGGGCAGCAATGACGGGGTGAGCTCCCAAGTGAAGCCATGTCGACAGAGACAGACACAGTAGGAGAGAGGTTCCAGGGGCTTTGGGGAGGGGCTGGGGGACAGGAGTTACTGCTTAATGGGCACGAGAGTGTCGGTGTGGGAGGATGGAAAGTTCTGGAGACGGATGGCGGTGATGGTTGCACAGCAGTGTGACTGCACTTAATGTCACTGAACCGTACGCCTAACTGTGGTTAAAATGGTACGTTTAACGTTGCATGTGTTCCACCACAGTAAAAACCATTGTTAAGGTGCCGCGGTGCCCTGTCTTCGTCTCTCTAGGATCAACAGCTGGAAGCCGGCGCCTGGCCGCGGGGGGGGGGCA
>NW_005365155.1:3513897-3517205 GCF_000412655.1 Myotis brandtii | reverse complement strand
AGCAGCACTGGCCGGCAGGTGCGTGCCTGAGCCCCGAGAAAGCCGCCCCTGCAGCCCAGGCGAGCCTTCCGCTGAAGACAGGCGTGTGAAAGAATAATGCTATTTAAGCCGCCGCATGCTCCTGGCAAAAGACAAGGGGCACACAGAAGGGAGCCCGGGTTTGAGCGTCTGATGCCCTTCGTGGTGTGAACCGGCACCTTGCTTTCTGCCTCTGCGGAGGGTGCGGGGCTGAGAAGGGCCGCGTTCACACCTTTACAACCACAGCACGAGCTGCTGGGCAGATGCACGGCTTTCCAGCTGCCCCTGCTCTGCGAGTGACGCTCCGGGTCCAAGGCCAGAACTCCAGGAGGGACACCGCAGCCGTCACAGGGTGTGTGCCTTGCCCCCCGGCCTCCGCCGGTAAACAGGCCGGCAGGACATCGGGGGCCACAGGCTCCTGGCCTGGGAGCAGCTAAAGGAAAGTGTTGACAAGGCGTTGGGCCAGGAGAGAGGAGGCAGCGGGAAAGGGTTGAGAACCCTGTGCTAGAGGGACTCACACTGGCCGGGTCGGCTTCTCGAGCTCCCGTTAGAGGTGTTCCCCCGCCCGATCCTAGCACGCTCGGCAGAGGCACCCTGGGGTCTTGATAAGAAGAGTCGGGAGTGGAACCCAGGGGAGAACATCACGCACGGAAACAAGCCGTGAGCAGGGCCTTTGGTCAGAGCTGAGCGTGGCCGCCCAGCGTGCGGCCTTTACCTGACGACGCGCTGTGGTTGATGCTAAACAGCTTATTTCTCCACCTCAAACCATCACTTTTCCAGGAAAAAGAAAAAGTGTTTCCAGCACCCCGTTCCCACTGGGCCAGTGCAGGCTCCGCTGTGACACAGCGCGGGGGTGGGGGGGTGTTGCCGCCATCGCTCAGCACTGCGCACGGGTGCGATGCCGGGGCCCGCGGCCCCCCTGTAGGTACTCCCTTATCTGCCCCGCTGCCACCCTCCGGCACGGCACCCCCGTAACCACGGCACCGCCAGTTCTCGCCACGGGTTCGGGTCCCAGCTGCTGATCACACCGTCACGTCGACTTTGCGACTGTTTTATAAGACATGCCTGGTCTACAAGACACACACCAACTACTCCCTCCCACCCCCACGGTCTTGACAGGTGACTTCATAACATCAGCGTCTGCTCAGTTCTAACCCCACCCACGCCGTGCTCTTCAGTGATTCACGCAATCGTGTCGATCGAGGTTTTGTATCCTGAACGAGGTTTTGTGCTCGGGCTGCGAGGGGCTAAGGGGACAGGCTCTGGTGTGGAGAGAGCAAAGTGCACACATATGGACCCGATCGAAGGCGCTTCCAGCGATTCTGGGGGACACGTGCGGAGGAGGGAGACCCGGCTCCCAGGAGCTGGGCGTCGGGGAGACTTCGGGGACACGGGGTAGAGAGGCAAACACCGCACTCCAAGGTGGGCACATGGGGGGGGCAGGGGCAGAGGCAGAAACCGCAAACAGGAGCACCAGGAGGACGGGGGCGATGATGTCACCTCTCCCTGCGAAGTTGTTTCTATTCAAAAGCTTTAAACCCAGTATTTTAAAACGAGGAATTTATCATTTTTAATTTAGTAAAGATTTTGAGCGCATTTACCTTCAGTTGGAAATTTCTTGGCCCGTTCCTCAAAGAACCATTCTCCGGATTTTATCCTCACGTTTCTGAAAAGCAAGCAGACAGGAGCGTCGGTTGGGAAGTGGCCTCTCACAGGGAGGTGGGAGTGTCACACAGTATTAGTCTGGCCAAGGACCTCGGGGTTCAGACGTGCGGCCCAGCCCCTGACCCTGCCGCTCCCCCAGAGAGCTCAGCGTGTGACCAGTGGCAGCAGGGTGGGGGGTCTCTGCTTGGGCGTGTTTTACCGTCTGTGTAATATGTACATGTAACACATACACCTCAACCTGTGCATGGGCCCAATGCACGGTAAGTACTTCGTGTTTTCTGAATAACTGTACAAGGGGAAACAAAATTGCCATCAAAATAATCAATTTGATTGAGTATACAGATGTTGTATTATAAAGCTGTACACCTGAAATTTATATACTAGTAATATATTGACCAACGTTGCCCCAAAATAATTTTAAAAAATTAAAGAGCCCTGGCCAGTATTGTTTGGTGGTTAGAACACTGGCCTGCACGCCGAAGGGTCACAGGTTTGATTCCTGGTCCCCCACTGGGGTGCATGTGAGAGGCAACCAATCTATGTGTCTCTCTCACATCGATATTTCTCTCCCCCCCATCTCCTTCCCTCCCTTCCACTCTCTCTAAAAATCAATGGGAAAAATATCCTTGGGTGAGGAAGGAAGGAAAGAAGGAAGGGAGAGAGGGGGGGGGGGGGGGGGGGGGGGGAGGGGAGGAGAGAATGTATCCCGTTTATGGCAGGAAGCAACGGCATGAGGATACGCTAGGAAAAGCATTCCATGCGGCCTCTTCGCTGGGAGGAAGACCATCCAGGGGTCACTTCACCTCGTTTAGGGTGAACCTGAGTTACCACAACATTTACCAAGAGCCAACAGCGAAGGCCCGGCAGGCCCCGCAGCCTGGGACGTGGGGTCACTGTGCTTCGATGGCGGCTCGGGGGCCTGGGTGCCGGCGGAGCACCTGAGCCCGGGGAGTGGCTCCTTGGCCAGCTGGCCGCAGGTGCTCCCTGGGCTGCAGCTCCCCGTCTCGGCCACTGGGAGACGCGCACGGGGAGCCGCTCCTGTGCTCACTGCCTGGACTCACGCCCCAAGCGTGTTTTACTCTTGACAGTTTCCAAATTTCTGGAGAAACCACCTTCAACCTCTAAGAGCCCCGGACGGGTAGAACTGTTCACATCCTCTGAGGATGTAGAGAGGCAGATGCACAGAAGTTGTAAATTGCTCACACCCTCAAAATAATGTGCCACAACCCCGCCACTTCCTTGCTTACGTAAGAAACATGGAAGCTTCGACTCGCGGCCAATTCTCTTCTGTAAAGCACTTACTGAAGGTAGTTCTCATTCAGTTCTTTTAAGCTATATATGAACACAATGGGTTTCTTAGGGGAAGGCTTATAAATGCTGCTACCTATGGCCCGAGACAGAGGTGAGCAGCCCTTGTGTCTCTGTCCTCGTCCGGGCCCCACGGGGAAGCCCGCGTCGCAGGAACGGAAGGAGGATTTCCTGCTCATCCCAGAAGGCCGACCAGAATGTGTCTACGAAGCTTCTTGGAACAGTTTCTGAGCTCAGCAATGGGCTAACGCCTTTACGTTTCTTGAACAGAACCATGACTTGCTTCCTTAAAACTTCTCAAATCAATAAGTGCGCAA
>NW_005365155.1:3509182-3513768 GCF_000412655.1 Myotis brandtii | reverse complement strand
GGCTGGAAGACAGAGGCCAGGAGACCTGAGTTCTTTCGGGGTCTGGCCTTTCCACTAACTGCGTTCAGGTCACTGTGATTATAACCACGAGCGCCAGTGCACAGACGCCCCTAATCAACTCCTGGGGGGCCCGGAGCTCTGCGGTCGCTGTCACTGCATGAGCACCTGCGAAGTAGCTGCTGAAAAGCGCTCTGCTAATTCCAGCCAGACGCTCACCCTCATCAACTCCTGGGGGGCCTGGAGCTCTGCGGTCGCTGTCACTGCATGAGCACCTGCGAAGTAGCTGCTGAAAAGCGCTCTGCTAATTCCAGCACACAGACGCTCACAGCGAACGGACAACCCCGAGCGGGTCTGACCTTGTCACTGCCAGCCGGCAGGGGGCCGAGCAGGCCTGCCGGAGCGCGTGTATTGGCACCCCGGTCAGTCACAGCTGAAGGAGGCGACACTGTCCCTACTTCCTGCTCCAGAAATGTCAGCGTGATGACCCTGGGTGGCTCCACCCAACAGGCAGAGGTGGGAGCTGCTCTGTGCAGTCAGGGTTCCTCAAGCGGCTAAAGCGGCACATTCCCGCGTGGCCTGAGCTCCCCCCAGTGCCCTGATGGCAAAGCAGCCTCCAGCCCCTGGCTCGTCAGACCGACAAGCTGCCAAACTCCCGGGGAAGGAGTTCACTGCGAACCTGAGATCAACCAACTGCTTTGCCAGCCTGTCCAGCTGCTGGGCGAGTCCCAGCTAACAAGGTCCCGCGTGCTTTCCGCGAAAATCGTTTCACTTCTTGCGTCTAAGATGGTTTTTACTTACAAAGCACAAGTGAGGTTTCTGCACCAGCCCAGTCGATCTGATTTCAACGTTCTCACAGGAAAACAGACTGATCGCGATGATTAAATCCTAGGTAACCGGGAGCGGAGTGAGGACGTCGAGATGAAGATAAAGAAACGACTTCATCAGGCTGCCACCCCCACTTCGTGCGAAGCACTGATAACTCTCCCCCACTTGACCTCGGAGAGGCGAGAGTCACAGCCCCAAGCATGATGGAGGCCCGTGGCGGGCCAGGAAGTGCGTGTGGGTTGGGGAGTGAATGACATCCCCAGGGGCAGGGACACCCGGGAACCGGAGGGATCAGGTGGGACCTGCACCGGGGGAGCCTGAGACAGCGCCGAGGTCTCCCGTGCATCGTGCCCTCGGACGTGCTGGCCGCTCACACACTCGGCCCCCGGCAGCAGCTAGAAGTGAGGAGAGCGGCTGGGTGTGAGGCCGCAGGGAGGGGTGGGCGCCGTGGCCAATCGGAGAACCCACACACGGTTTCCACATGGAGACGATAAGTATTAGGCATTCACAGGCCAACGAAACAAGGTCTTGGGCTGGCGCAGCCTGCTGGCCATGGCGGTGTGGCTCCCGCTTTTAACCCCCATAACTCATTTCCACCACCCCTTTGTTGAACTGTCTGTCATATTCTCTCTCTCTCTTTTTAATGTTTTTATTGATTTTAGAGAGGAAGAGAGAGGGAGAGACAGAAACATCAATGATAAGAGAGGATCATCGAGTGGCTGCCTCCTGCGCGCCCCCCACTGAGGATCGAGCCCGCAACCCAGGCATGTGCCCTGACTGGGACTCGAACCATGACCTCCTGGTTCATAGGTCGATGCTCAATCACTGAGCCACACCGGCCGGGCTGTCTGTCATCACTACCGCCACCGGCCTCATCGCCTCGCGCCTGGTTTCACTACCAGGACTTCCACGTGGCCTGTTCCCTTATCTCCCCTCCCGAGTCCGCCTGGCCCCACAGCCCCCTTCTCCTGGTTTTCCTCCGGCAAAGCCCTTATGTCCCCGAGCACAGCTCTCTGGGCGGCTCTGAAGACCCTGCCCTCGAGGGGGAGCTCCCCGCAGACAGGAGAGGGCGGAGGCAAGAGGGGATGGGACGCGGGAGCCCGGGTCCCAGTCTTCCTGACCTCATGGCCATGGGCCAACTATCTGGTGTCTCCAAGCCTCTGTGTCCTCACCTGGAAGACAGGATCACAGCAGTGGCTGCCCCCAGGAGACCGCCTCCAGGTTTAAGACAGACAGTCGGCGCCAAGGACAAGGAGCGCTTCGCCCGCCCTCGCCGTGGTGGGCGGTCCTTGTCACTCCATGTGTCTCCTCTCCCGACGGTGTCTGTCCCTCTCATTCGGGCCTCTCCCCGCAGCGCTGCAGCCAGGGCTGCTCTGCGGTCCCCTGAGGACACCTACCCTGAAGGCGGGGTCCTCGCTGCCCCCGGACGCCCCCGGCCAGGCCGGCACTCGCCTGCACTGGCTGCAGCTCCTGCGAGCTGGGTTTGCTGCTGCTTCTTTGTAATTGCTGTCCCAGAGCTTCTCCTTCCTTGGTTTTAAAATGCGATGTCCCTCGTCTGGTGCCCACAGACCCACTGGTTCTCGGGGAGCAGGACTTAGGCCGAGGAAGAAGCAGACGGGGCTCAAACCAGCCTCCAGGCCCCCGTTCAGTTACGAATGTCAAATGTTCTAAAGCGGTGGTTGACAAACTGCGGCTCGGCAAACCGTGGCTCACGAGCCACATGTGGCTCTTTGGCCCCTTGAGTGTGGCTCTTCCACAAAATACTGACTTCTGCACATGGGCCACGAAGTTTCAATCGCACTGTACGTGCGCGCCCGCACGTGGTATTTTGTGGAAGAGCGACACTCAAGGGGCCAAAGAGCTGCATGTGGTTCGGGAGCCGCGGTTTGCCGACCACGGTTCTAAAGGGTTACCAGGCCTTCTCTTTGCGTGGCCATGCCCTGGCCGATGTTGTCCAGTGGTTAGAGGGCCATCCCGTGCACCAAAGGGCTGTGGGTTTGATTCCCAGTCAGGGCACATACCCGGGTTGCGGATTGTGGCAACCGATCGATGTTTCTCTCTCACATCGATGCTTCTCTTTCCCTCTTCCTCTCTCTCTTATTGAAAAGCATAGCCTCAGGTGAGAATTAAAAAAAAGAGAGAAAGAGGACAGCAGCCCAGAGTGGACCAACCAGAGCAAGAGCAGAGGGTTTTGAAGAAAGTAGCAAAGAGAAAGGGGCGGGGGGGCAGGGGGCACAGATGTTAGAAATGAGTTAGCTCTCCCGTACGGCACCTGTGTCGGTTCACACAGGGCAATGCAATTATCTTAGGTGTTTTGAAAAACATCTTTATTTCAAAAGAAGGAAGCTGGGGTTATAGAAATCACACTTGGTGTCCTTAGAGGGCAGAGTTTCAACACCAGGGCCTGACACTGGGGCCGAGATTTCAACACGGCCAGCGCCTGGGCGGCCGCTCAGCCCCATCCCCCCATTTTGACTTTTTGCTTCTAGTTCACTATTAGGAGAAAATTGCTGAAGAACTTAATGCCTTACCACGCCATGTTTATCGTTAGACATCAATGTCTGTGGTTGATTAAAACGGAGGAAGAGCGTTCGATCTCTGGAGACGTTTTTGGAATTAATTGCCACCTACCCTCCTGAGAGCCCAGACCTGCAGGAGCGAGCACAGGTGCGGCCGGCGGCGCGAAGTGATTCTGCTTCTTCCTCTCGAGCCGAGGGAAGCCCGGAGGGCTTGGCTCCCACGAACCCAGGAAACCTGAGGTGCGTGGAGGTGGGTCTGGTAGGAGTCGGTACTGGAGACGGGAGGGACGGGAGGTCGGCCGCTCAGGACCACAGACATCGGGTGGGGCGGCTGCACTTTTCTCTGGGTGAGCGACTGAAATGCATCAGGCCTTGCGAAGGGACTGGAAATTTAGGGAGATTCGTGCCAGGGCGCCCATAAGCAGCCCTGCTGAGTTAGGGGAGAGGGAATCCGGCCGCCACATTCACACTGAGCGAGCGGGCTGGCGACTGCTGAGCGAGAAGTGGTCTCAGGTCTCCGGGCCGCCGCCTCCACCCCTGGGCTCAGAGCAGACACACTCCCTTCCCACAAGGCCCGTGCCGGCCTGATGCACGCTGTCCCCCAACCACTGGAAACACACTCCCGTGGGGGTGCAAGGACACACGACCAACCCATTCTTGCTTGGAACAGTGGGAGCCCAAGCCCAACATGTTGTTTACCATTTTCAAAATGGATAGTTCAAAAATACCAATTCCATAATAAATAAAAAAATGCTTAAAACCTCACACCACCAAAAGATTAAAATACATTAGATTCAGTCTATCACGAATGGAAAGCATACCCGTTTCTTCTTCTTCTTCTTTTTTTAATCCTCACCAGAAGATATGTTTTTAGTGACGAGAGAGAGAAGAGGGAGAGAAACATGGATGTGTTGCCTCCTTATAAGGCCCAACTGGGGATCAAGTCTGCAACTTCGGTATGTGCCCTGACAGGGATTCGAACCCACAGCCCTTCAGTGCGCGGGACAACACTCCAATGAACCGAGCCACCCGCCAGGGCAATCCAATGGATTCTGAATTACGGTGACCTCCAAGTCTCAGAAGTTCGCTCTGCAAAACATTTGCCCACTGCCCTTGAGGCTTGTCTCGGGCCACCGCCCAGGACTCCCGCATCCTCACCTGCCCTCGTAGCACACGGTGCACCTCCAGAGGCGGGTCCTGCTCAGGAACACGCGGCACCCGGAGCACACGCAGTGGCTGCAG
>NW_005365155.1:3507561-3509060 GCF_000412655.1 Myotis brandtii | reverse complement strand
CCACCGAGCGGGAGGCAGAGGCCAGACACCCTCCCCGCGGCCAGGGCCCCGACAGCGCCCCCACGGCAAGGGACAAGGGGCTTGCCACCCACGCCCTGGGCCCCTCCATGGCCCATCCCGAGGCTCAGGGGGTTTCTCAGCTGTGAAACAGGGACGGGGAAACCTTACCCCAGGGCTGCTGGGAGGGTGAAGGGCAACGCATCAGGGAGAGGCCTGGCCCAGAGGAGCGAGCTGCTCATTGTTCTGGGTTTATCCTTTCGTGCCCAAAGGGCATTAAAATGATAGGCAGGAACAGAGAGGAGAGGAAAATAACACACAGAAGATGACACTCAGTCTCATGTGCAAGGCACGGAAGCTCTGTACCGCAACATGCATGCCCGCGACTGCCATCCGTCCCGGTGAGACGGCTTAACTGATGCTCTGCTCGGACACTGCCCATTCCCGGTGGCCAAGCCCCTAGGCAGCGGCCCTAGGGCAAAGGGCTATCTCGCTGGACCCCAGGACACTTTTTCTGAAATATCTCTGCGACCTGCTTTTAGAAGAGAGAAGCCAGTTCCAAGGCACACGCTTACACCCCGCTTTCAGGCTTTCCCCAGAATCGGTAGCCTCAGGTACCTGGCCCCAGGTACACGTTCTTCAATGATACCCAAAGCCACGCTCCTAATCGGGGGTCGCCAACCAGTGGTCCGTGAGCCCTGAAAGGCTGGTGACCGCTGGTCTAATCGCGGAGAG
Organism: Myotis brandtii; assembly: GCF_000412655.1. Classification (NCBI taxonomy): domain Eukaryota; kingdom Metazoa; phylum Chordata; class Mammalia; order Chiroptera; family Vespertilionidae; genus Myotis; species Myotis brandtii. Next base: position 3,508,328 of record NW_005365155.1, on the reverse strand, counting down.
ATCTTTCACCCTGTGCTCAGCCTGCTGCATTTCTTAGCGGAAGGAAGTGTGAGTCCGTTTAGAGAGTCCGGGGACAGCAGGTGGGGATAGACAAAGCGCACGGCCCCTTCCCGGTGACCGGGAAGTCTCCCTCCTCCCTCAGGCACGCGGTGCCCGCAGGTGTGCTCTGGGGGGGTGTTCTCCTTGGCAAACCGTGAGAGCCCAGCCAGGCCCGCAGCCCAGCCCGCAGCCCAGCCCTTCACTGCTCTCCTGGACCTCACGTCCCCACAGACTCGGACAGACACAGCATCGGCGTCCAGTTGGCCTCCCGACCCACTCGAAGGAGGGGCTGGACAGCTGACATGGACACTGCTCTGAAACACCCAGTTCTGCTTCAGTAAATGTTAGCTGACGGCAAACAGCTGTGCAAAGACGGAGGAAAGACGCGCCCACGGGCAAACCAGCCGGGAACAGGCCGAGCAGGTTTGCGTTTCACATCCTCCTCCTTTCCTCACAGCCCAAGTGAGAGAAAAAAAAAAGAAGAAGAAGAAGAAAAGAAAGAAAAAAAGGCAGGAATGGATTCCAGCAGATTTGCTGTTTCTAAGCCGCTTCCTTTCTTTGTGCCTTCAGGTGCCACGGAAAATAATTTAGGAAAACCTTTCACCAGGAGGCTTGCCCCGAGGGGTGCTGGAAGCCTGTCAGCTTCCCTAGAGTTATTCCTGCAAAGTAGGCAAATGTGTCCCCAAAAAGGCACCATTAAGTGAGTAACAAAAGCAGCTTAAGTAAAG
>NW_005365155.1:3505017-3507229 GCF_000412655.1 Myotis brandtii | reverse complement strand
GCTCTCCCGCTCCTGTTCCCGGCGCCCGCTGCCTGTGGCTCTGCCTCTCCTCTCTCCCTGCCGCACTCCGGGGACAGAGAGCTCGGAGCCTTGCCCCGGCCACCGGGCGGGCGCTCTGCTCTCACCGGGCCGCAGCCTCTGGCGTCCGTCCGAGACAAGAGCGTATCTTCCTCTGAGGTCTTGCCAGCGGGCTCTACGCGAGGCACGGGTCCAGCACACAGATAGCTCCTGCGAAGCAGGCGTATCTCCAATCTGAGGGGTTTTAAATAGCAGCAGGGAGACGGTCAGTGACTCAGAGGCGAACTGTCCCCTTCAAACATCTGCCGGTCGCCGGGAAGGACGGCGGAAAGCCAGCCGGCTCAGCGCCTGGGGAGAGAATAAAAGCAGGTCAGGGCGCCCGGCCTGCATCCCTGCAGCCTCGCCTCCTCACACCGGGAGCCCTTTGCGTTGTCTGCCCTGGTGATGTCGGAAGGTTTTTAATTTTACTAAGTTGGTCTCGTGTTTCTAAAGGCCTCCAGTTCCCAAACTTGACTCTTTCTAGTCTGACTTCCGCCTCTTCCGCGATTAGAGGTGCGAAAGGTCTGTGTTTAATACCAACCTCCTCATTGAAAACACTTTAGCAGAGCAAGGTCCTCGATGCCAGCTGTTATTTTTAACTGTTATTAACTTCAGAACTCAAAAAAGAGTAACCAATTAGGGAGGTCTGAGGAGACGTCACCACAGCCTCAACCCATCAATCATGTATGGGCCTCAGTGGTTTCACCAGCTGCCCACGATGGGGTCCTGTTTCTGCTACTGCGAGTCGAAAGGCTCTGCCGACATTGTTCCTACGTTTGTTCCTCATCAGTGGCCTTGGGCAGCCATCCCCTTCCGCCTGTCCCTCCCCCCAACCAAGAAGGAGGCTGTGAATGGGTAAGACACTGGACAGATGCTAGTGAGGAAATGCAGAGAGTGTAGCCCACGGAGTCAATGCACTTTCTACAATGCCGTTCTGTTATCAGATCTACATGAATTCCTTAGTGATCACACTTCCTGCCAATGCTTGAGAAGCTAAACTCCCCCTGTCGGCCTTCTGCAGAAACCCACACCATAGTCCTTACGATCCATATGAATCGGTGGGTGAGCAGTGAATCCGCCCAAGGGGTCAGTCTCTTTAAGCAGTGATTCCCAACCTTTGTTGCTTTAAATCTTTATATTGAAAGATGGGTAACCTTCCATATTTAAATGCATAAAATAAAATACTTTGAGTGGCAAAGAAATTCGACACCAATGAAGTGACCCCTACACCCGGGCACCACTCGGAAGGAAAGGGTCCCCAGCTGCGGGGAGATGCATTTACACCAAACCGGCCCATCTCCCGCGGAGATCTGGCCGTCCATCTGGCTCCAACACGAATCCAGGATCACCTGGGTCCAGCCCTTCGCTCCAACAGCTGGAACAAAGCAAGGAGGACGCAGGAGGATTCCCCGCTGCCTGTCTTTCCCTTTCCCTTCAGCAAGGCCCATGCCGGGAGCCACGCCTTTGTCTGGGATTGACAGGGATGCAGGCCGAAGGGGTGGGGGTGGGGTGCCCCCTAAGCCAGCACCTCCTTCAATCCCTGCATTTCCGTTTTGTCCGTGTGCAGCCCTGCCGGGCCCAGTGGAACAGGGGCATCCGGACAAGCACAGTGCGGCCACGGGGTTTAGTCCATCAGCCCAACAGCCTGACTTTATCAGCCTGCTCTCTGCCCAGCACGTGGCAGTGAGGACCCACAATAAACAAGACCCAGTGTCCGCATTCAGGAAGTTCACATTCCACGCCCTGTGAGCCAGGAGGTCACGGTTCCATTCCCGGTCAGGGCACAGGCCCGGGTTGTGGACTCGATCCCCAAATGTGGGGCGTGCAGGAGGGAGCCGATTGATGACGCCCTCTCATCGCTGATGTTTCTCTCTCCCTCTCCCTTCCTCTCTGAAATCAATAAAAATATATATTAAAAAAAAAGTTCACATTGCAGCCAGAAAACAAGGGGGCTCCTGGGGAAGGGTGTGCAGGGCCATTTTGCCAGTCACATGCTTGCTTGCTTTCCTCCACCTAAGAGCAAAGTGCTCTTGCCTTTGGCTTTTAGACCTGACAGAGCTGGGGGCGAGGGGGGATGGTGGAGGGAGTACCAGAAATGAGAGACTGAGGGGAGAAAGGATGGGAAAGCCAATGATCTACCTGCAGGCTGCAGCGC
>NW_005365155.1:3502667-3504866 GCF_000412655.1 Myotis brandtii | reverse complement strand
TTTCTCCCACCTACCTGCCAGCTCTGAGCAGCTGGCCCTGAAATCAAAGGACAGAAAGACCCCTCCCTGCCATGAGGGAGGGACTCGACCTGAAGGGTGGAAATGTGGCGCCTGGCGGAGGGGCCGGGTGTGGTGTGTGAACGTGTGAACAGGAGCGAACAGGAGCGTCATCGCCGCCCGGCTTGCAGGGGAAATGACAGCACGTTCTCAGAGCCCCAAAGCCACAGCCTCAGCGCAGGCCACTCGGGGGCTTGGCCACAGCCATTTCCTGGAGCAGCGGCACCGCTGAGAAGGCAGCCTGGCGCAGGGGGAGGCTGGGGGCCAAGGTGACCTGGAAGGGCCACGGAAAACGCCACCCGTGTCTTTTTGGCGTGTGTTTATTCTTTCCGGAGGCCGTGACCGCCCGAAGGCGGCGTCACCCAAGGAAGGTGGTGAATGGAGAGCAGCTTTCTGTCTGCAGTTCCCACCCACCTGGGCTCAGACTTGCACACGGGACAGATTCGTTTTTGCAAAGGCGAGACGCCAGGCGTGTGCGCCCATCACAAAGTCTGACCCGAAACGGACACGTGCGCTGATGAATTCCTTTGCTCTGTTACTTCATCAGAGGTGGGTATTCCGAAAGCCAGTGAGCGCCAGCCCTGGCATCCCTCACCCGCACGCCCCGTCCAAGGCCTGGTACCTAGTTCTGTATTCCTTTTCTTGAAGAATTCTCCACAAGCTGCGTAACTGCTGGTCCCTCAAAACTCCATTCGTTATACGTGAGGTTGCGTGTACATGGGCTTAAATCTAGAAAACTCGACACCCACCCAAGGTGAGAAGGGAGCATTTCCTCTGAAAGCCCACACAGCGCACTGCTGATCCTGCTTTCTCTTCCCAGGCAGGAGGCTATCTTGCCCCTCCCGGCCCGCCCCAAATATTATAGAATCCGAGTAAAACACTGACACAGGAGTCCATGATTTTCATGGCTTATACTTGACATCTTCTTATGGAAGGGTGGAGAAATGAGAATTAATGTTATTATATTGTTATAGGTACTACTTACAATTGTCATTACTACTTACAACTGGACCAACAGCTATGGTTTATTTATTTAGCGCTTATTCTGGGCCAGACAGTGTGCCAAGTATTCTGCATACCTCAATCCTCATTTCAACACACAACAAACATGATGGAGTAAGTACACCCATTTTACAGATGAGAAGAGTGAGGCTGGAGTGATTAAGCAATTTACCTGATGTCACATTCTAATCTGGGTCCATTTAGCTCCAAAGCCTTCTGCTTTGTTTGAGCAGAGAAGTTGGAATCTCCCACTACCTTGGCCAGATAACCTTTTCTACACCAATTCTAGCTCAATGGAGCCTTAATATCTGCTGTGCATTTTCCTCTCAGAATCTCTCCTCTTGCCAAGAAATTGGTTTGGGCGTTAAGGAAGTTTAATTGAAAGAAATTTAAATTAGACCCCAGCTAATTTAATTTTTTTATTTTAAAATTGTATTTCTGTTCCTCCTCCAAACTGAAGATTATGGCTGATCCAAGCAAACGGAATTTATGCAGCAGACTCAGAGCAAAACAGTAATAAACGATACATACAGTAACTCACAAGCCAAAGAAGAAATTGGACACTCTGTACCACCGCCTAAAAAAATTCACACCATCTAGCTTTGGGATAGTGTTTTTGTTTTAAGTAACTCTAACATACTTCCTCCATATCATTTAAATCATTATTACCCTGAATTTTAAATGTCTGCTATTCAATAAAGTGACAAGTCACCTTTGTTTAATTTACCATTGCTTTTGTTTCTCACCTTTTAATGTCATCAATCCAAGAAAAGTCACTGTAGCTGTAATCTCTACTCACCCCGGCCCCCAAATGGCCCAACGCTGTACCTGGATGCTCAGCCTGCCTTTGAATCAACTGCGAGAGAAGAGATCAGAGGAGTCTGCTCCGAAGAGGAGGAAGTCAACTTTTCTTCGTGTTAGAACAGCTGACGTATTTCTCCTTCCTTCCTGTTGGGCACGGGGTGAAGTGTGCATTCCCCGCTGGCCCTGAGTGCTCTGTGGCTACCCCACATCCCCAGGGCCCCCGAGAACAAAGCCACCCGAACCACACCCAGGAACTCTCATACGCCAGCAGTTTCCATTTTTATCTGGAGGGAAGACTGAGCTGGTGCTACTGAAATGTCTCACCCCTATCAAGAA
>NW_005365155.1:3491977-3502629 GCF_000412655.1 Myotis brandtii | reverse complement strand
GGCTCCAAATGCTCAAATGTCCCCACACCTGCAAGGGTTTCACGTTAACTTCAAGTGTAAATGACTACATCCCAACCATCAGCTGCCAACTCAAACACCAATTTAGAACAAGACTGGCATGGATTCCTTTTCTTTTTTGGTAAATTGCATTGATGTTTAGCATACATACAGGAACATGGTACAATTCATAAGCACAGCTTGATAAAGTTTCCCAAAGTGAATGCGTCTATCAAGAAATTGAACTTGCTCGGCCAGTGTGGCTCAGTGGTTGAGCACTGACCTATGAACCAGGAGGTCACGGTTTGATTCCCGGTCAGGGCACATGCCCAGGTTGTAGGCTCAATCCCCAGTTGGGGCGTGCAGGAGGCAGCTAATTGATGATTCTCCTTCATCATTGATGTTTCTATCTCTCTCTTCCTCTCTGAAATCAATAAAAAAAACTCTATTAAAAAAAAGAAATCGAACTTTAACAGCACCCTGGAAGTTCACATTGCAGTATTATATTTTACTAGAGGCCAAGTGCATAAAAATTTGTGCACTGGGTGGGGGGGTGTCCCTCAGCCCGGCCTGTGCCCTCTCGCAGTCTGGGACCCCTTGGGGGATGACCACCTGCTGGCTTAGGCCCGCTCCCTGTGGGATTGGGCCTAAGCTGGCAGTCAGACATCCCTCTGGCAACCTGGGAGCCCTCAGGGGATGCCCACTTGCCAGCAGGGAGCAGGCCTAAGCTGCAGTCAGACATCCTTAGCTCTGCTGAGGAGGCGGGAGAGGCTCCCACCACCACCGCTGTACTGGCAGCCATCAGCCTGGCTTGTGGCTGAGCAGAGCTCCCCCTATGGGAGCGCACTGATCACCAGGGGGCAGCTTCTGCATTGAGCGTCTGCCCCCTGGTGGTCAGCGTGTGTCATAGTGACCAGTCATTCCCAGTCGTTCTGCTGTTAGGGTCAGTTTGCATATTACCCTTTTATTATATAGGATTGTATGAACATCTAAAAAAATTGATCTATTGTACTATTGATGGATGCTTGTGTTATTTATAATTTTTAGCTATTATGAATAGTGTGACTGCAAACATTGTTATATAGTCTCTTGGGTGAGTTTTTGTATGTGTTTCTGTTGGTTACGTGTGTAAGGGTGGAATTGCTGTGTCATAGATTATGTTTAATGTCAGTAGATGCCACCCACAGCTTTCCTAAATGGCTGTACTCACACTCCTACCAGCAACAATTTCCAGTTGCTTCACATGTTCATCCACACTTGATGTCGTCTGTCCTTCTTATTTTATCCTTCCTGGTCAACCAGGGGTGATACCATATTATGGTTTTAATTTTCATTTCCCTGATGTTTTGTGTAGCTGAGTTATCTGAGCATCATTTTATATGTTTATTGGTCATTTGGAGATCTACTTTGATGTTGGACTTGTTCAAGTCTTCTGTCTGTTTTCCTATTGAGTTGCCTGTCTTTCTGTTATTGATTTGTAGATGTTCTTTATATATTTAGGACACAAGTGCTTTGCAGATATTTATATTGCAGATATTTTCTCCCTCTCTGTGAACTGTTTTTTTCATTCCCTTAATAGGCTCTTTTGAGGGTCTTGAACTCACTCTTGAGGGTGATACAGTGTGAACTCTAACTGAGAGAATATGATTCCGGCAAGCCAGCTGATGACCAAGAATAGGGTGTGTTGTGTGGAGTCACTAGATCTCTCTGAACACTCCTGGAACTTGGTTTGCTCATCTGTAAATGAGGTTCGCTTTGCTCATCACTTTGGCTCTCTGGTTCTGAAATCTCACTCTTCCCTGGCCTGAGGGTGACAACTTGAGATGGTGAATTCCATCAGGTGAGGAGCAGTGGTGGGCAGGAGGTGATGGTGAGCTGTGAAGGGTTAGAATGACTAAGGGAAGAGTGAATTAAGAGGGCAAACTTTGTAGTGACAGATCTGAGTGATGCTCAGCAAACTGCTTGGCCTCCCTGAGCCTGTCTCCTGGTGACGACCACAAGGCCTCCCTGGCAGTATATAATTCATTCAATTCATTCATAAATATTTATTGTGCATCTACTATGTCAGGCGCTGCCATAGTGATCATGGCTGAGGATCCCTGACTTAAAAAGATTCCTAATAAATAGTGACTGCTGTCTGGCCCGTGTTGCTCAGTGGTGGAACCAGGAGGTCACAGTTTGATTCCTAGTCAGGGCACATGCCTGGGTTGTGGGCTCAGTCCCTGGTAGGGGGAATGCAGGAGGCAGCCGGTCAATGATTCTCTCTCATCACTGATGTAATATACCTCTCTCCCTCTAACTTCCTCTCTGAAATCAATAAAAATCAACCAATCAATCAATAACTAGTAACTGCTATTTATTTAGTAGAAATATTACTATTTTTTGTAGCTTAAGACACTGAATAAATCCATTTAGGAATGTTTGGGGGGAAATGTTTTAGAAATTAGGGTAATCTGGAATAGTTATTATTTTGCTAAGGCGGGTGTAACAAATACCTTAGACTGGAGAGCTAAACAACAGAAATTTGTTTCCTCACAATTCTGAGGCCTGGAAGATGGAGGTGTTGGCAGGGCCTGTAGCTGGCTGTCTCCAAACCATCCTCCCTCTGTGTGTATCTGTGTCCAAATCTCCTTTCCTTATAAGGACACAGGCATATTGGACCTTATTTTAACTTAACCTCTAGAAAGGCCCCATCTCCAAATACAGAATGCCACCTCCTCAGGTCTTGGTGGTGAACATGTCAACATGTGAATTTTGGGAGGGACACAATTCAGCCCATAACAGTAGGATATACTAAGAAAATTTAGAACTCCCACTTTTTCAAAAGCTAAAAATGTAAACTTTATTGTTTAGGAGATGGATTCATAGTTTAATATATCATAGTTGCAGTACACACATTTGTGGGAGACATGCTCAAAAACTGTTCCCGCTCGAGGGGCATAATTAACGAAGTTTGGGGACCACTCATCTGGGGCCTCGGGCTACAGTGGGCAGCAGTCGGCAAAGACAGCAGAGACCTGGGTGCTGGGCGGGTATAAACTATTATTATTTTATCCTCACCCAAGGATATTTTTCCATTGATTTTTACAGAGCGTGGAATAGAGAGGGAAAGACAGAAATATCGATGTGAGAGAAACACATCGATTGGTTGCCTCCTGCACACGCCCTGACCAGGGCTCAGGCCGGGGAGGAGCCTGCAACCAAGGTACATGCCCTTGACCGGAATCTAATCCGGACCCTTCAGTCTGCAGGCCGACACTACCCACTGAGCCAGACCGATTAGGGCTGGGCAGGTATAAATTAGATCTCATCTGAAAGCAAAGGGAGCTGACACAGGGCGGGACCAGGGTTAGACCAGAGGGCAAGGGAAGTCGGGGAGCAGCCGAGTGGCTGCATGGCCACGAGTCGGCAAAGAAAGCGTGAAGATGCTACATCCCCGAGGGAAGCCTTCGCACTGTGTGTGGCGGGTGAGAACACTCTTTTCCCTTCTGTGTCCCTGCCCTGTAAGCTCAGGCATGGACAAGACACCTGCTCTGGATGACAAAACGTGTGCAGAGGTGACACCCGCCACTTTATGAGCAACACCTTCCTAGCCAACACTCGGCCACCATTCTCTCTCCCTCGGTGACTCTGGAGTCACGCTGCTCCACCAGCCTGGTCCCAGCATGGAGGGGACGTGGGGCAGAGCCACAGCAGACCCTCCATGGGCATGCAGTGTGACTGACAGCACATCTTTGCTGTCCTCAACCACCAAGAGTGTAGGGTTATTTGTTTCTGCAGCTGAGCCTATGCTGGGTCTGTTCCTATACACAGAACTGACACAGTATTTAATAACTATCTCTCTACGTAAAAGGCTAATATGCTAAGTGTCCCTCCACCCGTCCTACTGGTCACTATGATGGGCACTGACCACCAGGGGGCAGATGCTCAACGCAGCAGCTGCAGAGCTGCAGTGACTTGGCAGTGGCGGTTCTACGGTGACGCACACCAAAACCAGAGAGGAGGGAGCACGATTCCTCGTGGGGCCGTGCAATTCCACCTTCAGCTGTGGGTTATGTTGTGGTTGGGGCACTGGCGGCCCTGAATCTGGTTTACTGCACACTTGTGTTTGCGTTCCACACCCTGTACGACAGCAACTTTGCAGAGTGCCCGCTCACATTCCAGGACCTCTAGGGGGATGTCGGGAGAGCTGATTTCGGCCAGATCCCCCACAGGCCAGCCCAAGGGACCCCACCTGCCAGAGGGACCCCGCTCACTCTGCAGACGCCGGAGAGAGATCGTGGGAGGTTGGCTCCAGGGCATGTCTGGCCCATCTGGCCCAATCCTGCCCCACTGGCCACCTTCTAATTAATTTCCTTTCACTGTGTATGAATCTGTGCACTGGGCCTCTAGTTAGAGCATAAAAACCAACCGTCAGAAAAAATAGCAGCTGGAGGTTTCTGTTATGCCCATGAGCTATCCCTCAGTAGTTAATCTGGGGGATGGAGCCCCAGGGAAGGGGTGGGGTAGCCGGGATTGGGAGGAAGAGGGACCCAAGGGGCTCAGAGCAACAGCCACTCCAGTTGGTACTTCAGTCCCACCGTGCCTGAGTTTCCCAGCGGACAGCATCTCGTTAGCATGGAATTTCTCAGCCTGGGATTCTCACTTTAGATATGTGTCAGCCACAGGTTTATTTTCTGCTCCTTACAGCATGAGATTCCTCAGACTACAGTATTTTGGCATGACCAGCTCCCTTGTATTATTGTTATTATTATTAGTGACTCAGTGCATCTCAGTAACACACTCCTAGGCACAGGGGAAGGGAGGAAAACTCGGACAGGCACAGGGTTGGATCCGGGTGGTGAAGGGCCCCACATCACAGACAATAACACTGCGAGACCCCACGGAGGCCGCTGACTTGCCAGCTGAGGTGGCATGGCTGGGATTGCTGGCCTGCACTTGCTCAGTCAAGGCACTGGCAACACCAATCCCTCTCTCTAAAGAGTGTAGTTAGGAGACGACTCGAAGGAAGAAAGCACGCAATACCTGCCAATCTACGGCTAACTCCCAAATGGAAAAACAAACTCGAGATTCACTCCACTGACTTATTGCGCAGCAACTAAACGTTATTCTAAAATGTGGCTGAATCCCAGAGATATGAGCAGCCATGAGGCTGGTGGACCTGCATTCTTGGGCAATCGGGGTGCTGGGAACCCCGACTGGACCAAATGCCCCAGTGATTGCCCATTCCTCCGCCCTACGGAGTGTACATCCACTGGGCAGAATGCCAGGCCCTCTCACTGCGTTCTCCCAAGCACTGAACATCACTGAGCCTGGAGACTTCAAACCCCCTATTTACAAAAAAGTGGGACTATGAATATGGGGGTGATTTTCAGCTACAGTATCCCTAGTCTCTGCCTCACCAATGCTGGATTGGGAAGTTCCTAAAAGGCCGTGGAGCAATAGCTAAAAAGGTCCCAGACCTCACAGCCTTTAACTGCAGGTGCTCACCTGTTCACTCTGGCTTTGCACACAACCCCGAGACACTCGGCTCCTCTAGGCCACAGCAGAGGGGGAAATTAGAAGAGAGTGAAAAGGCCCTGTTGGGCTCAGGCGTGTGGGGTCACGTGACTGAAAACACCTGAAATGTATTCTCGGGGGCAGCTGGAATGTCCAGGAGACAGACAAAAACACGCACGGATTGGAATCCCATGTAGACTGAGGCACAAGGCTGAGAACTGGAACAGGCGAGTTGAAGGGAGATCATAGGAAGAGAACAAAACTCAAAAAGAAAGTCAAGTTCAGAATCTGAGAAGCACCCCGTCCTCGAGGGCAGGCCTCCCGGCTCGGGCGGGTGTCCGGGCCCAGCAGCTGCGTCTCAGGCTCTGCCCTCCTTCCCTGACCCACAGGAGGCAGGCCATTGCACCTTCCTGCACCCCAGTTCTCTCAGAACCAATGTGTGTGTGGAAAGCATGCACTCATTCAATAGATTCTCACTGTGCACCTACTATGTGCCAGGCACAATGCAAGGGGCAGGGGAAACATCAGTGAATAAAGAGATTCCGCTGGCGTGGCAATTAGGATTCCATAGGGTAGAAACAAGGGTTGCTGATGGATTGCAGGCGGGCTGGGCGGAGTCCCAGGGTCTTGTAGTCAGCTCTTGGGGGTGGGGGGATGGGAAGTGGGTTTTAGCAACTGGGCTTTGGAGAGGTAAGGAGTGACAACTTGACTTCAAGGGTGTGATAAAACCAGAAAAACAGTCCGCAAAGCCACACATCTCAGCCTCAGAGTCCATGCAAGCAGGCCCATAGCCCCAGCCCTTCTCGGAGAACACGGCCAGAGCCCGAAGCAATTCCTAATTTTCATAAAGACCCCGAACACAAGTCCAGTGTACGTCTAGGTCGTGCTGGGTGAAGGCAGCCTGGAAGTGTGCAGCGTTTTACAAAGTTTCCACCCCAGAATGCTTTTTTTTTTTTAACCCACCCTACATTTTATTTTATCAGATTTTAAGAACACATTTTTCAAAAAGCAATAAAGACCTCCATTTGTGGGGCTTCCCATTTCAATGCAAATACATTCTTCTCGTTTTAAGAAACATTTAATTCAAATATACTTCCTCCTCTGTCATTTAAACAAATTTTTCTTCAGCAAAGTGGTTTCCCCATATATTTCAGTAACAGAATTTCACAACATAATAGTTATATGCACATATCTCATATATATTAAATTAAAAAAGAGTAAACTTGAAGCACTATTATAAAAGTTAATTTTGGGAAGCATAACAATCGTTGGTTGAAAAATGCCCCTCCCCAGAGATTACAAAAGGAAGGAACACTTTATAGAGTAAAACAGTATTTACTCTGGTCCACTCTGATTTTCCAAACATGTCCCTCTCAGGGCAACATTTCTTCAGACCAATTTGAGTCACTAAAAATAAAAATGTAAATTAAAAAAAAAAACCCTTTAAGAATAAATGAGTTCCTCCTCTTTGCCCTTGGCTCATTTGAAAGAGACCCTGCCAGGTGTTGAGGACTCGGAGAGGGAGGGCTCTGGTCCACCTGAGCGTAAAGTGATACCTGAGCTACGTGATTTTTCTCCTCTGCATAGGACCAACAGCCAATGCACAAAGTTTAGGTTTTTGTTTTTCTGAAATATGTGGCTTAATGTTTACTCTGCCTTTTAGCAGGTGAGGTGAGACCCACACAAAGAATAATTCTGATGCAACTCCAGGCATCTGTTGAATTTACTCCCTACAAACTACTGTCAGGTGACTTACTGAAGTGAGAGAGCTTTTTATTCAAGTCGGGAGAGAAAACCCCCTAGGCCAGAATTCAGAGCGCATTCTATGTTCTCTCTTAAAGAGGGGAATTCTCCCCAAGAAAACTACAAGGCCACAGTGTTCACTTTGTACCAAGCTGGCATTCCTGTTAGGAGTGTTAGCGCCCTCTAACTTTTCACAGAAGCAAGCAACTGAGCCTAAATTGTTGTTCTCAGGCTGGTTTGTTGATGTTAGAAAAGGTGAAGAACAAATGCCACACATTAACTTCATGGCTTCTCTAAATCACCAAGAAGTTAAAATATATTTTGCAAAATAGAAATTTATCCCATCCCCTGTAAAATTACTTTTCCATAATATTCTTAGTTAAGGTCAAAACTTCTTACTCAAATACCCAGTTTTCAATGATAATTGTTTTTAATTTTTAAGGGCTGAAGCAGTATACACATATTTGTTCAGACTTTTTACAATAAACTATCTACAATACACTGAGTTGTTAAGAGTCTTGAAAGTTGGTATTAACTTTGGAAATGAACATTGCAAAATCACATTCTTTATAGATGAAATGTCTCATTTTGAACTATACTTTACTTCTCTAAATATTCAGAGTTTATAAAACACATCATTTCCCTACCATAATCCAAGGGCACTGTGTTGAATTGCTCTATAAATGCAAATGTTTTTTTAAGGGATAACAGGCTAGATGTTCATTCCCAAGTTCACACCCATTTCAGAGGGGTCAAAGGATAGTGACTACATTCAAGCGGCATTGAGACATGTTAGCATTATGCCTTCACAGTTGCATTCACGACAGTGAAATAAACCAGAGAACGCCTTTGTAGATCTTTTCCCCCTTCTAGTTCATTGAGATGTAATTGATATGTAACATTATCTAAGTTTAAGGTGTACAGCATAAGGATTTGATAATAAGTTTATTATGAGCAAATTTTAGTTACCATCTATCAACACACATAGTTACAAAAAAAAATCTTTTCCCTTATGATCAGAATTTTTAAGATCTATTCTTTTAGGAACTTGCCAATATGCAATAAAGTATTACTAGTTATAGTCACCATGCTGTACGTTACATTCCAGTACGTGCTTATAACTAAGTTTGAATCTTTTGACCACTACCTTCATCCAATTCTCTCACCCCACCACCCACAAATCTGATTTCTTCTTTGATGAGTTTTTAAAAATAGATTCTACATATAAAGGAGATCACACAGTATTTGTCTCTTTATATATATGACTTATTTCACTTAGCAAAATGTCCTGAAGGCCAATACACACTTTCCTTTTTAATGACTGAATAGTATTTCACTGTACATGCATACATCTCCCTTATCCACTGATTGGTTGACGGACACTTCAGATTGCTTCCATGTCTTTGTTATTGTAAATAGTGCTGTAACAAACAGGGAGGGGCAGAAGATTCTCTCTTCCACATAGTGATTTCCCTTCACTCAGATATATTCCCGTAAGATCATAGGGTGGCTCCGGTTTTAATTTTGAGGGCCCTCCATACTGTTGTGCATAGTAGCCATTGAATTTAATGTGGGTCTTTCTTGACATTTTAAAAAAGATGAAGTGGTAGAGCGTTCTGGAAAGCCCGTCAGAGTGTCTACTGTGCTGGAGTGCTTGATTTATTCTGGTATGTGCTGTAGGCAGCAGTGCCTTCTGTTTTCCCTTTCCTCTTCTTCTGATAGTACATCCAGGAGGCGATGAGTGCCAAGGCACCACCTACAACAGCTAAAGTAATCCCAACAATGGCTCCTGTACCTAATGATCGAGATGGTGTTTCATCAGGAGTGGGACGTCCTTTAACGCAGCGAGGAATCTCGGGTACCCAGGCATTATTAGCTTCACAGACAATTTTGCGGCTGCCTTCAAGGGAATAACCCTGGTTGCATTCAAACTCAACTTCTGCTTTGTAGTAATATTTTTTCCCAAATCCTGACACAATATGTCCATCAGGGAGTGACGGATAGTCACATTTGACCACTTTACACACAGGAGGGTCACTGCTCCATTTGTTTGGCCCAGAACAAGTCAGTGTGCTCTCTCCAACAAGTGAAAATTCATCTGGCCCATTCGAAGGTTTACACCGGTAAGTGACTACTTCATTATATTCAAATGTATCCTTGTGGCTATTGCTGAATGTTCCATTTTCTATTTGTTGAGGTGGTTGACACAAAATCTTTTCACACTGTGGGGGGTCACCACTCCAAGCCACATTATTCCTATCTCCAGCAAGTTCACAACGTAGGACTGGTGTTCCAACTAAGTGATAGCCCACATTACAAGAATAGTTAGCCTGTGCACCAAACTGAAAAGTTCCTTCTAGGCGGCCATTTAGGGGCTCTGCTAGCTGTGGACATGATTTTCTTGTACAAGCCTCCCGGAGAGGAGGTGCCCATGTGCCATCAGGCTGACAAACAGTAGTGGTGGGACGAACAAGAGGGACAATAAGCCTATATCCTGGGCGACACTCATATTCTACTGCGAACCCAGCACTTACAGGGGGCACAGGATTACCCTTGGCCTTCATAGAGTCATATCTTGGTATCTCATCACAGGCATCGGTGGATGCGGGTAACCAGAGCGCGAGCGTCACCAAAAGATTCCCAACGAAGTGGCTCCAAGAAGAGAAGGGACGGCGACGAGATGCCCTCCGAGGCCCGCGAGAAGCCGTCATTTTCCGGGAGATGAGCGGGAAGCCGTTGACCAGCACCCGACCCAGCAACCCGGAGACTCCCAGAATGCTTTTTTAAATGGTGCTTTAAAAAATAGTAAGAAGGATTTACGTGGAAAACTTGCCTCCCCAGAGGAAGGTTCCTACCAGAGCCGAAGTTTCCTAACCCTGATCCCCAGAGGGACTGTAACCAATACCTCGCTGCCCATCAGGTCAGAAGTCACCAGGTGTCCACCCGTCTGAATATTCAAATGAACCCACACAGGCGACTCTGCCCCCCGAACTGGCTCTGTACACTTATCATATTTCGTTTTTGCTTACATTTGTTTTGTTTTAGCTGCCGTGGTCTAGGCAGTTGCCAGGCTACTCAAACGGGTTCCCGCGGAAACCGCCACCTCGGAGACGAGAGGAGATAGTCCCGAGTCCAGGCCCGGCACGCCTGCCCGACGGAGGAACAAGGGGAAGGCGACTCTGCCCCCCGAACTGGCTCTGTACACTTATCATATTTCGTTTTTGCTTACATTTGTTTTGTTTTAGCTGCCGTGGTCTAGGCAGTTGCCAGGCTACTCAAACGGGTTCCCGCGGAAACCGCCACCTCGGAGACGAGAGGAGATAGTCCCGAGTCCAGGCCCGGCACGCCTGCCCGACGGAGGAACAAGGGGAAGGGCGTGGCCCCGAGGGGCGTGGGCGTGGCCTCGGAGCGGG
>NW_005365155.1:3478052-3491254 GCF_000412655.1 Myotis brandtii | reverse complement strand
GGCTCTCGCCACCCGGCGTCCTGGGGGATAAAGGCCGTTATTTCGGTTTGGGTTCGAGCCGGCGGTGAGACACCGGCTGTCAGTGGGGGCGGGGGGCACCTCATTGTCTCGGTGAAGACACGGGGTTGAAGCGCACAATTGTTGGCGAAGCGGAAGACGGTCATTGTGACGGTGCGCGGTTCGAACGGCTTCCATGTTGGCCAAGGATCCCAGTGGCCAGTGGACGTGGATGGAGAGGTTAAATTCTAGTGGAAAGCCAGCCTTTTGGGTCATGGCGTGATCCCAGCAGACACCAAACCAGAACCCTCCCGACGTCTCTCCCTGGGCGAGCCCTTCGCGCTGGAGTCTCCGTGATGTTTTCCTCGGGAAAAGGAAGGTCTTCACTTCTCAAGTGCTCGTTCCCTAGATTTGCATGAGTCAGTGCTCCATGGATGGGAATCTTTTAAATCCAACTCTGCCCCTGTTCTTCCTTGCAGACCACTTTTGTTGTTGACGAAGTGAGCAACATTGTGAAAGAGGTAAGAGGAGACATGCCTACTTTTAAAATACTCGCTCACCGGCTTATATGAGTGAAAATAATGTGTTTTAAGCACTGTCTTGGAATGGTTTCAGCCGAGCCTGCCTGTGTTTTGGTATTTCAAATAAGTTTTTAAAAAAATATATTTTATTGGTTTTTTACAGAGAGGAGGGAAGAGGGATAGAGAGTTAGAAACATCGATGAGAGAGAAACATCGATCAGCTGCCTCCTGCACATCTCTTACTGGGGATGTGCCCGCAACCAAGGTACATGCCCTTGACCGGAATCGAACCCGGTACCCTTCAGTCCGCAGGCCGAGGCTCTATCCACTGAGCCAAACCGGTTAGGGCTCAAATAAGTTTTTAACCTCAGAGAATAGCTAGATAAGAACTACTCCCATATGAGGTATATTATGTATTTTAAACCAGACAGGAAATTTTATATGTTAGTAGTAGTATTGGATGTAACTAAGGCTTGATTCTATAACTTTTAGCATAAAGAGTCATGGTGTACAAGTGACTGTTTCCAGCGTTAGTGAAGAGAGTGGATGTAAAAAATTGAACTTCCGGTTACTGCACACCTGGTGGTTCAGTTGGCCCTTGTTTGTTTCCTTATTTTTCTTACATTCCTACACTGCCTACTTTACCATTACTGACCGTGGTGTTTGCCTTCGATAATGAGAATGGGAGACAAAAAAGGATTCTTGTTCTTTATTTAAAAAAAAAGCCGAGGGGCATGCAGGGGACTGATCCTCGAGTTTACAGGAAGGCGGGCGTTTGTCCAGTAACAACACTGGGAAGTGGTTGCTGCCACAGCAGCTGGTGCTGGAGGGAGTTCAGAGCTGGACTCGAGTGAGTAGGAGCAGCATGAACTCAGCGAAGAGGGCAGTGATGGCGAACCTTTTGAGCTTGGCGTGTCAGCATTTTGAAAAACCCTAACTTAACTCTGGTTCCGTGTCACATATAGAAATTTTTTGATATTTGCAACCATAGTAAAACAAAGATTTTTGATATTTATTTTATATATTTAAATGCCATTTAACAAAGAAAAATCAACCAAAAAAATGAGTTCGAGTGTCAGAGGTTCGCCATCACTGGAATAGGGGCCAAGTGCCAGGGCGGGGACGGCACGTGCAGAGGCCCTGTGCGGGGGGGCGGGGGGCTGTGCAGTGTGTTTGAGGAATGGGAGGGCTGCAGAGAGCTGGGCAGCCTGAGGGAAAGAGCCTCTGTAAGCTGAGCAGATAGTGAAGCCATTGGCTACAAGAAAGTCATTAGTTGATCTGAGTTTAACAGTACCATTGAGGATATGTATGTGATTTGGAACTGATTCTAATACAAATTATTAATACAAATTATTGACTACTGCCAGAATGATAAAGAACCACAACCTATTTTTGTGAACATCATCAAAAAACAAAATGACTTTGTTCCGCCTTATATATTATTCAGCATTAGGCGTGCTTTTTTTTAGTTGTCTTTTATCTTTTCCAAAACAGTGTTTCTTAGGGAAGGAGTGGGGGGAGCAGGAAGGTGGGTGAATCACACTGAGCCAGTGGGAACTGGAGTTGGTTATGAAGTGTCCTTTGGCCTCCCTCGTTTTCCGCATTAGCTTTGACTTAGTTACCAGGCAGCAGGTAAGTGGAAGGTAGGCTTCCCAGTCTCCCTGGAAGCATGAGGTAATGTTGTGGTTTGCCTTCACATGGTCACCGGCCTCCACAGCTTTGCTTGGTGATGTCCACTCGGGCTATTCTAACTATTGGGTAGTAGTAAATTTGGGTGGGTCCAAAATCAGACAGGTTTTTCTCCGTCCCTGAAGAACAGTGAACTGGGCCCAAAGTGTGTGTGGAGGGTCCTCAGAGTTAGAAATTTAGCTTGATTATTATCTAGTAATCTGGTCCCTTTAAACCAGGGGCTCCTAAGCCCCCAGCCTCGCTTTATGCAGAGCTGGAGGGGGCGGGGTGTGTGGCAGAGAGTGATAAAATGCTAAAACGCATGGTGGGGAAGAAGCAGGTTGCCGAATGATCTTTGTGTAATGTGACTACTCGGAGTCCCAGGAGAAGTAGGAATTCCGGTAGATAGAAATGAGGGTGTGACTGTAGGTAGCTTTCTGTTTCTCAAAAGCAAGATCACTGGGCTGTGCCATGCAGTCGGCCCCTGTCACCAAGGTGCACAACCAGATCCTGGCACTGTTCTCTCGTGCTCAGGACAGAACATGATGATCACTGAACACTTTTATTTTAGGTTGTAACTGTCATAAAAACTCAAGTTTTCTGGTTTAAGTCAGAATGTTTCACAATGTTGACAGACCCCCATGTAATTATGAATTCTTAAAAACAAATGTAAAACTTATTTAAATATGATACTATTAAACAAAAGGTGTATTTGATCTCATGGATACAAATAAGCTTACATTGTATGCAAACTGTATTTCAGCAGTTCTTAGGGGATGAACTTGAGTACTAACTGTGGAAGGTGCTGGGTGCGCTCTGCTGATAGCGACTCCTCTGTGCTTTGTCTTCTAGGCTATAGAAAGTGCCATCGGTGGCAACGCCTATCAGCACAGCAAAGTCAATCAGTGGACCACAAATGTCGTAGAACAAACTTTAAGCCAACTCACCAAGCTGGGAAAACCATTCAAATACATTGGTAATGGATTTGCTTCTCGTATATATGGATGCTGGTTCTTGAAATACTGATGAGAGGCAGGTCTGGTGTCAGAAGAGAGTGGTTGTGTCAGCGTGGTGCCCAGCCTTCAAGTTCCCTGTAGAAGTGTCACTTGTGTTGTGCACATTGCTTTACTTTAGGTCATAGCTGGCATCACCTGGCCTAGTTGGCTGCTGGAACAGTTGCAGGGCATGCCCCAGGATTTCAGGTCAGATGCTTGTAGACCAGGTGTGCAGCGAAGGGAAGGGACAGGTGTGGTTTGTCAGTGTCATAGGACCTTAATTTTTATGAGCATCAACCACGTGATCAATATACATGTGCTGAAAGTGGGCAAAAAGAAATGTGTGTTGCCAAGTAGATTTCGCTAATGAAAGTTGTTTTCATTGAAGTGACCTGTATAATTATGCAGAAGAACGGAGCAGGACTACACACGGCGAGTTCTTGCTTCTGGGACAGCTCTACTGACGGTACGGTTCTCAGTCCCTGGGTCAGAGTCTGTCGTGGGCATTTTCCTGAGGTGGTGGTGTCTTCTTGGACCTGCTGAGATCTAGATTGTCCAAAGCCGAGTTTCCTGAACTGTGTGCGTGGGTGTTTCCTGTCTCTGCATGCATGCTCATTAGAGTTACCTTTAAAGCATTTTATAGAAAAGAGACTTGCCAGCCTTTATGTATGTACCACAAAGAGGTAAGTATCTGAGTGTTGGGGCCGGATAGTGAGACATCAACACGAGGTGGCCCATGTTCCTGACTTTCAGTGCCATCTGCCCACAGGGAGCTGCACCGTGCGATGGGAGAATAAGACCATGTACTGCATCGTCAGCGCCTTCGGACTGTCCATCTGACTGACCACCTCATCCCCCCAGGCTCTTTCTCCTCTGTCTCAGCATTTCTCTCCGATCTTCTAACCACCAGCCATGAATTCAGTGAACAGCTTTCCCACTCTTTGTTTTCTGTGGCACTCTCAACATGCAGAGAAAAACCCAAATGACCGCACTGTCCTGTGATCAGCACACCCTCAATCACGGATCGTTCTTGGGCAGTCGGAACCTGGACTGCCAAGTGTCCGCACTCTGAATATCTCTGTTCAAAGGTGCTAAACACTCAACCTGCTAGTGTGAACCTTTCTCTGCTCTCTGAAATCATTCAAACACACTAATTTTTCCATACTTTGTACTTTTGTTAGAATAAATTATTCCAATTTAAAGTTTGTTTTTCCTTAGTCTAAATCAGCAGTGGCCAACCTTTTGGACCTCACGGACCACCGGTTGGTGACTGCTGGTCTAAATAGTATCACAAACAAAAGCTTCATATTTAATTAGTGCTTCAGCATCTATAAAACTAAAAGGAAAACAAAAACAAGCTGCAATTTGGCTTTGGTTCTTTCCAACACACAGACTTGCTAACCCATGGGCCAGGCCCTGACAGCTCCGCTGTGTTCTGGTGAGATCTCTTCTACCTCCGTCCTAAGGCTCCCTCTCCTAGAGCTCAGGTGGGAAGTGGGCCCGCTGACTCTGTTCCCTTAGCCAGGAGCTCTAATGCACACACACGGCTCAGATCTGCAGCGCTACAGCTTGTACTCCGTGTTCTCATTTCCAGTAGCAATCACACATACACAAATTTTTTAGTACTTTAGGGCTTGCAACATGCCTTCACAATCATTCGTTTTTTATCTACAACAATTAACACCATTATTTATAGAAAATGTGTTTGGAGGTTATTGGCTTGATTTAAAGTTATATCCAAGTAAGTAAGGAGCTGGGCCCCAAACCCTGGTCTTGTGACCTCATCTTTGTGCTCATCCTTGGGCCACATTATCTTGGCAATAAAAACACACTCCATGTTCACCTGCTGAAATGAAAAAAAACCCTGCTCTTGTCCTGAAAGCACTCCCGTATGAAAGATCAAGTTAACTCCACATGCAAAGAGCAAACCAACGTAATAAAAAAGGATCAAATATTAAAAACATACACGTACCAAAAAGGTAGGCTCAGAATGAAGCCACTCCCAAAGTTTGCCATAAATAAACATTTATTCATTTTAACTGATTACAGTGCTCATTCTGTGATCGGGTTTACTGTGCCCACTGACAATTCTAAGATCTAATTCGCAGCTCTACCCTTTCAAGCTTTAACTCTAGTGTGTTTTATTTTACAAATATTTACAGTCTTCTTGTAAAAAGGCAGTTTTCAGTAGCAGAAAAATCCTCTGTATTTCAGAGTATGGTATAGTTACCAGTATATCTAAAACACGTGAAATCAAGATAAACAGGATAACAAGATGTCACAGACTAAAGCAACTTCCCTTTGGCCTGGGGAAAAGATTTTTTTTGAAAGTCTAACCTCTAAGGCAACTGCCTTCTAAAACCCTTAAAATACCTAAGTATACTTTAGTGTTTGTAGGCATCCCTTTTAATCATCTCTTCGATTGGAGTCTGTGTTGTTCCTTGTGAAAAGGATTCCAGGAGGTAAGTTACTGCCCACATTATAACCTATTTACCATAACTATACCTTTAGTAAATACTTCACAAAATTTAGAGGCTGGTGACATTTGTCTTAGAAATCTCCCCATTTAGTGGGCTGGTGTACATAATGTATCTAAGCTTACTACAATCTGTAATCCTATACAGGACTGACCTTGAATCCATTTTATATATCGCCTTCTCTAGCCTTTCAAATGGGGCTTAAGAGAGAGAAACCACATCACTTCACTGCAGTAATGATTTAATAATAAATCAAGAGGAACTGTTGTCCACAGAGAGAATGACAGTCTCCCGAGGAAAACTGAAATACCTGTGGTCATCTTCCAGGTCGTCCTAGACGGGACCAACATAAAAAGTTATCCCAAGATGATGCTATTCAAGCTGTTACCATGGAAGAACTAAAGTTAGCCCTTTGACTTTATAATTTAAATTTGCAAAACTGAGGCTCCAAAGAAAAAATAATTTCTTGCTACTGTTTAGTTTCTGGCAGACGTTAGTGTCTTAATCTAACACCTAGGGCACATATAGTATATGCTAAATGTACTTTAAGCAAAATTTTACATGGAGAATATAATCTATATATATAAAACCCTAAGTGACCGGTTGACTGTTTGACCAGTCACTGATGCACACTGACCACCAGGGGGCAGACGCTCAAAACAGGAGCTGCCCCCTAGTGGTAAGTGCGCTCCCACAGCAGAAGTGCCACTCAGCTGACTGACGGGCACCAGACACCCATGCTCATGGCTGGCGAGCACAGCATAGCTGCGGTGGCAGGCAGAGCTACCGAGCTGCGGCAGGCACAGTGGGGCTGGGATGAGCAGGAGTAGTGCGGGGCCCAGCCAGGGCTCGGGCTCCTCCCTGGCTGCCTGCCGCTTCGCACACAACTACATCTCCCAAGGGGTCCCGGATTGCGAGGGCACAGGCCAGGCTGAGGGACCCCACTGGTGCACAAACCCATGCACCGGGCCCCTAGTATGTTGATACGTATGATACACCAGGAAGGGAAATTGAAAATGCATGATTTGTTTCCCTTAAGGATTTTCTTTTGTAAGTTTTTTCTTGTTTCCAACTTAGTTACATAAAGTAAATAAATATGCCCATATTGTTCCTTTCCTTAACTTGACACCATGATGAATCAATATATGAAGATATCAGTCATCAGTTTATGGTTACAGTACAGGCCAAAAAAAAGTTCTAAGTTATGTGACTAAATGCCTCAAATTTACACTTACTGATAAATAACAGTGTTCCAAATTATGGACAATTTATTTATAATTAAAACGTAAACTATATCACATACAAGGATACATTTATTAGCACAAGTAAGTTTTGTCAATTTACATAACATTATTTATAGTTAGTCTTAATAGAGGTTGTAAAATTTGGTAACAAAATTTTTCCCAACACTTCTGAGCTCACAGAATAAAAAAATGTAACACACCATTGCAAATATAAAAAACCATGTAAACCTGAATTACCCTTGCAGTAATACAGTTGTAATCCAAACATTCATATTTACAGAGCTTTAAAAACATAAATGGAATCCATATTAAAGGTATGTTATCACTGATGTTTAAATTAAAAAGGAAGGTCTGAAGTGATGAGCAGTCCCTCCTGACCTCTAGGCGGTCCCAGCACTGCCCGGAGGGGGCAGTGCTCAGCATGAGGTGAGCTGAGAGTTCGTGCACAGGGGAAGGACGTGCAGGACCTGTTTGCACAGTGAACAGCCATACCCAACCTCTGCATCTGCCAGGAGGCCAATCGGTGTCTGCCACGAGCTTGTTAGCAGTTGGAGACCTTTCCAAGCATGTCACAGCAGAAGCAAGGGGTGTCCACCAGGGTGCTCGGTGGGACAGGAACGGCGGCCGCCAGGGGACTGACCGCCAGGCGAGAGACATTCCCAACAAGTTACCTTCTACCCAAAGAGGTTCTTCCATAAACCATCCAAAGAGCTTTACTTCCTTTCATCTAGTTCCAAATAAGAAACTAAAAAGCTTTTTGGCAGTAAAGAAGTGAGGAGTCATTGAAATGTCACATGTCAATCATTTGTTTAGCTTTTATTAAAAAAATAAAGCTCTACTGGGTGTCCTCATAGCAGAGCTGCAGAAAGTGCTGTTCCTTGGACTTGAATGGACACCTCTTCCTGCCCCAACCACAGGGCCATCCCTCCAGATCCATGGATGTGACCATCATACATACAAATGCACACATATGCACACAACCCCTGGGAGACGTATGGCAGCCAGACCTTTCCCACTAGAGCCGCAACTTGTCAGTTATCTGCTCTTCCCTTGGAAACCCTATCAAACCCTCCTCGAATGCCCCAACACCGTTCTGCCCTGGTGGGTGAAGGGCGGGACTTGCCACCCACCTTCCCCTCCTGAGCCATTACTTCCCATTTCACATTAACAGGAGCTGCTGCCCTGGGAGAGCACCAGCCACTCACTGGGGAGGGACTGCCCCCGAGAGGCAGCGTGCACACAGGCTTCCCTGGAGTTCAGTCAGAAAACGCACCACGGGCAGGGGGAGGGAACGCTGCCATGCGGTGGGCCTTCAGAAGGGCTCCCCACCAGCGTGGGATTAGTAAATCATCTTAAAGTAAGTACATAATTCTCTCTTCTAAAAACAGGAGTCACTCCCTTCCTACCACTGAGGACAAGCTCTCGCTCATCTGAAATCTCTGAAAAAGAATTTGGCTGTGTCAGCGCCTCTCTTCCCAAATAAATGCAGCCACCCTAACAAGAAATTTGGCCCAACGTTAAACTTGGTCCTCAGTTTTGGTTTTCCTCTAAAAAATATGTAAACAAATAAGAACCCAGAAATCTCTGCTAGAAGACAAGTCGCACACAGGCAGGTGAGGGAGGGCAGGTGCGGAGGGCAGGAGGCCACTGCAGGACAGGCCCCCACGTCTGCCCTCCCAGGGGCTCAGTCGCTCTCAGACTCCTCCTTGTACTGGGCCCGAATGGCCTGGCCGTTCTGCAGGGGCATCTCTTCATAGTCACTCCTGTTATAAAAGAGACCTTCGCTACTAATACGCTTGGGATGGCTTCTCTCCCGCAACGACACACCATTCTAACAAGATCTCATAGCTTCACTCGCTCCCTTTCTATCGCCAACTGAAAGCGCCCACTCCACACCCCCACCATCACCAGGGTCCACCATCCAGAAAGCACTGGCCTCCTGTGGTCACCACTGGCTGGGTGTTGAGTAAACAGAACACCATTCAATCTCAGCCAGGATAACGTGGAAGCAAAACCACGTGACACCGCCAGCTATAGCACGTGCTAGGACACCCTGAAAATCACCTGAGACTGACTGACACCTGCTCGGTACGCGCACGCAGGCCCAGGCCGAGTGCCCCCGGGACAGCCGTCAGGTGTCGTGCACTCACCCGTAGATGACATCGTCGTCCGAGTCGTTGAGCATGGAGAAGGCAGGGTTGTCCTTCAGCTGTGACTCTGAAAACAACCAGAGCATTTTCTAGGGCATTAGCCCGGAGAGGATGCCGTCCTAGGACGGGTTGAACAGAGCTGGGTTCAAGCCCAGCTTCCACCACTACTATCTGTGGGAGCGGGACAGTGTTCTGTGCCCCGGGCATGTTTCTCACCTGCTCGCCAGGGCAGCAGCACTGCTGGGCAACCGGGAGCCCACAAGCGGAGGGCGCTGCCTCCCTCCCGGTCCTTCCCCTAAGTCAGTGGTTCTCAACCTTGGCTGCACATTAGAATCACCTGGGATTCTTTTTAAAATCCTGATTTCTGGGCCTCATCCTCCGGAAATTCCGTTTCTTTGTTATGGGATGGGGCCACAACATTAGTAACAAGGAAACAAAATTTCCGGAGGATGAGGCCCAGAAATCAGGATTTTAAAGATTCCCAGGTGATTCTAATGTGCAGCCAAGGTTGAGAACCACTGCCCTAAGTGCATAGGGAGCAGGAGGACCGCCTGCCCTCCCCTCCGTCCCTGGGCCTGCAGCAAACGGGCCCAGCTGCACCTTTCTCTACAGCTGCCGTGAAGCTCAAACAAGCCTCTTCATGGAGATGCTTTGAGAACTCACGGGATATAAGAGTCAGGAGTGGTCCTGACACGCTAGGCCAGCCGTGGGCAAACTTTTTGACTCGAGGGCCACAATGGGTTCTTAAACTGGACCGGAGGGCCGGAACAAAAGCATGGATGGAGTGTTTGTGTGAACTAAGATAAATTCAAAGTAAACATCATTACATAAAAGGGTACCGTCTTTATTTTTTTAATTTTATTCATTTCAAGCGGGCTGTAGTTTGCCCACGGCTGCGCTAGGCCCTGCCCCGGTTCCAGAAAGCTCTGGTCCTGTCCACTCCCATGGGCCGGCTGCCCTTGGCTCTGCTTCCCGGGAGGAGGGCTGTACAATGTGACTCTCTCCTGGGGGTCATGGCACTAGCATTCAACAGACTATGGCCTGTGGCAGGCAGACAGGACGCTCATGCTGGGACCTCGCACACGCTTTTCACCTTGTGCTTGACCACACACAGCTGCCGTGTTCCGAGTCGCAGAGCTCACACTTAAAGGGCTCCTCTCTCTCTGCTAGGGAAGGAGGGAAAGCCGGGAGATGGGCCCTGAACTTCCAGCGTCTGACTCGGCGGCTTACCGTACAGGGCGGTCTTCGATGGAGAGTACACGAAGGCGAGCGTGTAGAGGTAAAAGTTCAACAAGCCATAGAAAGATAAGAACTCAGCTGGTGGCACCGTCAAGGGAAGCAAGCAGACCTGGAACGCTCCACATCGGGTGGCAGTTGGGTCGGGTCTGTGCTGTCAGTCTGTCTGCTCCTTACCCACCAGCCCTTTCTGCCACTGACCGCCAGTACCTGGGCCCCCTAACCCAGACCTTGGCCACCACAGGACAAGCCCATGGCCAGAGGTTACAGCAACCTTTCAAGGTTACCTGCAAGGAACAGGTTACCCCCGGAACCTCCGAGGAGGCAGGACCCGTGACCCAGGGAAGGGCGGGAAGGCCACACGGGTGAATCAAGAATGAAATGGAGAGGTGGAAACAGCCCTCAAAGCAGTCATTCTTACCCCCTTTCTGGATGACAGACGCTTTGAGAAGCTGATAAAAGTGTAGTGTGAAATTCAGTCACAAATATCGAGTGGGAAACACACCTAGCCTCACGCACCTGACAGTTCCCTTCGGAGGCGCGGCCGCGGGCACCCACGCAGGAACGCAAGGAGGCCTCGCAGGTTTACAAGCCCTCCCTGGAGACAGGTTCAAACTGTCCTCATTACCAACCACACGGACTGCAGCTGGAGGCCTCTGGGTGGTGGTGAGAGAGGCCAGGAGTGGCTTGAATCCACCTGGTGACTGGGGCTGACTTCAGCCTGCGAGCCTGAGCTGCAGGGCCAGGCAGGCACACCTCTCTGCAGACGAGGCGGGACCCCAGGCGCCCCAGGCAGTACAGGCCCAGAAGGTGATCTGCCTCTTTGTGGTGCTCAGAGACCTGACTGCTAACCACTCCATCTAGAAGCACTGAGCCCGAGGAAAAGGATATAATTCTGGTAGTGAGTTGACAGCTCAGCTACAAAATTGTCTTGTAATACTTGTGCTCCGAACCTTAAGTAAAGGATGATGATGCTGGAAAAAAGGAGGGAAATATGTAAGATACAGGAATAAACAGCACTAGCTTCGTGTAAGTTGTTGTATTCGCCCTATTAACAGATACAGTCTCATTACTACTGTTTCTGCATGGAAACTTGTTCCCCGCCGCGAGGGTGTGGCCTCAGGTGCAGGGGCCAGCTGCTGGGACAGTCAGCTAACCCTGACGTTGGCCATGGCACGGTCTTGAATCGGGGCCTTGGAGGTCACCTTCAGCACATCCCCTCCTCCTCTCACTCCCTGGGTTCATGTTTTCAAGATCATCTCCTAATGACCGGCTCCCCGAGGAACGTCCACTCCTCCATAATCACGTCCCTGGGCAGTGATTTCCTGTCAGACACCTGCCCTGATAAGTGGCAACAGAGGTTTTGCTAAGGTGAGCCCCACAGCCAGGCTCTGCCCCGAAGCACCCCATCCTCCGCCCCTCGCCTGCCTTCCCCCTCCCCTCCCCTTTCCTCTCCTCCGTGGGCTCCATTCTCCACACGCAGCCCAGCCGGACAATTGTTAATGAAATTGTAAATCAGGTCCCTTCGCCTGTGGCCTCAGACCCTCCAAGGGGCCAGTGCTCTCTGAGCTGCAGAGCACATCTGATGGGAGGATGCCAGTGAACCGTCACAGGGGAGAAAAGACACCACAAGAGTAAGATTAACATGCACAGTTTGCTTCTTTGAGAAATAAAGTTTTCTTACCTAATGACAAGCACTACAAAAGTCAACGCAGTCAAAAATTTTAACCTGAGATCTGAAAAAGAAAGGAACACCCCCATGAAACCCCCTGGAAGTACATTCCACTTCCGTCTCGCCCGGAAATAAAGCGAAGCCCTGCGCAAGAGCCCTCTTCCCTCCGATCTGAAACCTGCTAGTGCCGAGCCAGGAGAAATGCTGGGGCCAGAGGGCAGGCCCCGGCAAGGCCATGGCCACATGACTTGTTGTGACAAATCGGGGAAAGGACCCCACGAGATCGGTGACTTCCCGACTCAAGGACTAAGAAACCGCCCCAGCCGGGCCCTCCGCAAGGTGCCTGCTGGAAGGATCCAGGCAGCTCCAACCCACGCTCTCCCAGGGCCCAGCTCGCTTCCAGCCCACAGGCCTCCCCCAGCACTGGCCGAGGCTCCGTCCCCATGGCCCAGAGTGACCCATTCAGCCGTCTGGCTCCCCGGGACCCTCTGGATCTTCCCCCTCCAGGTCACGTGCCTGGTGGCCTCCAGCCACTCCTCCCTGACCACCTCGCACTGGGCACTTGTGAAGTGGCGCTCACCTACGTAAGGCATGTGTCGCAGCTCCGAGCAGGCCCGCACGACCAGGAACAAAAGGTATAGGACGTACACAGCAGCCACCACCATGAAGAAAACCTTCATTCCCTGGAACGCAACAACACGGCACTGGAGTAGGAGCAGGTCTTGCGGCTTCGCCTTCCAACCGCAGGAGGAAAGGACCTGGAGCCCTGAAGGTCGCCCCACAACACAGAACAGGAGCGCTCCCGCCGCTCCGACTGTCCCTGCCCAGGCTCAGCCCTCGCCCTCTCTGAGCGCAGTGGCCCCACGAGGACCCAGCCCTTGCTGACCAGCTGAGGGAGAACCCAGACTCCTTCCCTTCCACGCGGCAAGCCCCGCAGATGTCAGCGGTCCTACTTCCGCCCTCCAGATGGAGGCCTGGCTGCCTGCCCTGCCTACAAAGGTCATGGCACGTGTCAAAGACAGACAGAATCCCTCAGGCAACTCTCATCTCTCTGGACCTGGGTTTCTTATCTGTGAAATGGGGCGGAAGGAAGTCGTCTAGAAGACGTTAGGTCTAATCCACAATTCTGTAGTTTTGTTGCAGGAAAAACAAGAACACTTTGTTTTGAGGTTAGAAGCTGCGGTGGGGAGGCAGGCGGTGAGGCCTGGCTCCGCAGGGTGGGTGGTGCTGCTCCTCCTCCAG
>NW_005365155.1:3454975-3477988 GCF_000412655.1 Myotis brandtii | reverse complement strand
CCTCGTCAGAACTGTGACTTCCGTCTGGGCTTCATTTTCTTGTCCGTAACATAAAGGGATTCCACGAGATCGGTCGTGGGTCTGGAGCTTTACTCAGCTTCCTGGAAGTCTGACCAGTGTTTCCTTGGTAACAGGAGCCTGCCTGACGCCATCTCCCTGCTGGGCATGGCCGTCCCCATGTGACCCGGGAACAGTGGCTTCCCTGGCCCAGAACGCCTCCCCACTCCAGCTCAAGGTGCTGCTCTCCCCATACACTTACTAACGTGTCCGAAGGCTGATTCAATGACAGAAAAAGGACAAAGCAAAGATGCCACCACCCTCGTCCCTTGGGCCCACCGTCCACAGGTGGGCACTGAACCCTCAGCAATCCGGTCTCTACTTCTGTGCTTTTCTCCCTCACAAGGTCACCTGTCCTCGAGGGCAAAGGTCATGGCATGCTGTTCGTAAGGCTTACATTCAGTGACCTTCAGAACTCCTCACACTGATCCATTATTGACGGGAAAGGCCACTGGCACCCCCACTGGGTTCGAGTGAGGAATCAGATACTCACACTCGTTCCTTCGAGTCTCCACACAGGTTTGCCACCTTTCCCACGGCATCACCCACTAAACTGCCCTCTTTCTCTGCGGCCACTCCCACAAAGAGCCCCGGCGTTACGGCTTCACAGGAAGCTCTGGAGGGAGTGCGCCCAGAGACATGCTAATGCCACCCAAGGTCAGCTTCGGCTCCGTGCCCCTGGGACACACGACTCGGGGACTCTTAGAGGCGCCAGCACGTGGAGCCGAGAGGACACCACTCGGGCTGACCGTGAAAGTGAAAATGCGTGGGCCCTGGTTCGAAGAGGAAAGATCTCAGGACGGCGCCTCCCGGAGCCGGGCCCTGTGCTCCGGGCCCTGCCGCCACTCTCCCGCTGGAAACCTCCCGCATGAGAGAACAAATGAACAGAACCTTTCCTTAGTTGTCCCACGGTATCCCTACAGTCAGACACTTTCTGGCCCTGGAGCTTCAGCCATAAGCCAAGGACCGGGAGTAACAGCATAGCTTTTAAAGAGTTATTTTTCAGACTACTCAAGCACATTTTTCAAAATTTTCCACATGAATTTCCTATAGCCCTTCCCAAATAGCCGGTTAGCAAGTTTGTGTCAACAGCACAATTTAAATTACAAAATTCAGTCATTTTTAAAAAATGGCATTTAAAAAAAATCCGCAGGCTTCATTAACAATCCTTACCTGAAAATTTCCTGTGTCAACGCGATACTGGTACATTGGATCATGCAATTCATTAACTCTAAAAATATGTTATAAGAAACCATAGATTAATAATTAGTTCACTTTTTATTTTTATACTTTCACTTAGATGAAGGCTTTTGAAAAAGTAATCCTAAATTTCTGAGGAATCCTAACTCTCATGTAGACAATGCAGATGCTGCTGCTAGCATAACTGTCCACAGTATCACCATGGGAAAGTTGGAGTGTTTTTCGTTTCAAAAACCCCTATACTATTATTACTCTTGCAATTTTAAGAGCTGTTTCCAGGCACCTTTCAGTGATAAATGGGCACCAGGAAGCAGATGAGTCCACACAAAAAGCAGTAAAGTAACTGTAAACTCCCTGCATCACTGGAAAGTAAAACCGGGTTGCTGGAATGACGGGCGGGCAGGGAGAGGGAGGGGAGAAAGTATGAGCTATGAAGTCTCATGTTCCAGGTGCAAAAATGGAACTAGTTTTTGCAGAAAACCCACAGGCTTCTGCAGTGGTACAATTCTACAGAAGCACAGAAATACTTAGAAACATGGAAAGTTTTCAGGTTGCAGCCAAAGGAGCAGCTAAGACACCTGGTGGGCGTGGCGAGCCAGGTGCGACCTGAGCGCCACGCCTACAGATGACGCCTTGGCCTCTCTGGAGGAGGACTCCAGAAGGACACGCCTCTTCCCTTTCCCATCCCAGGTTAGAAGAATCGTGGATCTCTCCACATGCCATTCTAGCAAAATGGAATCCTCAGGTCAAGTCGCCCTACTGAGTCTTGAGACTCTGGGTGACATTCCTTTCCGGATGCTGCACAGCACACAGTCAGACTTCAGATCCATCCACATGCCAGCTGCTGTCCAGGACAAGTTTCACACGTTATAAAAATACTCACGTCTGCCATATTCCTAGTGTGACCGAAGCCAACCACAGGAGTCCGACAATGCAGAATTTAGGCAAATAGAAGGTCAAACACTTCCTTTCTCCCTAAAAAGCAAAAAAGAGTAAGAAATAGAGAAGTTAGTAATTCAGCAAACCACTAACCCTAAGAGGGCGCACTGGGTCGCACACACTGAGACCATTTCTGCATGGGTGCATGCTTCTCTTGGAGATAGGCCCCCAAGGCCAAGTTCATCCGGGGATGACCACCAGCAGCCGGCAGGAATGACCGCCGGAGACCGGCAGGGATGACTGCCAGAGGCCGGCAGGGATGACCTACGGAAGCGGGCAGGAATGACCTACGGAAGCCGGCAGGGATGACCTACGGAAGCGGGCAGGGATGACCGCCGGAGGCCGGCAGGGATGACCTACGGTAGCGGGCAGGGATGACCACCAGCAGCCAGCAGGAATGACCGCCGGAGGCCGGCAGGGATGACCTATGGAAGCGGGCAGGGATGACCACCAGCGGCCAGCAGGAATGACCTACGGAAGTGGGCAGGGATGACCACCAGCGGCCGGCAGGAATGACCGCCGGAGGCCGGCAGGGATGACCACCAGTGGCCGGCAGGAACAACCTACGGAAGCGGGCAGGGATGACCACCAGTGGCCGGCAGGAATGACCGCCGGAGGCCGGCAGGGATGACCTACGGAAGCGGGCAGGGATGACCACCAGAGGCAGGCAGGCATGGGCAGAGTCCTGGCCCCCGGCAGTGCTAGGGCAGCGGCTCACCTGCACCCGGATCCCGTGGTACACACACAGCCAGAAGAGTAGCAAGGCACACAGGAACAGGGACTGGAAGAGGTCGTCCAGCGTCCCCAGCGCCCAGCTGTTCACCAGGAAGGAGAGGGGGAAGAACGGGTCTGCAAGCAGAGGCAGGGATAGAAGGGGGTACACTAAAGGCCATTTTGTTTTTCAAAAAACCTAAAAGCCAACGAGCAGATGGGCCCTGTGATGGTTACAGAACGCCGTCTGCTCCCGCCACCCGCGCCTCCCGCAGGCCCGGGAATCCCGAGGTGCAGCTCTGGGCAAGGGAAGAGGAACAGACGGCAGGGCTCGCAGCCTTCAGCCAAGTCCCAAGGAGGCCGTGTCTGTAGCCCGTCGAGTTGCAGTCACTCATTTGTGAAAGCTCCAGCATCTTCCGAATCCTTACAGAATCCTTCACATGCTGGGGGCGCTGCTGCCTGTGCCTTCGAGGCATCCCCCTCCTGACCCCCAACCCCCCCACTTAGGGGGACAGACCAGCCCACCTCGCGGATGCCTCCCAGCCCTCCATTCTAAAGGGGAAAGCCCGGAATAAAAGCGCACCTACCGTTGTAAAGTAGCAGCAGAGGCAGGAGAATGGACATCCACTTGTGCTCCATGCCCCAGTCCCTCATGGAGAACTTGCGGAGGGAATGTGCGAACAGGCACTGCCAACGGAAGCGGCCTGGTCACTGCGTGCCTGCTCCCGCTGAGCACCGCCATCTCCCAGATCCATGGTCCCGGTCCAGCCAAGAGCTCGCAGTCAGCCCTTGTTGAACTCACTACTGAGACCACCAGTGACAACTGCGACGAGATGGTAACTGCTGCAAGGGGCCCAGATCGGATGGGCAGGAGGGGGCAGGAGGGGAACAGAGCCACACAGAGAGCTCCCCCGGGCACAGGCCACATGCTCCACGCAAGGCAACACAACAGATGGCACTGGGCTCCCAGAGGAAAAGCCAAGGGAACCAGGCCTACACCTGAGGTCAGAGGATGTGTTTATATCTTCAAAACCCCCAACGAAGGTGCAGTGGCCTGTGGGAGAAGCCTCTTTGACCTGCTTTAAACATCATGCAGTGTGTGAGTTAGGGCCTGGGGTATTTTTGTTTTGTGTTTCCTACAATGTCATACAAGCCAATCACATTCTCGCAATGCGGGCTCCTGGCCGACGGGCATGTCCTCCAGTCTGTCTGTCAGGCCCAGGCCTTTTCTCTCGGGCCTGTTCTCTGGGCCCAGACTGTGCAGCAGAATCCCAGGTACCAGAGATGCTTCCAGAAACAGCAAGGGTTTCTGACTGACCAACTATAAGTGGTGGTTCCTGCAGTCAGTCACGAAGGAAGCCCTGGGCGTGGCCTGAGACCACAATCCCCTGCTCTGCATATCTGAGTGGCTGGGTCCCACCCTCCGGCCACACCCAGGCCCCAGCCACTGTCGCCTGGCACTCGCCTCACGTCCCCCCACAAGCTGTGTCCTGCTGTACGCGCCTCATCTGCAAAGCACCAAGTGTTCCTGGGTGGCACTTGGGGTGGACACCGCAAAGCTCCCTGAGTCACACGCTCTGCCAGCACAGGGCTGGCAGCCAAGGGGCACGATGCCGCCCTGCAGACGGCGCGGTCACTGCGTGAGGCACACACCCTGCTCCATCTACCCACCCCACCCCACTGGCCGGCCGCCGGGGGGGTTGCCGGTGTGCGAAGGGTAGGCATTTCCCCTGAAGTCATACTGTGCTGTGGACACTGAGCTCAGATCCCAAACCAGCCCAAAGCCTGCACCTCCAAACCCGCTCATTTGGGCCTCACTCCCGAAAAGCCCAGGACGGAAAGGTGAAAGCCGTGAAAGCCAGGAATGGCTGCACCTGCACTGAAAGGTCACGCAAACCTGGCGCCTTCCTGCCGCACGGGGAGTGGCACTGGTCAGTGCCCACGGATGCGGGTCTGCCTGCAAGTCAGCGCCCTGGGATTAGTGTTCCGACACGGACGTCCTTGCCACAGAGACCGCACCACCGCCCGCACTGCGTACCCGAGCAGACATGCGGTGCGTATAGTGTGTCAGGCCCGAGGCACGTGTCTCAGAGCTCAGAGAAACTGCCCGTGGGGTCTGCACTTGGATGACCAAATTCACAAACTGACTCTGCTCTTGTCAGAACCTGGCGTGGCTGTCAGGTGAGCGGTACTTACAGTGACAATGAAGGTGAGCACCACAAAGACGAACCGGAACCAAATTTCCATCTGGGAAAATGCAGGGTCATAAGTCTTCCACTAAAACGGAAAGTGGGGAAAAATGTTTGAGGAAAAATGCATCAAAGGAAGTACTCCACAGCGTAGGGCATGCAGCCACACACAGTAATGACTGTGAATGTGGGCGAAGACGGACTGGAAATGTCAGGGAGACCACTCTGTGAAGTGTGTGTCTACCCTCTATGATGTACACCTGAAGCTAACACACAATAACACTCAATGTCGGCTGTAGTTGAAAAATAAAATTAAAATAATAAAACACAAAAAAGGAAGTACACCAGATTATTAATAATAGTTATCTGTAGCCCTAGCTGGTTTGGCTCAGTGGATAGAGTGTCATTCGAAGACTGAAGGGTCACAGGTTCAATTCCGGTCAAGGGCATGTACCTCTCAGTTTCAGGCTTGGTCCCCAGCCCATTGAGGCGCATGCGGAAGGCAACCATCGATATGTCTCTCTCACATCAATGTTTCTCTCTGTCTGTCTTTCCCCCTCCCGTCCACTCTCTCTAAAAATCAATGGCAAAATATCCTTAGGTGAGGATTTAAAATAAATAAATAAATAAATAAAATAATAATCTCTAGGTATGAGACTGTTAGGTAATTTAAAATGTTCTCTTTCCTTCTACTTTCTTACATGTTCTAAAATTTTAACACATTACATTTTCTTTTAATATCAAAGAACACAGACTTTGAAAATATTAATGACCTAGATCTGAAAATAGTTTTTCATTGGTGTTATACTAATGATGAACCTGGCAGATAAATTAGTCTATAATCATAATAAGAGCATTTGGCTTTTAAATCTCATATAAAAAACAACACTGTCAATCTCTTTATTAGAGAACACCAGCTTTCCACGAAAAGAAACAGATTTTTAAAAAGATGTAAACTGTGAGTAGGTAGGATGTTCTAAAAAAGACTCAATGAAACATAAAAATATGCATCTCAAACCAAATAAGTACCGTGGAGTCAGCCGTAAGTTCATCTCACTCCTGCAGGGAGCTGAGCGGAGGACACAGGCACCACGTGCTGACGTGGGCAGGAGGCAGCCCACCCAGCCTCGGCCACGGCCAGTTCACCAGCAGGCCCAGAGCATGGCACTGGGCCACAGAGCCCACATGCAACGCACTGAATTAAAGTCGTCTGAGGCGTTTAAAACCCACTTCAGAGCAGAGAGTCTTCGACACTAGATTTAACTCACTTGCCTGACACACTGAAAGGTACACACAGACACACATACTACTGAAGGCACTGGACACGAGGCAATGAAACTAAGAAGGAAATAAGTAAAAGGAAATAAACAGAGTAAAATCCCAGCAAACACTCAGGCTGCAGACCTTTACTCTGACTTCTGAAGAGCCACGGGTCCTTTCCTGGCTCACCCTGTCATTCCGTGAATGGACACGTGGAACAAGGCTGACTTCATGACCTGGTCATTTCTCCCTAATTAAAGCCTACAGGTTTCGGTCCGTTCCTCCGTTCAGCATTGTTGAGCACCAACTCTGACCGCATATCAGCAAATACAATGTCAAATCTTGTGCAGGCACAGAAATTAAACTCAAAAAAATTAACCAGTAAAATGCCTCCAGGAGCCCAGCCGGTGTAGCTCCGGGGGTTGAGCGTCGACCTATGAACCAGGAGGTCACAATTCAATCCCGGTCAGGGCACATGCCAGATGATTTCACTTATTAATAATTAATATTTATTAATTATTGTATTATTTTCCATATGAACATCAGTAAGTCTACTTTTGCCCCACCTTGTATTGTAATAACTATGTATAGTGAAAACTAAAAAATTCTTTAAAAAAATTTGTGGTTTTCTTGTAACTTTTTAAAACTGTACATGTCTTTCATAATCTAAAATAACATAACTTCAGTGCCGTGTTATTTCAGCCACTCAGCAGAAGAATGGGCGAGAAACGAGGGAGCCCAGGAGCCTCTGCGTCAGCTGGCACACTTACTGTGAAGTTCACTTCCTTGAGGGGCAGATCGAGGAGGTCCTCAAATCCCACCGTCACCATGTACTGCGTGTAGTTCAGGTAGCCCAGGTGCGCCACGATGATTTCTGCACACTTCTGCAAACGCACAGGGAGGAGCTGTGTCTTTAAAGCAAGCAAGCCTCACACTCCCACCCAGTGACCCATGAAGTGGCACATTTCAACAACAGATGATCACAACGGATCATCTCCAGGGAACTCGCCAGAAGCCCAGAAAAATTCAAATGCCAGCCAACAACAGTTCTTAGAAAGAAAGACCCAAATGGGTATTTTTGGAAACAAAAATGATTTACAGTCCTTAGACTCTACTTTAGATGACTCATCATATGCACCTGCATAAAAAAGTTCAGTGTAACACAACCCTGACATTTCCACAAACACACTCGTGCACAGGGGAGTGTAAGCTAACACACAGCCCATCAGACCCCTCAGCCTCACTTTCCTCCTCGGCCCACTTCTGCAATTGCCCCCAATGACCCAGCCCCTTCAGGATGTGGTTCTGACCATCTCAGGATCTCCTAGAGCAGCGGTTCTCAACCTGTGGGTTGCGCCCCCTTTGGGGGTCGAACAACCCTTTCACAGGGGTCGCCTAAGACCATCGGAAAACACATGTATAATTACATATTGTTTTTGTGATTAATCACTATGCTTTAATTATGTTCAATTTGTAACAATGAAAATACATCCTGCATATCAGATATTTACATTACGATTCATAACAGTAGCAACATTACAGTTATGAAGTAGCAACGAAAATACTTTTATGGTTGGGAGTCACCACAACATGAGGACCTGTATTAAAGGGTCGCGGCATTAGGAAGGTTGAGAACCACTGTTTAGAGACACCAACAGAGAGTGATCACCGCCACGGAGCAGGGGCTCCCCTACCTGCATACTCCCGCCCAGGACGAGCAGGCCGAGTGTCCCGGGGCTATCCACCAGGCGTGTGCGTGCGTACTGAGGGCACAGTCTTCGGGATGACAGAGCATCATTTTCCCCAGAACCTCACTGAAAAGGCTGCAGTAACAGCTCCTACTGAAATCCTGGCCCCTTTCCTCAGCACCCGTGTCACTCTGGCCCGTGCTTTGACCTCTCTGAGCCTCGGTTCTTCTTACATAAAATGGGCTGTGGTAACAGATCCTGCCCCGTGGGCCCGCTGGGAGGACTGGAGGAGGTGCCGTCCGAGAGCACCTGGCACGAGGCCCAGCAGGAAAACCGCTCTCCTAACTCTAGAGCAGTGGTTCTCAACCTTCCTAATGCCGCGACCCTTTAATACAGTTCCTCATGTTGTGGTGACCCCCAATTTCATTGTTACAAATTGAACATAATTAAAGCATAGTGATTAATCACAAAAACAGTATGTAATTATATATGTGTTTTCCGATGGTCTTAGGCGACCCCTGTGAAAGGGTCGTTCGACCCCCAAAGGGGTCTGGACCCACAGGTTGAGAACCGCTGCTCTAGACTCAAACACATGCTCGTCTTGGTGCACCTCACGCTTTCCATGCCACCACGCCGTCCTGACGTGGCCTCCTCACTCAGCAGGGACCTGGTCTGACTCCTATGACTGACAGAATACGGTGCTGACAAAACTAAGAGTGAGGCTCCTTCCCCACTTGGGCCATCGCGTTTCCCATCCCACAGCCACACACTGCACCTGGGGCACCTGCTCAACAACAGGCTGCTCTTCCCAGCAACAGTCCACAGACACACCAGGCAGCAAGTTACACAACAGCAAAAGTAGGTACCACATATACTCAGGGTATGTGCGTGCATGTGAGTGGGTTTGTGTACATGTGTGTGTGTTTGTGCATGGGTGTGCAGGCGTGTGTGTATGTTAATAAGCATTTATAAGGGTATCAGTATATAAAGGTAGATGGTTTTTCCATACCCTCACTGGTATGAGCTTTTTTACTTAAGAAAGCAACTCTGTGATGGTGTGGCATGATGAGTAATCACGGACCGGGGAATGCTCACCTCTCTACACGAGAGGGTCCTTGTCCGATTGTGAACTTTGTTATGAATGAACATGGTGGTTCCATCTCGAGCTACGCCATCCACTTTAACGGTCATAAGAAAGTTTTTCTGAGTAGACATTTCTACAAAAGAAAGAAACTCAGTGTCAGGGACCACGTCAGGCACTCACATCGACAAACATGCCTGCCTGGCTCTGTGACAAGCCAGGAGGGTCTCACCCACCTCGGCCTCAGCATCTTCGAGAACCCCTGGCTCGCCAGCAACGTAAAGCCTTCCTATTAGCTCTACGTGCAACCCCTCTCCCAGGGCCCATGCCAAGGCCTGTTTCAGATCCATTAGCTTCATTTCATGAAAGGACAAATAGTTCACAGCTAATGAATTACTTTTCTATCCCACATAATTTTTTAATTTAACTTTATACAAACATAAAAATAGAGTTATTTTTTCTGATTATATAATTTTTCTGATTTCATGCTCATTGTTTTAAAGAATCAGAGAACAAAAAACTATGACGGCCCTAGCTGGCTTGGCTCAGTGGATAGAGCATCAGCCTGCGGACTGAAGGGTCCCAGGTTCGATTCCGGCCAAGGGCACATGTCTGGGTTGCGGGCTCGATCCCCAGTGTGGGGCATGCAGGAGGCAGCCAATCAATGATTCTCTCTCATCATTGATGTTTCTAACTCTCTCTCCTTCTCCCTTCCTCTCTGAAATCAATAAAAATATTAAAAAAAAAACTATGACGATGGCGTTATACACTATAATCCCCCCCTAGAGAGAACCAAGTTAACATGTACATGCCCATCATCCCAGACCATTTTCTAGACATACAAATACACAAGGATATCAAATTTATCTTTTTAAAATGTTACAAGAAAAGGAGTTGATTTTTTTCTAATATGCATTCTCAAGGTTTTTTTTCAAGTTCCTTCTCAACCAAAGCCCCACGTGTGAACCACAGAACACTGAGCTCGCGTGGTGGCCCCGCCTCAGTTCTCCGGACGGTCCGCGACTAGTGCCATCGCGGTGAACGGAGCCAATGCCCTGGGCCTGGAGGTGCTCTGGGCAGGTCTTCCAGCCTTGGCACCGCTGGCACTGTGAGGCCGAGGATCCTTTGCTGTGAGGAGCTGGCCTGTGCTTTGTAGGTGTTCAACAGCAGCCCCGATCCCTACCCACTGGACACCAATAGCGCCCCTTCTCCAGAGTTGTGACAATCAAAATGTCACAATGTCTCCAGACACTGCCAAGTGTCCCTGGGGGGCAGACCCACTGCCTTGGGGCATTGGGACTTCATTTTCCCCAGAACCCCACCAAAAAGGCTGCAGTAGCAGCTCCTCCACTGTGCAGCCACCGAGCTGAGCTGACCAGCACTCCCGAGGGGTCACCGACCCTCCCTGGGGGGTGACCTGCCCTCCCCGGGGGGCTGCATAACTTAGTGTGGAAGACACCGAGGACACTTAAGGGGCTTCCAATTTGTTGCTATTATAAAGAATAAAGGCCATCCCTGTAATCCACCTTTGAAAACACTTTAAAAGGTCTGAAAGCTCTTTCAACTTTTACAATATGGTGCTTTGTACAAAGAAACATCAGACCAAGGTCAGGCTTCATACCTTTTGATTGATTCAACTCAACAACACATGTCAGCCACAGCTGCTGATTGTATGTAGACAGTGGATTTGAACGTATGTGAATTGGCTTCAACTGAGGGAAAAAGAAAAAAGTTAAGTAACCCATGTGACCTTTCCATTGCAGCTACCAAATACCTCACCTTAACATCCAAAACTGACATCCAGCCATGAGGACTGAGCACTGGTGCTGGACCAGAAACAGCACGGTTTCCTTGACAACAGGAGTGAAATCCCGCCCTCCATAAAAAGAAAGGCCTAACTCTGCTACAATTTACATCTGTCTCTCATGAACACCTCCAGGCAGGCATTCCCACCACCCGCAGCCTCGGCACAATACCCATACCAAGAAAAGGCCATCTCGGAGAAAGTTAAAGTGCATGTGATGCGACGTATGATAAGATAATAAGGGTACCAAAGAATGATGTTCCTAAGAATCTTGATTTAATATCAATATACCAGACATGTCGCTGTCTGACATCTGTTATTCTCAGCTTTAGAAGAGTCTTAACACCCTGGGGGAGAAAAATTAGCGGGGACTCTATTGGCAATGATACTTCTGCGGTGTCTGCTGAAAAACCCAGTACCAGTGTCTACAGCAGCGGCTACGGAGAAAGCTGCTCCCCCTATCCCCCCACAGCTCCGAAGAAAAGCACTGTTTGCATGCACAGTCTCTGAGAGTGAGCGTGTGCCTTTTGTGTCTTCATGCTCTGGCAGGTCTCCATAAAACCCTGACCAGAGCTGTGCCCAAAAGCCACCTACGAGATGAGATCTCTTGGAGGGTAATCTGTCATCTTTCAGAAGTGAGATGGTCCTTCAGAAGCAAGTCAGCCCTGTGGGACCGCTGCTATTTTCAGTGTCAAAAAAAGACTGGCATCTTAAGACAGAAAATTTAAAAGGCCAAACTACAATCAGGAACCTCATGGCTGCGCCTCTTCAAATCAGGTGCTCAGTCTAAGAGTTAAAGAAAACAGGGAAATGCGAAGAAATAGGCTACACAGGAGACTCTTTCAAGCCAGCAGTAGCAAATAGGAGAATTAAAAGGTATAAATTTTAGGATATTTTCTCCTTTTGACTTTTTGAAAACTGTTAAGAGTGGACCCGTAGCAGGGAGCTTGAAGAACAGACAAGTTAATATTTGGGGCCAATCAGATGTTATGGTGTAATGAGAATGCAAGACAAGTGTGTTCAGTTTACAGATAAAGATTTCATTTGATACACAGAAAAATAAAAGTGTTTAGTTATTTGGGCTCTCAAAAGATAGTATTTATTAAAGAACTAGTGGCCTGGTACACGAAATTCAAATTCGTGTGTGTGTGTGGGGGGGGATGTTCCTCAGCTCGGCCTGCACCCTCTCCAATGTGGGACCCCTCGGAGGATGTCTGACTGTGGTCGGACATCCCTCTTGCAATCCGGGACTGCTGGCTCCTAACCGCTCATCTGCCTGCCTGCCTGCCTGATATCCTCTAACCACTCTGCCTGCTAGCCTGATTGCCCCCAACTGCCCTCCCTTCCTGGCCTGATTGCCCCTAACCGCCTCTGCCTCGGCCCTGCCACGATGGCTTTGTCCAGAAGGTCACCCGGTCTAATTAGCATATTACCCTTTTATTAGTATAGATACCAACATTCTCCAATTGGAAGGACTTTTGTTTTTCTCTAAAGATGGCAAATAATTGAGGAAAATTAAAAAAAGAAAAGAGAAAAGGATATTTCATTTAACCTGAGTTTATGCAAAGAATGCCAATCGTTAGAAAGAACTGTTACTGCTGGAAACCGAGCATGGAGACCACGTTTTATCGGGCAAACAGGAAGCCCTGCAGACATGAGGAGCCAGGACGAGTCACCAGCCTTTGGAAATGAGCTGCTGCTCTAAGTGTTAACACCACCAGCCTGTCTCGCACTGAGGCATTTATTATAGCAGAAAACATCATTTTGTCAAATGAGGACCCAGAGGCCAGCCACTGACAGTGTTGGCTGAGAAGCAACCTGCAGGACAAGGTGGGCCATTGCTAGTGACCTGGATGCTTATATGCCCCATCGCCTGCCACTCAGAGACCCAGTCTTACCTTTTTGCTATTATTTAGTGAAAAATGAGCTTCAGAAGTCTGGATCACTTTGGGTCCT
Source organism: Myotis brandtii (assembly GCF_000412655.1). Classification (NCBI taxonomy): domain Eukaryota; kingdom Metazoa; phylum Chordata; class Mammalia; order Chiroptera; family Vespertilionidae; genus Myotis; species Myotis brandtii. The sequence goes on along the minus strand of NW_005365155.1, from coordinate 3,465,103 downwards.
AAAGTGTAACAGAAGGAAAAAAGCAGGTTATATCCTACACTGATAATTAATTTATTGACTTTTGTCAAATGCCAAGAAAGACATACATTATATGGCGGTGATCTTATTTTCCTGGTCTGTCATCAGAGGTTGCACATATATGTAAAACACATAGACACACAACATCCACTCCGCTGCATGGTGACCTCCTGGTGCAGGTGAACCCCATGATCGTCACACAAGGTACATCATTCCCGAGGTTTTCTGTTCGTGCAGAAACCTCTCCCCTGCCCTCAATGAGGGCTCTCTGCACTGCAGACCCAAGAAAACACTCATGACACAGGCAGCATCTATCTATTCTATAAAGCATAAAGATTTCTGCCAAAAAATTAAGACATTTGTCTATTCATCCAATTAATCCAGTCTTCCAAAAATATTCAGTAGAGAATATCAAAAAGCATACTTGCTAATATATACTCAAAGCTTTTCCTGAAATAACAGATATGCAACCTTCACAAACTCTTACACTGTAATTTTTTAGGACTTTGGCCTTAAAAGAAGTGATCAAGTCTCTTCAATAAATGGTGTTGGAAAAATTGGACAGGCACATGCAAAAAAATGAAACTAGACCACCAGCTTACACCATACATAAAAATACTCAAAAATGGATCAGAGACTTAAATGTAAGTTGTGAAACCATAAAAATCCAAGAAGAAAACACAGACAGTAAAATCTCAGACATCTCACATAGCAATATTTTTACCGATACATCTCCTAGGGCAAGGAAAACAAAGGAAAAAATAAACAAACGGGACCACATCAAACTAAAAAGCTTCTGCACAGCAAAGACACCATCAACAGAAAAAGGGAACCAACTGTTTAGGAAAACATATCTGCCAATGATACATCTGATAAGGGGTTAATTTCCAAAATGTATAATAAACTTACACAATGCAACACCAGGAAAACAAAAAATCCAATTAAAAAAATGGGCAAAGGACCTAAAAAGACACTTCTCCAAAGCAGATATACTAATGGCCAAGAGACATATAAAAAAATGCTCAAAGTCACTGATTGTCAAAGAGTTGCAAATTAAAACCACAGGCCTTGCCAAAACCAGTTTGGCTCGGTGGATAGAGCGTCGGCCTGCGGACTGAAAGGTCCCAGGTTCGATTCCGGTCAAGGGCATGTACCTTTGCAGGCACTACCTCGGTTGCGGGCACATCCCCAGTGGGAGGTGTGCAGGAGGCAGCTGGTCGATGTTTCTCTCTCATCGATGTTTCTAACTCTCTATCCCTCTCTCTTCCTCTCTGTAAAAAATCAATAAAAATATTTTTAAAAAAACACAGGCCCTAGCCGGTTTGGCTCAGTGGATAGAGTGTCAGCCTAAGGACTAAAGGGTCCCGGGCTGGATTCCAGTCAAGGGCACATACCTTGGTTGCAGGCTCCTGGCCCTGGTTGGGGTCACGCGGGAGGCAACCAATCGATGTGTCTCTCTCACATCGGTGTTTCTGTCTGTCTCTCACTCTCCCTTCCACTCTCTCTAGAAATCAATGGGAAAAATGTCCTGGGGGAGGATTAAAAAGAAGAGGAAAACAAGATTGGCTACAGTTGCCATTGCCACCATCATCATCTTCAGCAGCAGCAGGCAAAGGGCACTGAAATAATCGCCCTCTCTGCCCAGCTCCCTCAGTCCATTCACCAACCCAAGACTCAGTTTAGGTTAAGAAACCTGTCTTTTGCCGATTTTAGCTTCGAAACTGCCTTTGAAGTGGTCCCATCCAACCCCCTTTCTCAGAGATGGAAAACTGAGGACCAGAAACCCATTTCTCTCCCCCGTCAAACAGCATGCTGGGGGCCGAAAAGCACCCGGGGCCCTGAACTCAAGGCCAAAGCCATCTACAGGCTCCCTCCTGCCAAGAGCTCGGGGCATCATCAGAGCAGCCTCATGCTGCCAGCATCTCACGCCCTCCCCACCACTCGCTGCACCATGGCCTGCCTCCCACGCCAGCCAGCAGGCTCTGGATTCCCCAGCGCCCAGGCGGGATCTTGGCACACAAGACTCTCCAGAAATGTTGGACTTCCCAACAAAAGGTACAAGGTCAAGGCCACCCGGGGCTGCACGCTGAACTCAGGCCTTGGCTGCTGTGTGGGGCAGGACCAAGGTCACCCCTCCACCCAGTGGGTGCAGAGAGAAACGGGCTTCCCCCTCCATGACAGGCCTTGATGGGTGAGAGCAGGTGGATACAGCTGGGGTGGGGGAGGGGGCTGCACCAAGGTAACTGTACAGGATAAAATGATCAAAACCTGCACCTACCGTTGATCCCGATTAAGACGGTCAGGCCAAAACAGACGAAGAAGACGACAAACACGAGCACGAAGTGGCGCTTGGAGAGCGTGTACAGCCGCATGGGCGCCAGCCTGCGGAGCAGAAGCCAGTGGGTCGGGGGCAGGCAGGGAGCTGCTCGGACCGCAGGAGGCCCTCCTCACCTGCAAGCCCTCACCTCACAATCGAACCTACTCTGAACCCAGGCGACCCACCTGACAAAGCAGTCTCCATGACCTCAGGGCCGGGTGACGTTCCACTCTGCTCGGGGTGAAGCCCTCCGAGAAGAGGCCCGGCCACGCTGGTCCGCACAGCGCCAGCCGAGCCCCACTCCTTGGGGCAGGACAATGTGCTGTGGCACCCATGCCCATTCAGGGCACATTCTGCCACTCCACGTGGGTGGCCAGACCCCTCTACACACATCCCGTCTCCAGCTGCCAGAGGACAGCCCAAGTGGGGGAGGCCCCAAGTCACTCACACGCAAACACGCAGCTTTAACTGTCAGCTGTCACAACCCAGCCGAGACTGGGAACGCAGGTGCCACCAGCATCACCTTCCCTATCTGTCTTCCCGCCAACCCGTTTTGTTTCCTATCCAAGGTTCCTCACGGTCTGAGACCCTCACTGGCGTCACCCATGGTGGTGAAGCTCCGCCTGACCTTCGCTATGGGGTCTGGTTTTGATGCACTGAGCGAGCTGCCTGCAGTTTTCTGTGCTTTAACACCAATATGGAACTCTACCCCTAACACTAACCCTCTCAGGTGCCCTCCTCGTCATCCCTACTTTGTCCCTTGGTCAGGAGACAATGGTGGAGGGGTAAGTGTCACTTCTTTTTAGAACTCCTTCCATCAGCGGCGGGCAAACAAGACAAGTCTGTAAAGGACCAGAAGACAGGTCTGAGGTTTGGCAAGCCACACGGTCTCCAAACAGTGCAGTCCCAGACACCACGTAAACACCAGTGTGCGAGGCAGTTCCAATCAACCCCATATGGAGAGTGGCTGACCCCGCCCCTGGGACCTGAAGAGGAGACCCATAAACCCAAAGAGAGGAGAGCGGGAGGGGGGTGCGGACTTGGGGGAGGGGGTGCTTTGCTTTTTACTCCTCTAGCATTTCCTGGTCTCAGGAGCTGAGGCAATTTCTCATGCCTCACAGACAGGTAAAACACACACCTCCGGGAGGGGGAGGGACAGCTTAAACCACCAGCAGAGAATAAGGTTATTTGCTTTTGTGGCACAAGGCTCACGTGGCTCTGTGTACACACACCCTCCCCCTACAAGGCCAAGATTCCAGCTCCTCAGCAGGAAATCAGCTGGAGCATATTCCAGGGCAAAGGTGGGGCCCACAGCCACCATGGCTCTGACGTGGCTTTGCTGATCCAGGTCCGCTCTCTCCAGCGGGACGTGCCAGGCCTTTGGGCCAGTGACTGTGCAGACCAGTGTCACAGTGAAGAAATAAAGGAATCAGTGCCTCGATCTTTTCCTTTAGGACTTGGGTCCAAAGGCTGAGCCACACGCAACCCTGCTGTGCGTGAGAAGAGACAACTAACTAGTGGATTCAGTGGCCTGAGCCCATTAGATTTTGGACCCAGAGATTATGAGACCTGAAAGCCCTGAAATATTAGAGCCAGAAAGTGCCTCAGGGAGGAAGCCCAACCCCTGTGACTTGTATATGGGGAAACTGAGGCCGAGAGACAGCGGAACACCTGCCCAAGATGTCACAGTTCTGGCCCTTGGCAGTAACTGCCGATCCCCAGGGAAGGGCTGAGGGACCCCACTCCCTGAGTGCCCCCGGGAGAGCCTGTGGAATGCGGGCTGGGGAGAACAGGTCTCCTTTGTCCCTTGTCTGCTCCCCCAGGTGCTAAACACATGCCTACACTCTGCAGAGGGGAGAGGTCCGGGCAGCTGCACGGGCCACTTCACGCTGAAGCCTTCCTCACAGCGCTAAAGGGAGGAGATGCCGGGGGCTGCGGTCAGGAGCTGACAGCACGGCAAGCGCTGAGCCCTGGGTGGTGGTGAGAGCATGAGGGGAGCGGGGAGAAGGGTGTGCAGACACTCCACACCGTCCTGGCCGCTCCTGTAAATCCACGGTTGTTTAAAAAATTATACAAGGTCACGCATGGCACCCCATTCTGCGGCTCTCAGGTGACCTGCCCCCCCACGGGGCCGAGGCTCGGAGGGGTAGGCTCCCAGCAGACGAGGAAGCACAGAGAGTGCACTTGGCAGCAGAGAAACAGAGTAGGACGGTGCTGCTTAAATTGTGATGTTTAAAACACGTCAATGATGATTATAGAAGCAGTTATTCAGCAGGTGAGGAGGGATGAGGAAGAGACCTAAGGAAGGGAGGGCAGCACAGGCCTCGTCCCACAGTGAACAGCCCACCCGGTGTTTCCCGTTTTCCCGAGAGCTCCCAAGGGCTCTGTCACAGTCTATCATTTCCCTTCCTTAAAGCTTCCACTTAAAGTGATTTTATTAGAAAGTTTCCTGGTTCAGAAAATTAGAAATATTAGAAAATCAAGCATCACCCAACTCAGAAAAAAAACACAGAGAAAGCAAAAAAAAGCCCCCGCTTGAGAAAATGCCGCCGGCACCACCACCCCACCGACAGGCAGGAACCCTGGCCAGGCACCCTCACTCTGGGACAGCTGAGTGTCCTGGGCCAGGGACAGCACCACAGCGCAAATCCAGGTGACGATGCCCCCGGCCATGGTTATGCTCCCCACGGCTTGTCTGAACGCTTTGAAGCATGTCACCAAAAACTAGACTCTGATACCTCAAGGATACTGTCTACTCCAGACAAATGACAGGTCCACACCGTGATTCCAACTTTTCATCTCAGGGCATCAAGAAGGCCTTCGAAGCACAGCGAGACTCGGCCCTCCTCCCTCCTCCGGCCTGGCCTTGCCACCTTCCAAGGGGCTCTGCTTCCACCCTTAGCACCCACACTCTGCTCTCTGCCCAGCCACGCCAGGGACAGCCGGGGGTGTTTGTTCTCAGTTCTAAACTCTCCAGTGACTTCCCGGCCACTCGGAGTGAGAGCCAAGCCCTTCGTGGATCTGACATGCCTGCTACATGTTTACGGGTGTTTGTTCCTCTGGACAGGACTCTCCCACAACCATGCCACTTCCTTCTAAAGAAGGAATAGGAGCCACGGAGAGGAGGGGTTTTCTTTGGGGCAGGACAGAAGGTCCCCCGCCACCCGGTCCCCTGCCAGTGAGACCAGCCTCCCATCACAGAGGCTGACTCCCACCTCCCCAGCCTTCATCCCCTCCAGGGCTCAGACCCTGCAGGAAATCGACCAGGCGCTGCAAGAAAAGGCTGCCCTCGCAGTGCAGAGCTGGAGGGCACGGAAGCCTCCTCGCCTCCTGGACCTGACTGTGTACTGAGCGCTACCCGAGTGGCTGCAGCCACACTGCACGCAGGAGGGTGGAGAGCCCAGAGGCGGAAACCACCCAGTCAACCCCAGAGGTGCCCGGCTCAATTCCTGGATACCCCTATCATGTAAGCCACTTTTCATGACATATCCTATTAGCATCAAATGCTTCCTATTGATACACACACCCAGACAATAAAACAAAACTAAAATGAAACTCAATCTAAGTCGCACAGGCATGGGAACCCCCTGGTTGAAGGCCCCTGGAACGTGAGGCAGGCGCCAACCACCCGTCACCACATAGTGCCATTCCTCCTCCCGCCACCCCTCCCTCCAGCCCGCACCCACCCACCCTTCCCAGCCCAGCCAAGGTCCCACCTCCCACCACTGGGAGAGCAAATGGCTCCTGGGCTGCAGGAAGGGGCACCCACCCGTGGCTGGATTCCATCTTGGGTGACAACCGTTCACACGCTTTCACGCCTCTCCGACGGGGAGCTCCCTGTGGCTCTTGGGGCCCAAAGCTGTGCCTTATGAATGGCAGGCGTTCAATAACTATTGACTCCTTCCATTTCTATGCCCTCTTCCCTGGTTTTACTCTGCTCTCCTACGTTCTATTATTTTTCCTGCTATGATCAATTATCAACCACTGAACTGCAAAATTTAACTTTTTTCTCCCAATGTTGTCTTTTAATGTTTTGGGGACTCTGGCCTTTGCCCTCTATGCCGGTGATCTGGCCACTGCAGCTCCAAGCACGTGGCTTCCTCAGCAAGCAGCCCTCCAGGCCACACATCCTGCCACACGTGCCCCCTCCCTCTCCTGCAGCTGGACAGCCAGGGCCCAGGAGGGTGGCTGAGTGCCCCAGAGCGCCAGAGCCAACATTAGTGTTCCCTCTAAGCACTTCTCCCTCCCACACGGGCCCTTAAGAGTTCATCAAACAGCACTAAGAAGTGGGGAGGCGAGCACGCCGTGAGCCTCCTCATGGGCCTGCAGCAGAATGACCACAAATGGAGAGAACTTGGGTGAGCAGAGGATGCGAGAAAACACCTCCAGGTTGGTCCTTGGGCTCTGTGGGGAGATAGGAGGGCACACCAGCACCCACAGCCCTGCCTTTCACAGACACCAGGGGACAACCAGCACGCAGCAGGGCCAGGAGGCCAAGGGTTTTCTAGTTACTCATTTTGTCCTGTCTCACGGAGTTCCCACTTAAGAATTAAAAATTAGAATCTGGGCAGTGGAAAGGGGCTTTCATTCTCGGTCCCCTCCCATTTTATTTAAGATTTTATTTCTTCTTGTAATCTGTATAATTTCTTCTGTGGCCCAAAGCACTGGCTGGGTGCTGGGTTAAAATCCCGGGCCTCGGTGTCCTTATCTATAATCAGAGACAAACAATACCCAGAGGGCTGTTGGGGGCATGAATGAAATAATGAAGCGCTCAGAACAGTGTAGGGAGCATAGAATTCAATCATGTTAGAAGCAGTAGTAGTTGTGCTTTCCCCTCCCCCTACTTTTTCTTTTTTTCATCCTACCAATATCCCTGAGACCCGGTGTAAAACCTTGCCCCTCGAGCTCAGAACCCGGCCAACGGAAGGAAAGGGCAGGAGCAGCTGGCATTCCCTAGGCACCTCCTTGGTACCAGGCAGGCGCTCCCCTGTGAAGCAGGTCTGATCAGCCCATTTTTACAGACAGGGACACAGAGGCTCGTGAGCGATCGCCTGCCGAGGACCCAGGCAGCAGGCGGTGGAGGTGGGATTTGAACCCACACGGTCAGGAGCAGAAAGGTGGCCCACAACTCCCCGACACTCACTCCTTGGCCTTCTCACCACAGTCTTTCCTTTTCAAACCTGCCATTTATTGGGTTTCGAGAAGAAACTCTGAGGGGAGGAACAGAACAAGAACTCTGACATTTCAATCAACCAACTTGCACATATTACAAATAATTTATCTTTAGCTACTCAGAAAAGCCATTATGCAAGTAGCCAAGGCCCAACAACCTCAAAATGTATTTGAATGAGCAAACCATGAATTCACGTGTATGCCTCCTAGGCTGCAAACCCAGTGTCTCTCGCTCAGGAGCGTGCTGGTTAGGCCACCAATACCCTTGCCAGGGCAAACAGATCAAGGAAGCAGGCCACACACTGGCCAATGCAGGACCACGGGCGGTGCAGCCCAGTGGTTAAGAACTGGGATCTGGAGGCCAACTGCCTGGGCTGGAGGGCCTTCACCACTGACCAGCAGCGTAACCTGGGGCACTCCCTTCATTCTCTGGTTCCCAGATTGTAAAAGTGAAGAAGCTAAGGGAGCCCGTCGCCTAGGGTTGCTGTGGCAAATAAACGAGTTACAACATGAAAGCCCTTGCTCAGTCACTGCCACTGTTAATTGAGCAGCAACAGAGTATAATATGTCAGGGGTGGGCTCTGGAGCTGATACCCGGGCTTCAGTCTCAGCCCTGCCCCTTACTAGCTGTGAACTTGACTCCCTGACTTCTCTGCACCTCAGTTCCCTTATCTGTCAAATGGGGACAAGAAAAGCTTCCTCATGTAGAGGGTGGCTGTGAGGACGGCATGAAGTGATGTACACAACGTGGCTGGTAGCTGACCACAGTACCTGGTACAAGTGAACACTGTTATCTCTCATCAGTTCTAGAGATCACTGTGGTTCAGAAAAAACAAACCTATTCTAAGAGACACAATCCCAAATAACTCTATGGTTGCAGGGCCAGGACACTGACCCAGGCCTGGTGTCCCCCCGCACCAGGCCACGGAGGAAGCCTGGGACCCAGAAACCACAGCGGGGCTCCACTTCGCCACCCATCCCTTCGCTGCTGCCAGAAGGGAGTCTAATTGATACACTTCACACTTAAATGCCCCAGGATGACAGAGACATGTAAAGAGCACTCTTTAAAAATGGGTGGTAAATACCAAGCGAGACCCACACAAAACGCCAACCTTATTTAAGTCTGCAGAGAAATGCTGCAGTGAGAGCAAAGCAACCAATGGAACCTGAGAAATCTCAGCTACGTGCAGTCGGCAACCCGACAGGAAGTTCCGAGAGCTAACAACTGAGTGGGACTCGCCCGCCGCCCTCTCCTCCTGGCATCTCACTTCCCAGGCACCGTCAGATAAGGAATGGAGTGTGCAGGAAGCGTGAGTGTAAATCTTTAAGAACTGGAAACTTTTTATTCTGACTGGTTTGGATGGCGCTCTCTCCCGTCCTTTTAAAAAGAGTAGGCTGGGCCGCATGTGAGCAGGGAGGTCCTGGGGCTGGGACCTGCATGCCACCCACCCCGCACGGCTCCCCCTCCATCCTCCCTCACCCCATTCTTTCTCCAGCTTCTTTTCCTGTTCCTGTAGCTTGTCACCCTTCTCGGAACTGGGCTCTCAGTAGTTACATCTGCCAATAAGAGCACTTTGACTCCACCAGGCACCTAAGTCCCGCACACCCTTCGGATTTTCAGGCCTGTTTTCTCCTAGGATTTTTATTCGCTGCCAAACACTTTCTCTGATTCCCAGGTCCGTGCCATCCTGAATGCTGGACGGTGGTGGCTAGCTGACCGCCAGATAACACATCCACCTCCCAGCCCCTTGCTCAGCGGAGCCTGACACACGGCTCCCAGGAGCATCCGTGCTGCCTACGGCTCCACGCACAGCGGACGGTCTGCCACCAAGTCGGGTAACAGACAGCTGGGGTCCAGCAGGAGCCCTCGACTGGGTCTTGGTAACGCCCACACCACGTCAAGCCCTCTGCCTCTCTGTCCTATGAAAAGGTTTACCGCCAGCACACACCACGCGGGGCTGCTGTGCGGACCCCAGGAGGCAGATTCGCAGGGGACAGAACCCCCGACGGCGTGCGGCGGTCACTCTGCACAACACCAGAAGGCACCCTTCCCCCAGCATTTCACGGGGTGCCAGTCACAGACCCCACAAATGAACGCCCCCCCCCCCAGGGCACAGAGGCAGTAAGGCTGACACCCCCCCACCCCCACCTGGGCCTACAGAGCGGGGAGGCTGGATGCCAGCCTGGCCTCCCACGCTGCGCTCAGAGCAGACTTCCCCCCATCACACCCGTTTGCACCTGGGCAGGTGCCTGGATCTCACTGCCCTATGTCCGCGGTCAGAGACCAGCAGGGGCCCCAGGCACAGGGAGCAGCACAGCCCTGTCTGAAGGCCGCCCTGGATCGTGGGACCCGCCCTCGGGCCCCCGGGCGGGCGGTCCTTCTCCCCGACTTTCTGCAGCTCGGGTGCTCCGCTTCCTTTAAGTTCCCTCCCCTTCTCTGGACGCCCCGAGGGCACCCGGGTGACAGCTGCGTCAGAAGCAGGCCTGGGGTGGCGTCCCTGGCCCGGGACGGGTCTTCCTCATTCAAAGTCCGTAGCTTCACTGAGCGAGGAGGCCCAAAGTCAACAGGCGGCACGCTCGCCAGGCCGGCATCCCGCGACCGGAGAGGCTGGCCGGCTCCC
>NW_005365155.1:3442650-3454324 GCF_000412655.1 Myotis brandtii | reverse complement strand
GCTCGGGGGTGGGTCTCCCTCCTCCGCGCCTCCAGAGCCCAGAGGCGGGGCCAGGGCTCCCGCGGGAAGGAACCAATGAACGAGTGATGCACGAATGAATGAATGACATGACCCTTCCTCCCGGTCCTTAGCGGAGGGGGCCACACGATAATTCATCCGCACCCCTGCTGCCAGGACATCTCAACGGGGCATCGAATGGAATCTGAAAGACACTGTGGTGTTTGCATTTTTCTGGAGAGAATCCACAACTTTCCGTATTCCCGAAGAGGGTTGTGACCTCGAGGAGAAGAAAGGCGGGGGTGACCTCTGACACCGTGAGTGATGAAGGAGCGCTTTCCCGGCTCTCCTGGTGCCTCTGCAAACCTTCTCCTAGAGGACAGCCACCCCGGCACGCAGCTTTCCGTCCCCACTACCAGCGCCCACAGTGTGACAATGTCGCTGACGGCGCAGTCCTGGGCCTGCGGAGGCGCAGTCCTGGGCCTGCGGAGGCGCAGTAGCAGCGAGAGTGTCTGGGGACCATCCCTGTGGCAGCGCTTCGCAAGCTAGGGGCAAAGACATCAGCTAACCAAGAGCACTTTCTTGGTTTGGGATCTGGGCCCACGGTTCTGCATTTGTAATCTCCAACAGTCGAGAGCCACGGACCGGATATTTCCGAGATTTTCCTTTGCAGCATCGGTCAAAATGTCCCCTGTCTCCACGGTCCTGTGGGTTTAAAGTCAAACCAAACGAGGAAAACAAAAGTCTCAAGCTTCCTTCCTAATGGATCCGCATTCACGCACTAAGCTGTCAACAAGCTTGGAAGGTGGCAAGAGACCAACAGGACTAGGATACAGTTCCTGCCCTCCCTCAGCAAACTCACAGGCAAAGTAAGTTACCGCAAGCACAGGTCGCTCCGGCGGCACCAAGGAAGGGCCCCTGACCCACCTGGGGCTTGGGTGGACAGGACAAGGTAAGCAGAAGGCACGATGTTTGGGCTGACCTCAGGGGGAAGGGAGGGGAGGTGGGAGGGTTGGACGTTGGAGGGAAGGGGCATGGGGCTTGGGTGGACAGGACAAGGTAAGCAGAAGGCACCATGTTTGGGCTGACCTCAGGGGGAAGGGGAGGTGGGGAGGGTTGGACGTTGGAGGGAAGGGGCAGGGCAGGGAAAGCAGCAGCCTGAACATGGAGTACATCATTATGACAAGAAATTCCATCAGCACTCTGAATCATAAACCTCAACTCTCACAGGAGCCATAACAAAAGATTATTTCTCAGGTTCTTTTCACAGACACTGGAGAGAAAAGGCCACAAGACTGGGGAACATAAGCACCAGTACGGGGACAGTCAGGTAATGAGATGCGGGTCAGGTGGGTACCGCGAACCAGAGAGTGAGCCTCGTCTAAAGGGCGGCTGTCACTCAGCACTTTGAAAGAGCCTGACTTCAAATAGGACTTTTCATGCGATACCTTATGATTCTCAAATGTTAGAAACGAATTCAAAAACTATTTTAGACTCTGAGAGAACGAAACCAAACGCAGAGACCGCCAGTTTCCCGCTCCTGCCTGAAGCAGCCTTATCTGGTGCAGAAACGCCTGCCCTGAAGCAGCCTTATCTGGTGCAGAAACGCCTGCTCCGGGGACTGCGCCCGCTGCTGGACCACTCCTGGGCCGCTCCTGAGAATCCCCACAGACCCCCAGACCCTCGCTGTTTCCATGCAACTCCGGGTTCTAAAAAGAGTTGACATCTTTGAGGGCCAAACTGCCTCCTGGTAAATCTCCTAGCTGCTGCTCTCCTGAGCTGCTGTCCAGCATCACTTAGATCACGCTGTTTCTCGTTTATTTTTTCGTCCAGCGTTAACTGTGATGGAGAGGAAAACGGAAAGGTGCTGTGACCATGTACAGGAAGAAGGGAGAGGGACCCAACATATGCTGGGGCTCCAAGGAATTTTGATTCATCAACCATGCCTCCCATGAGGTCCCTTCCCTCCCCTCCAGGCTTCCCCACCCTGAGCTTGCTTCTGTCTGTCTGGCAAGCTTCCTCTTTAAGCTCAGAATGGAACACATTTCACATGCGGTCCGGATCAGTCCTGAGAAGGAGTTCACATTTTGGCAGCTTCCCCCCATTTGGCCCCTACTCCATTCTCAAGACGCCTCCTCAGCTCTCTGCTCAGGGTCACGCTGTCCAGGGAGAATGACCAACAATTACCGAGCACCCGCAAAGCCTAAGGTCTGAGCCAATGAGTCACCTTAACAACTTGATGAGTTATCAGTGGCCTTTATCCCCATTTAATAGATGAGAAACAGTGTGGACTTGAATTTAAATTTTGAATCTCACCGGAGTATTCTATGTTCTGAACCATAAAGCTTATTGAGAAATGTCCCTGAATCCACCTGGCTTTAAGACACTGTCCCAAGGCCAAGACAAAGATCAGGAATTCTCCGAAGTCATGGAATGACCTGGAGCAGGCCCTGGTGCCCTAACTATGGGTTCCTAGGGTGACATAGATGCAACTCCGCCTCCGGCCTTGGGGGGGGGAGGGGCTATGGTCACCATCTCCTTTTGACCTGGAAGTTGCCGGACAGGTAACAAGAGCTGCTATGTCTGGTTCATATGATACAACCTTTCTCAATTCACCCACCAGTACCGCGAGGAGGGAAGAGTTATCTGTCATACGCGTAACCCATCTGACAGGTGTGTGAGGCAATAAACAGCAGTGTTCCCAACTACTGTTGGGTATATTTAATGCTGTTAATCACAATGCTATGGCTTCAGGAAGTCCAAACAGGAAGAGACTCTACTGAAGAAGCTTCGCAAGCATGTAGAGGACAAGGCGGAAGGAGAACACGAGAGAAGGGCGTCGCCGGCCCTGCAGGAACAAGGCAGCCCAGCTCCGGTCAGCTCCTCAGGCCCGCACAGTGCGCCGGTCTGAAAGGGGTCACTGAGCTTGATGTGTAGAGGCCGCCAGTGATGTGGGCAAGAGCAGCTCCAGGACCCGGGTGGTGAGGTCCAGGGTTCCGAGCTGAATAAGAAGAGACGGGACCCCCAGTGTTGCACAACAGTGGGTGGCACTTGGACCGGTTGCCTAGAGAGGGAGGTCCCTCTCCGCAGGAGACCCTCCCGACTGGGTGGTCAGGGCCTCCACCCAGAAGGGGAAGAGGGACTGAACTCCCACAGGAGAGGGGAGTGGGAGAGTGGGCCTCCGTGGCCAGTCACTCAGCAGCAAGGTGAGAAGACTCGATGGCAGAGCTCCCAAGGGCAGCAGCAGGTCGGGGTCCGTGACAGCCACAGGCTTTGTTGCGGCGATGGCAGCAGAAGTTGGGTGCTGGTTCAGAGGTACGCAAACTCGAAATGGCTAAAACATGCATCCTGCGGCTGCATTTACAGCAACGGGTGTGTGAGAATTTGAGTCAGTCACCGGTGGGAGTGAGTGGGGCAAAATTTATGAAATAAGTGGAGAAACAAGCAATGTGGAGCCAATATGCAGGGCCCACCACTACCTTATATACAGGGCAGCAGGGTGGGTGGCCAGACCCACAGGCATTGAAGAATTTAGTGTGGTGGCTCCTGGAGGCCGGGGGAACTTTGCAAACAAATGGGAGGAGTCAGAATTGAGACGTGAGGACAAGTGGGGACAATTGTGGGGGAAGATCCTAGAGGGAGAAGAGAGGGTCAGGAGTAGGGGTGCTTCCTGGGGAGTTGGGCAGGGATAGCGCAAAGACAGGGATGGATATGTCTTGGGGAGCTGACTCTGCTGGCCCCTCACACCGGTGTTTGCTCAGGCCCTCGGACCCTGGCCTGCCCAGGGCCTGTATCTTGCTGCAAATGGAGAACAACAGCACCAGCCTCCCTCGCAGGCCAGGGTGTGGCTAACACTAAGCTAAGATCCGAGTATTCAAGTTTAATGAAATTCTTTGTCTACCTTTGACATGATGGGGATAGAGAAGCTGGTTCTAAAATCACAGTCTCGTCAGGGACACTTATCACTCTTCCCACCAAAAAAGAAAGGATGACACAGAGAGAGGTCAGGACTCCAGCTACAGTGGTTGTCTCCAAGACCTTGAGGACAAGGAGACAAGTTCGCCCGCTGAAACATGAACAGTCCATCAGCACGGTGGGTCAGGGTGGAAATAGGCAGGCTGCCGTCACCAGGAAAGTGGTTCTCTGACCTTAAACCTGACTGTAACCTGACCAGGTGTGTTCATCCAAAACGGGAGGTTGGGCAGCCGGGAAGCGCAGAAACGGGAGAATCAGCCGAGGTGGTCACTGACAGTGGCCACTGAGCTGTGTGGGGGACAGGGCCCTTGGCTCATGACTTCCCATATTCCTGTCCGTGGAGGAGTGGGTGCACCAGGCTCCCTCCACCGGATGCTCTAAACATTCCTCACCCCTCCTGGGTTCTCCATCCTGGCCAAGACCCAGCCCGGGCTAATGAAATCATAATCCTCCAGGGCAGGGCCTGGGCATTTGTGTTTTAAAAGCTCCCCAGGTGATTCTGATGCACGGCCAGCATTAAGAACCCGTCTCACCAGTTGCCCTGCCCTGATGCGGTGCCACCGGGACCCGTGTTCTCATGGGTCTGCACCGGCCAATTGAGTAAACGCTGGGAAGCCGTCACTGAAAACAGCTTTTTCTGGACGTGCGGTCTAAGATAGGCCGGTGAGACTGAGGGTCAGCCCCCGGGGCAATGAATTCATCACAGGGACGAAATGTTGCTTCCGGAAGCCTCTTGGGTGAGGACACCCTGAGCATCACGTCACTGGCCAAGAAAAAGCAAGCCCATCTTCGCTGCTCATGTATTTTACAAGGTAATCACACGAGAAACCACGTATGGGTCAGCAAATGGCCAACCACAAATTCGTTGAGAACTGAGCTCTAGGGGAACACATTTACTGTCCCTCTCCTTTGTTTAACCCTCTACCATTTGTGACATAGACACAGCCAATTGCCCACCTTGCATCCATTACCCACATCTAGTTCCTAACAGAACCCCCATCTGGTTCAGCCCTCTGCTCCTCCTCTCTTGGTGGAACTGGCTCTACACTCAGCTCCTGGGCCCCTGGTTTGTGGAAGTCTGATTCCACCCCCTTGCCAGTATGTGCTCAAGAGAGGGCAAGGGCCCGATGTCATCAATGAGACACAGGAGCTAGTTTTCTTTTCAGCTTCCTATTGAAGCATAATAAACATACCGAAAAGTGCACACATCATGCGCACAACCTGGTAAATGCTCACCATCAAGTGTACCCGTATAACCGGCACCCAGATTAAGAAGCAGAACATTACCAGCCCCCAGAAGACCCTCTCCTGCTCCCTCCCATCCACTGTCCCCCCAGGGTAACCCTACCCTGACTTCTAACAGCGGAGACATTTTGCCTGCTCTTTACGTTTTTATTTAAGTGGAATCAAAGTGTAGGTACTCCCTGTGTTTGGCTTCTTTTGCTCACAGGATGTCTGTGAGGCTCATCTTTGTTGTTGTATGTTGTTTTAAGTTGTTTACTTTTATTGCTGTACTAGAGGCCCATTGCAGGAAGGGCTTCCTGAGGCCGGAGCTCCCTTCTCCGCTGCCTCAGCTCTGCTCCCGTCTCCCCTTCTCCGCCGCTTCGCTCCCTTCTGCAGCACTTGGCTTCCTTCTATGCTGTCTTCAGTCTTCGCTCAGCGCCTGTGTATGCAAATTAATCGCCATCTTTGTTGGGTTAATTTTCATATCACTCTGATTGGCTGGTGGGCATAGCGGAGGGATGGTAAATTTGCATGGTTCTCTTTTATTAGTGTAGATAATATTCCATTATGGAACAAGCCACTTTTACTCATTCTACTGCTGAGTGTTTGGCTGGTTTTAGTTCAGGAATATGACAAATCATGGTGCTATGAACATTTTAGTACCTTTCTTTTTTTAAAAAAAATTATTTTTACTGATTTCAGAGAGGAAGGGAGAGGGAGAAAGGGATAGAAAATCAATAAGGAGTACCACTGATCGGCTGCCTCCTGCACACCCACTTCTGGGGATCAAGCCTGCAACCTGCGCATGTGCCCTTGACCCTTCAGTCCGCAGGTTGATGCTCTATCCACTGAGCCAAACCAGCAAGGACTGGAGACATTTCCAGTGTTATCTCCATAAAGTACTTGAGCTTCACAACATCTTTGCTTCATTTTTCCGATGTGGAAATTGATCACCAGTGAAATTCGATATTTTCCCAAGGCAAAGGGCAGAGTTGGGACTGGAAGCCAGGGTTCCATATGCCCAGCCCATGCCTTTCCACCTGCACCCAGCAGGCTCCCCTGTCCCTAGCAGGCAGTACAACTGTCATCTCTCATTTGGTGAAAATGACTGTGAGCCCTCTGACCACATAGCTGCCGGTTTTCAGTGATGCCAGATGATGCAGCTAATATGCAAAGAGCCATGCCAGCTAACAGAGCATTAGCAGCTGTCTCCTTGCTTCGCCCTGTTATGAGGAAACTTGGCTACACGAGGCTAGTCCCTGGCCCTCCAGGGAGAAAAGGACCGGTGCATGTTAATCATAAATCGCTAATGGGAAAGTGAAGATGGTGAGAAGAGTAGGAGCAAAAATTATAGTAGCAAGCTCGCCTTCCAGCCAGCCAGATGCAGGAGCCGTAACTATCAGCTTCTCAACTTAGATGCCCAAGAGTGCTTCTCTGAGCTCTGTAAGGGTGCAGCCCACTGACCGATAGACACGCGCAGTGGAGCCGTGGAAGACAGTTCAGTGACTGTCTCCCCACTACAAAACAGCCTCTGATTTGGCCTAACCACGCTGCTGGCATGCCACACTGTAGAGCACTCTGCAGCGAGCATTCCCATGGCCGAGGGCAGCATCTTCGGTGCCCCTCCCGCCCACGGCGGATTTGTCTTCAGGAGCCAACGTAAATGAGCTGCTCCTGGAGCAAAGATTCCAGTGCCTCCTGTAGGACAGGCAGCCAAACGGCCAGGGTCACTTCCTGCACCCCAAACCCTTCACTGGCTCCCACTGGAGCTCCATCACACCATCGGTCTGTCCTTCCAGGCCTTTTAGGACCTGGCCCTGTCCATTTCCAACCCCGAGTCCCAGCACGCTGGCCTGCAGTCTGTTCTGTGACCACTCCATGTTTTTATGGTCTCGGGGGTTTGCACTTGTCCGCTCTTCTCCTTTCCTCTCCCAGCTCACTGTCTAGTGAGCAACTCATTCTTCAGTTCCCAGTCAATGTCACCTTCTCAGAGAGCCTTCCTGACCCTTCTCTGAGGTAGCACCCATCACGCTGGATCGTGGCACATGGTTCATTCTCTTCCCAGCCCTCATAGCCACAGTCACCACTTGCTTATTACCCATACGCCCCAGGACAGCAGGCACCCTGTCTGTCTCGCTCACCCCAACACCGAGAACCACAGCAGAACCACAGCAGATGCTCAATAACTATCAGTGGAATAAATGGCTGAGTGAATAAAGGACAGTCCAGTTGTGGGTTAGCCAGCGATGTGGCTTTGTTCTCTCTTCTGCTACCTGCATGAAGACCATTTTGCTATTCACTAACTCCCAAGAAAATAAAATATAGGAAAAATAGAGTGGGGGGTGGGGGGAGGGAGAGATTCATGAACAGGAGATTGGAACGTAGGGAAGATAAGATGTGAAACTCTGTGGGGTGTAGGTTTTTTTATCCTGTCCCCAGGACCTGCAATAGAAAGATTTTTGAGGCGCACCCAAAAGCTACACCACATGACATTTAAAACCCCCTCAGATACACTGTTCAGTAACAGACAGTGGATGAGCCCTGGGAAGCCTCGGCTTCCGGAAAGGCGTGACGGAACTGTGACACCTGTCCTCCGGAGGCCCGGCGCTGCACCCCTTCCTCCATGCAGGACACTGGCCATCCCTAAGCGTGCAGTGAGCAAGCCGTGCTTGGAAGCCTCTGGAATCTCTGGGTTCCAGGAACCTCTGGTCCAAGCTTCCCGTTTTCCCGAGGAGGAAGCTTGAAGCGCCCTTAGCAGGCAGCCTTCTCTAGCCGCGGAGCCAGTTCCGGCAAACTCCATCCCGGCTCCAGGCTGCAGCCCCTATAGGTCCTTTCTGCACCAGGCGCACCAGGGGTGGCCAGCCACTGGCAATGGCCACACTTTCCCCGCAGACCCGCACAGCGCAGGGAGGAAGGGGCGGGGCCCTCGCCAGGGTCTGTGGGCCCCACAGCTCTCCCCTGGCTTCAGGAGAGGGATGCAGAGACGAGCACAGAGGAGCCCAAACCCACCGCTCCTGTGGGTGCTGACAGCGGCTCCCCACGGCCTCTTCGCCAGGCGCTGCTCAGCCCGAGGCAGCTGCCCCACCCAGGAGCCCCCGGCCTCAGAGACTCCCACCGCAGCCCTGGGGCCTCGGACCTCAGAGGAGAGGCAAGGCCCTCTCCGCTGGACGCTGAAGGGGAGTGATCACGCCCCCAAACCAGGACTGAGCAGGAGGTGGGGGGCAGAGGGGGCGGGAAGCATGACCGGAAGAGAAGGAGAGAGGGAGGAGCGCAGCAGGGACGCAGCCCCAGAGTCCCGATCTCGGGATGCAAGAATCTGGGCTCAGGTTTCTAGGCGCAGGAAAACAGCGCCTCGCCCCTCCCCCGACCTATCCTAGACCCCCAGAATGCGGGCGCCCGCAGCAGGGAGCCGCCGAGATGACTCGGGGGTGGGGTGGGGATAAGGTCCCCAGAGGGGCCTAAGGAGGGGAGGGTGCCGCGCCCATCAGCCGCCGCCCAGGCAGTCCGAGAAGGGGGGCGGTGAGGGACTCCAACCCAAGATCATCTGCCGCCTGGGACAGAAATATGAAGGGCCACTCTCGCCGCTGCTCGTACTGGGAAAGAGGAGAAACTGGCGGTGAGAGCAGAAAGGAAAATGGGGCTGGAGGGCGGGTGGAGAGCCCTTTCTTGCGGGAAAGGTCAAAGGCTGGAGCCAGCTCCCCAGTTCAGCACCACGGACAGCCGCCCGGGATGCTTCCCCCTCTCCCCTCTTCTTGGGCTCTACTTGGCCTAATGCAAGAAACACTTAAAATCAAGCCCATTGTGGTTAGGCCATAATAAACATTATTGTTAACGATAAAAGAATGTTCCCAAATGAGATGTCTCTTCCACACGTTCTGTAGCCACCAAAACAACAACAAAATCTGGGCAAAGCTCAACCTCAGTGTGTAAAACAAACACTCACATCAACACGTCCTTCATGGACCACTTATCCGGAGATGATGTCATCTCCTTCTATGAATTTTTCCAATAATAAGCGGAGAAGCAGCTGTTCCAGGTGATGTTGGTGCATTTCCACCTCAATTCTGGACAAGCTTGCATGCCGGCCTGATCTTGTATCCATTGCAGGAACCTTTTACAAATACACATTTTGGGGGCCAACTTTCACTATTGAATCTAAATTACATAACATGGGTCCCAGGAACCTGCATTTTTCAAAGGTCCCCAGGTGAGTCTAATGATCACTCACGTTTAGATAGTGTCAGGTTTCCCACATTTTCTGCTATCTTTACCTGTGGAATAATTTCACTCACTCTTCCTTGCTCTTTATTTTTATGGTCATATTTTATTTATTTTATTTATATTTTTATTGATTTCAGAGAGAAAGAAAGAGATAGAAACATCAATGATGAGAGTCATTAATTGGCTACCTCCTGCACTCCCCGTCCATGTACCCATCATCCTTCACCCAGCTTCAGTTATTAACATTTTGCCATTCTTGTTTCATCTATTCTACCCACCATTTTTGCTGTTGGGGTATTTTAAAGCAAATCCTAGGTATAACATTCCACTCTAATACTTTAGTATGTTTCTCTAATAGTTAACGACTTAAAACATGCAAACAAAATATGTGGAGGCCACCAAGGTAGGTGCCTACAGGTGAAGACTTGCCCAATCTCAGGTCCTCCTTTGGGAAGCTGACTCCCTCTCCAGTTCAATCTTCTCTGGCAGAACAGAGTCAAGGCGTGTGAAGCAGCTGCTGTGATCTCCTGCAGCCAATGGGTGCTCAGTGTTTGTGACAGCTACTCACCCAACGGGAGTCCTTAGGAATGGCCTCGGGAAGTCAAGCTTGCTCAGCAGTTAGCAGCCCTGAAGGTAGGATACATCGGGCAAGGCCCCAACGTCTTATCCTGTTCTTTTTTCTGCCATGCTGAGCACTTGGCCCTTGGCAATATTGGGAAACGGAAGTTACAGGGCAAAAGATTTGACACCAAACACGACCTCTACTCAAATCCAGGCATTCGGCTGCACTTTCTAATTCATAGTGGGATTTGGCTGAATGAGACATTGCTTGTGACGAGTGGTCTCGCACATGGTCTTCAATAAGCCCTATTTATGATAGGGATTTTATATACACTGAGACCTCCATGTTCCGGGCATTTGGCACGCTCATGGAGTTCACCGTGCAGATGGGACACCCACTGTTACATGTTCATCCTAGTGAATGTGTGAATACAATGAGGACATGTGCTCCAAAGGAGCGTAACAGGAAACTTGCTACTGACTGGGGTGAGGGAAGGTTTGGCTGTGGACACGGTCTTGAAGAAGCTCTGAAGGATGAGTTAAAGGTGAAGCAGGGTGGGCAGGGAGATGAGCCTGAGCCAGGCCAGTGAGGTGAGAACCGTGTGGAGAGGGACTGGGTTCTGGAACACACAGTAGCGGCTGGAAGAGTAGGGAGGAGCGTAACAGGAAACTTGCTACTGACTGGGGTGAGGGAAGGTTTGGCTGTGGACACGGTCTTGAAGAAGCTCTGAAGGATGAGTTAAAGGTGAAGCAGGGTGGGCAGGGAGATGAGCCTGAGCCAGGCCAGTGAGGTGAGAACCGTGTGGAGAGGGACTGGGTTCTGGAACACACAGTAGCGGCTGGAAGAGTAGGGAGGAGCATGCCGTAACCGGTTTGGCTCAGTGGATAGAGCGTCGGCCTGTGGACTGAAAGGTCCCAGGTTCGATTCCGGTCAAGGGCATGTACCTGGGTTGCGGGCACATCCCCAGTAGGAGATGTGCAGGAGGCAGCTGATCGATGTTTCTCTCTCATCGATGTTTCTAACTCTCTATCTCTCTCCCTTCCTCTCTGTAAAAAATCAATAAAATATATTAAAAAAAAAACTTAAAAAAAAAAGAGAAAGATGCAAACTGTTCGTACCTTCGCGATGCCCACCAGCCAATCAGGAGTGAATATGCAAATTAACCTCATCGCCTCCATGGAGACTGACAGCAGGGAGGAGGCAGCTCCTAGCACTGCATGGCCTGCTTGGCATCGCCTCGGTGACCTAGGAGCAGGCAAGCGCAGTCCACAGGCAGCTCCCAGCACGGCCTGCTTGGCCATTGCTGCAGCGACTGGGGAGCAGGCAAGCCCAGTCTGCAGGCAGCTCCCAAAACAGCCTGCTTGGCTGTCACCTCAGTGACCCAGGAGCAGGCAAGCATGCCTGCAGGCAGCTCCCAACACGGCCTGCTTGGCTGTCACCACGGCGACCCAGGAGCAGGCTAGCGCGGCCCACAGGCAGCTCCCAGGCAGGCAGCTCCCAGCATGGCCTACTTGGCTGTCGCCAGGGCACCTGGGGAGCAGGCAAGTCTGGCCTGCAGGCAGCACCCAGCAAGGCCTGCTTGGCAGTCACTGCAGTGTGGAGCAGGCAGGCCCCACAGAGAGCAGAGAACCACGGGGAGCGGGCCTAAGCCATCAGTAGGACATCCCCTGAGGGCTCCCAGATTGGAGAGGGTGC
>NW_005365155.1:3435175-3442211 GCF_000412655.1 Myotis brandtii | reverse complement strand
ATATATAATATATATATATAAAAGAGTAGGCAGGAGCAGGTAAGAGGTTTGGCCTTGGTATAATGATGAGGATGACGATGCATTCTGAGCACTCACATATACTAACTCTTGTAATCCTCATAAGTCGCCTATTCATTGGCAGTATATCATCCTCATTCTGCAGGTGGGGAACCAGACACAGGGCTGCTATATACTCTGGCCCCAGCCACCCAGCTAGTGAGGGAGCCACATACCCACAGGCTGGATCTGGAGGAGATGCCTCTCATTATCATGTTCAACCACCATTACAAGTTGTAAAGCTAAGGAATGATATAAAAACAGGGATTTTATTTTTAAAATAATCCCTCTGGTTGCTGAGGAGAGTGTGGACTGGGAAACAAGGGAGTAGGAAGAGCAGTTAGGAGGCCCCTGAAGAAGTCTAGGTGAGAGGTGATGAGGGCTTTACCGGGGTCAAGGCAGCCGAGGTGGAGATTAGCGGGAGGGATTGGGAGCTCTGGGAGGAGAAAGGGGCGGGACTTGGTGGTGAATTGAGGCAGGGGTCAAGGCTGATTCCTGGTTACCCGGCACAACTGTGAGCCCTTCCACTGGGCTCCAGAACTCTGGGTGTTGAGTGGAGAGGATGAGTGGACCTGGCAGAGAAGGGGCTCAGCAGAGTCTAGTACAGTGATGGCAAACCTCTGACATGCGTGTCAGAGGTGACACGCGAACTCATTTTTTTGGTTGATTTTTCTTTGTTAAATGGCATTTAAATATATAAAATAAATATCAAAAATATAAGTCTTTGTTTTACTGTGGTTGCAAATATCAAAACATTTCTATATGTGACACGGCACCAGAGTTAAGTTAGGGTTTTTCAAAATGCTGACACGCTGAGCTCAAAAGGTTCGCCATCACTGGCCTAGTAGGTAGGGAACTAGCTGGGACCACTCCCTCCGTGAGGCAGGGCTGTGTCTATTTGTGCATATCCAGATTACTTGCTCTACAGGCACCTTAGTGATTGGCATATAGTAGACACTCCTTAAATATTTGCCAAATTAATGGGAAAACGACATAACCTGTATCCTGAGCCCAGTAGCTGAGTGACGTGAGTGGAGCACGGCCCGCCTACGTTAAACACGCCCTACCTGGCCTGCACACAGTCTGAGCCCGGCCGTGCTGTTTGCTGAAATACCCACACAGCAGCGATGTGCTGGTACCCACCGGCCCCTGGCAGCCTCTGGTTAACTGTGCAGGAATCCTGTGAGCTGATTGTTAACCACAGTCACTATTAAACATTAAACTGCAACTTGCAGCAAATCTCCTCCCAACCCCTCACTCAGCAATATTATGTTGGGTGCTTGAAGCTGGCTCTGGCGGGAATATTCACACCATGGAAATCAGCAAAAGCCCCAAATTGAGGGCCGACTTACCTTTGTTTATGGTTTCAAGTCTAGACTCTGGACTTAAGCGACAGAGGCAATGTTAATAATGCAGTTTAAACTGAAAGTGTACCATGTCTGTAGCCATGACATCATGAAGAGCACCAAAAAAAATGAGGAAAATTTCTTTCAGTATTTGAAAACTATTATCCGCTGTAGCAACAAAATCACTCATGTCATTAACACGCGGGTAGAGTTCTGCCGTTTCACTAAACATACATCTCTGTTGTTGCACCTCTGTCTTGCTCATAAACGTAAATGAAAATATCAACCAATGTTCATGTCAGCTGTAACCACAGGCTGGCTACCGATACATGCGTTTGGCAAATATCAACAAAAACATTCTGGGAGGCTCGATAGGCTATATGGAATCAGAAGGAAGGGTACTGCATATTTATTATTTGTCATCGTGTCCTTTAATCTAACGCCTTTGTGTTCAGACAGATGCATTCCGGGTTTGTGGGTTTCTGGAGAGCTGGTTGTTAGACACTGACCAGCAGCCCCGTGTTCCACCCCTCGCTGCAAGTATTGTTCTCCAAAGGAGGGAGCGTGAGGTGCCCAAATCAGAGAGCGCTGGGGGGGCGGTGCAAGGGCAGGACAGGCTGAGTCACATCCGTGGGAGGCAGAGAAGTCGGAGTTCCGTGGAGCTGCCATGGAGCTCGGCAGAGAATGAAATGCCCCGTGAATTTCTGACATGTGGGCTTTAACATTCCAGTGCTGTGAGCTCTCTCAAAGGTGTCTGCCACCAGCCTCCCTTCCCCAGGGGCCGCAATCCACCTCCTCCTCAGGGTGGTGTTATGTACAGGTGGGAGGAGAATTCTTATTTAAACCTTTCAAAAGCAGGCGACTTGGTAACTAATAGCACAGTCCTGTCAGGGGTGAGCACATTTCCCTGAACTAATCTCTGTTGGTGAAGAGGCATTGTTCCAACTCTGCCACAGGAACCCCAGCTTCCAGGCCTCCCCTCGAGCTGGGGCGGTTCTGTGCTCCTTGGGGCAAACTATGGAGTGAAAAGGAGGCTTGCAGTAAAGTGTTACTCTGACTGGAATATGAGCGGCAGAGCCTTTCCTGGTGACCTGGCTCGCATCCCTCCTAGTGGCTCCCGAGGTGTTTTTGCCCTTGTGGTTATTTCCGGACGTGCCCAGTCAGCACGCCCGTTCCCTGCTTGCAAGGTCAGAGTAGAAACTGCGGTGAGATGCAGGTGTCTGGACAGCACTTGTTTCTTCTTGTGCATTAAGGGTATAATTGTGCAATTGTCAGCTATTCTTACTGATGTCAATTAATTCATTGTTCGTGGCGGGTAGGCTGGTTTCATTCTTTTGATGACAGAATTCAGGAAAATTGGAAATTTGCTTGTTTAAACTGAGAGACTGAATATACAAATGAACAGTGGCCAGACAATATATAAAAATTCCAAGCTACCATCTACTGTCATCAGCCCAGGAAGCCGGCCTAAGTCAGACTTACAGAAAGCCAGACCGCTACCTCTTCCAACAACCCAGGAAGTCAAACAAAAGCTTTGATAACAATTGGCCCCAAATGACCAGGACATGATTACAAACTGACAGCTTCCCGAATTTTTGTCCCCCCTTGCAACTGAGAACCAACGGAAGAAAGCCAATCAGACGCCCTAACTGACCACAGGGAGGCCCACCGCTGACCAGCTGCCTCCAGCTCCCATGCCCACAGCCTCTCAGGGCACACCTGGGCCGGGCGCTCCCTCTCCTGCCTGCCTTGGAGTCTCTGCCAAACACGCGTGATGGCGGCTGACCCTCTTGCGGCAGCAGGTTCTGGGTAAGTAGCCTCTGCTTGTCCTTGCTTGGTTGGTCTTTGTTTATTGCCACAACTGTAAAGCAGAAAGGCACCCCGAGGTCATCTTGAGGCCAGCCTGGCCCCCGGGCTGTCTCCCTGGAAGGACTGGGCATCTTTCTGGAGGTGCTTCAGGGCCCTCAGCAGAGCCTCTCCCAGGGAAACCGCTGAGGCCTGGTCCCCCTTCATTTAGGCGTCCCCAGGGGGACACCAGCTGTTCCCTTCCATCAGGCAGGCCCCTCGGTGACTGCCAGCTTTCAGGGGCTCCCAGGGGACACGATTTGCTCTCTGACTTCCAGGCCAGATGACTATTCTGTCCTTGGCTCTATATATTGGGAAAATGAAATGACAAGTCTCTTGTTCGGACCACGTTTCTGGGTATGAAATCCAACTCTTGGAGAGCACGGACCTCAGTGGTGCCTGGTGTAACCCACTGGCTCCAACCCAGGTGAATGCTTGGTGGACCCTACTGGTTCTCCTCCCTAAACTGAGTAAAAGATGATGTTCAGGGTCCCCAATTAAATGGGAGACAGAATCTCAACGTATTAGTTAGGAACAGAAGATAAACTAGGTCAGAATGAGTCGGCACCCTAGATCTCAACTATCTTAGGAAAGGCTGTATTTGCATGAGTGAGAACTGCAAATTGAACAAGCTACATATTTGCATCTTGGTTGGTTGTAATGGACAAGCACTCATTTCTGCTTCAATCAGCTCAGCTATCTGAGAAAACAATGTAGCAACAATACAACCCAACTTTTCACCTGTGCAGTCAGCCAACACACCTGACTGCAGCCAGGGTCTCCTGCCCACTGGAGCAAAGCCAAGACCTTTTTCAGTCTAGCAGGAGAGGGAGGGCACAGACCCGCTCCAGGTCTCCAGTTATTCCTTCCCTTGCTAGACATCATGCACAGCACATAGCACACGGAAGCTTCTGGAAAACCCTGCAGTAAAGGAAGCCTGCTTTACTTTCATCAGCGTGCACCATCCCTCGGGAAGTCTGGAATACAGACAGTGCTCAGGTTACGTCAGACTCGATGTACTTCGTTTCATGGTTACGTCGCCATCTTCCATCTATTTATAAAAAAAAGTTCCGTCATTTTGACGTGTGTACATATGTGCTTTATGTTTTCTATAATTTATTTACCACAAGTAAAGGTCAGGAATTGTTATCTTTCTTTGACATTTTTTTACTGTTTCACTTCATTACTGCTGTGTATGTGCTCCACGTGAGTGACGTAGGTGCTTATGTAGGTGGGTTCCGACTTACGCTGTAGGAATGGATCTCGGACGTCAGCCGAGGACCTACTGTATGTCTTGGGAAATATTTAGTCCAATCTGTTAAATGAAGCCCAGAGTTGGGTGGCCTACGAAGGCTACACAATTTCAGTGACAGATGCAGGACAAGCTCCCTGCTCTCGGGGAAGCAGTCCTCACACACCTGCTCAAATGTTTCTCCTCAGGATTTAAAACAAAGGAATCTTACAGGATAACTCCAGGACGTCGGAGCCTCCTGCGGCCAAGCACAGGTCCTTGAGGGCAGCAGGACTCGGACCTGAAGGGCCCTGGGGCTCACCCACCCGAGGAAGTGACTGGCTGGAGGACACTGCTTCCAGGGGGGGTGCATGACACGCTGTGTCTCAGGTACCGTGGTGTCCGGGCTGCTCGCCTGTCTACCGCGGGGTCAGAACAGGGATTGAAGGATTTCTCCTTTTAAGAACAGGGACTGCACCCACAATGGGTCAAAGTGTGAGACTGTGACAGGCGGTTCACACAAGACCCTCCAGGTGGCACCTGGGAGATAGGAAACACAGAATCTCATGGGAAAGGAGAAACAACAGACCATCTGAATGAGACGGAGGTCAGACCAAAGGAGATGCGGTGCCCATGGTGCCCTGTGTGCAATGGGGGTGGTGCCAGGACCGCCATACTCTTCCCCATCTTGGAGAAGCGTGGACACAGCAAGCCCACACCCTAATGGTTGAAGACGGTGGGCTGTGGCTGGCATGGCTGAGGCAACTTGGTTAGTAGTTTGAGATACTGCCATCCAAGAGCCTTCATCATCCGAGGCCCCCACCCACCCCTCACCTTTTTCGTGGGGCGAGGGAGCTGTGGTTGTGTGTGCAGGGAAACTGGGCTCAGAAAGTGCCTGGAACAGAGCAAAAGCAGGAAACCCAGAAAAGGGCAAGCATGAGGCATGAGGCACTACTCTCCTTACCTGACACGGCTTCCTGCCCAGGTCCTGCTGAGGCCGGTGCTTTCTATGCTTGAAGCTGTCATAACGGGAACTGTAAGCAAGTTTAGGAAACGAGCCCCTTCTCCACGTGGATTGTTTCACAGTCTTTAGTGCATCAAGCAACTGCTTCTAAGACACGCAGAAAAATGAATCGCAGACCTGCTCCTCTGTGGCAGCGAGGAGCACAGCCTGGGGCCGCGTGCTCCCTCTTCTGACATCTCAAGAGCCAGCGCTCTCCGCTGCGGGGATGAGCTCGCCTGCTGCCGGGCGAGGGCGCCCACCTTGATGCTGCCTTTCTCTGGAGGTGACTACGTGTAAGTAGCTCATAGCTCATTACAGGCAAATCATTACAAAACACCAGAGTGAGAGGCTGGGAATAAACCAGGTCTGTTCATTAATGTGACCCAGAAATCTTGGATTCTATTTCAGATTTTTTTTTTTTTTTTTTGGTCTATGGAATCCAGAAATCACTTTAGCCTCTGGATGCTTCAAGTTTCTCCTGAAAGGAAAGGAAGGCAAAAGGTACCCACTGCATAATGGGGTTGGAGACTTTTGGTGCACTCTTGGAAAGTGGCAATGCAGTCTCCATGAGGCAGTCATTCTCTTCCACAGTGAGTTTCTGGGGCAAGGGTACAAGAACCAAACCGACTCCCTATTCTTTCAACACTGCCAGGAAAAGAATTCTGAACACTAGAATAAAAAGAGCATGCGTCCTTTTCAAAATAAGTTTTAGAAGGAAAGGGATTTGCTATGTTTTCTTACCAGGGCTTTAAAAACAAATCACTTCTGGAGATTCTGACTCACACTGAACGAACGGCCCACAGCTGACCCTGGGCCCTGAGCACAGACCCAGACCCAGACCCAGCCTGCTGTTAAGGTTTTGGTCCCTTGTATTTTGGGGGAGAGGGAGAGTGGAGGTTTGTTATCAACAAGGTCTCCTTGCTACCTGGTTTAACTGATTAAAGGTACAATGCATATTACCTTGAAATTCACAAACTTTCATAATAAGAGATACATTTTGATTCTTATACAAAATTCAGGTCAGTTAGCCTTGTATGACTGCTACTATTTAAAGCACAGATTTATAGTCCGATGGTTATTTTAAAACTTAGTGCATGCTTAGAATATAAGACTTGACAGTGGTTTGTGGTTCTGTCTCCTAAAGCCCGAGTCATTTGGTATCTATTTTTATCTTTGAAAAGAGCAAAGGGGTAGTTGTGTAAATGTACCCGTGAACTAGTATTTACAGATGAGCCTCCCAGCCTGACTCCCTCCCCTGGGCAGAGTGAGGAGGTGCATGAAGACACATTAGTAATGACAATTAACAGCTACATTAGCACTTTAGAGGAACTGCTCAAACCTGGTTTTAGTAACCATCCCACAGAGCAGCAGAGAAGGTGTCGGTGACTGTGTAGGTGCGGTGACAGCTGCATCCTGAGTGGGTCCTCTTTAAACAAACAAGAAAAAGCAAACACAAACTCAAACCAGCTCATCAGGAAGACAGCACACCCCTGACCTCTCAGAAAGAGCTCTGATGGTAATATTCTCAGGGCACCAACCAGGGACCAAAGCAGC